>NW_004955470.1:8554770-8649873 GCF_000276665.1 Chinchilla lanigera | reverse complement strand
TATCCCCCTTTTATTTTGTTCTCTTTTTTGATTGCTCTGGTTAATGTTTTGTGACTATGTTGAACACAAGAGGTGATAGTGGACACCCTTCTCTTGTTCCTGATTTTAGAGCGAAGCTTTTAGTTTTTCCCCAGTTAATATGGTGTTGGTAGTCTATTTTACATAGGTGGCTTGCACTGAGATAAAGTGCTTTTATACCTGTTTTCTTCAGTGATTTCATCATGAATCAGTGTTGGATTTTGCCAAAGGATTCTTCTGGGTCTATGGAGAGGATGGTGTGCTTTTTATCCTTACTCTGATTATGTAGCCACAGCACATTGCTTTCCAGTCTCTTGAAGAAATAACTTCAGAGATATCCACAGTATGTTCGCCTGGAGAGTGGTTCAGAGTCCCACCAAGTGAGATGGGAAAGTGCTGTGTCTTGATTGTATGATGCTGACCTAAATCTGTACACGTGGCAAAGTGCGATGTAACTCTGTACACATATACCAATGCCAAATTCCTGATATCCAGCATCACGCTATAGTGAAGCAAGGTACAAACTCACGAAGGCCACCACAGAGCTCGCTGGCCTGTGTGCAATTCTCTATTAGTCTGTAACTATTCAAAAATGAAACATCTGCTCAAGGTTTAGATAATTAATCTGTATTTCTCACTCCCCACCACTTTTGCTTTCCACCTGTTCAACCACAGGAAGATGGAAATACAGAGTAGAACAAAGCAGTAAGCTATTTCCACTGAAAATAGATAATAAACTGTAGAGACTCAAAAAACAAAAGCAAAAAGAAGCCAGACAAGAAACTGGATGTTAGACAAATGCATATGTGTGGTACTGGGGACTGATCCCAGGGCCTTCCCTCTGAGCTATTTTATCTCTAGCGCTTCATTTTATTTTACTTTATTTTTATTATTTGATTTCTTGAGACAGGATCTCATTAAGTCTCCCCGGCTGGGCTTGAACTTGTGATCCTCCTGCCTCAACCTCTGAGAGTCCTGGGATTATAGGTATGTGCTACCACACGCCATATTTGTATATAAATTTTGAAATCAGAAATATAAGAAAAAGTAAGAAGGGAACCTGAGAGATTTATGTTTATTGAAAGAATTCAAAAGTGAAACTATCCTACATTTTTCTAGCCCATTGACATAATATAGGCAAAGCTGTTGAATTATTTCAGGATAAATGTCAAGAGTTATCTAATAAATTAAAAAGAATTAAAAGTCAAAGTACAGACTAGTGTGTCAGGAAACTGAGACACCAAAGTGAGGTGCTGAAGTCCTTGAATTAAGAGATGCTGAATTTAGAATAATAGAAGGTCAAAAAAGGCTGAGTTCAAGTCCTCAGCCTTACTTACTGTATAAATTTATGCATGTGGCAAAACACCTTCAGGTCTTATCTATGAACCTGGAGTAATAATAATATTAAGCTTCCCTGTGCATGTTTTGAGAATTCAATCAATACTAAACACTCAGTTTCTGAAGAGATACCACACAGTTAATTAATGCAAAATTTTATACCTCTGATATTTGAGCCGTGCTTCCCAAGTTGTATCATTGAAAACAACTAATTATCTCACTTACAGAGACTAGTGTCCAATAAAATAAAACAATACAAACATCATATAACGGTTACATGAATAAAATCCAAAAACCAAACAACGAAACTAAAAAAAGAAACACTTAACACACTGTTGACTTCTCCTGAATTTTTACCCAAAGTATTGAAGTTCCTGAACCAAGGCCAGGGATGTAGCTTAGAGGCAGAGCACTTGCTTACCATGTATGAAGTCCTGCAACATAAAAATAGTCATAAGAAGTAATAAAGCTCCTGGAGTGAATGGTGTGTGTGACTTCAGGGTAGCACTGCCTGAACTTGTTCAATTGCACACTACTTTAAGGACCACTCGACCCACCTGGTGGGGTCCTGTCCTTTTCCAAATGGCCGTAGGAACCAAGAATTGCTCAACTGAGAATTGCCCAGCATTTCTAGCCTCAGAACTCATTTTAAAATCTCTTCTATAGAAAATACATAGAGGTGATGAATACTTTCCTCGGGAGGTTAAATTTTTCATTATTCGATGAAATGTATTTTCTGGTTTTCTGAGTCCCTGAAGCAACTCAGCTTGTCAGGGGAAGTTTGAAAACCCTGAGGTAAGCATGCCTGCGCTGCAGAAGGGGAATCCATGTGAACAAGACATTATTCTCAGGCTGAGAGGTCCACAGATGGATTCTCTGGCAGTCTTATCAAATGTTTGTTTTCATTATGAGGACTCCCTTAAAAAAATTCTCAGTCATGTTTGTGGTCATCTTATCACCCAGTAGCTAAGGGCCCATGTTTACGATCTCCTAAAAACAACAGTGTTTGGCTTCTCATTGCCTCAAATTCTGCTAGACGTTTCTGTTCCCTACAAAAGACAATCTTCATTGCTTAAATGTAAGAAAGCACTTACATAAGCTATTTTTAAAGATACATTATTTCCCCTCCTTTTTTTAGTCAGATGGGAAAGACAATTTCTTTTTGCACTGGGGAAAATTTCAAAATTTAATATCTAAGGATTTTTTTAACCTCCATGTATTTTCTCTTTGCATGCTTATCATCATTCCCTTTCTCTGCTGCCAGTGCACTACTTCATACACTTTGTCACTTTCTACCCACTTGACGTAGTAAAAGTATCTGGGATCTAAAACTTGCTTGTATCTAGTGCTTCTTTCATGTTCTGATCACATACCCCTTTTGGGCAACGGCTTCTCCCAGATTTTAAGTGAATCAAGTTGCTCCAGCAACGTTAGACCTTGTGCTGAGAAGAGATATTTTCAGTGGACGGACAGACTGGGTCTGTGGTGACATGGTTCTAATAATCACCTCCAGAAAGATCATGGAAAAGCAAAGATACATCCCAGATCTTTAACTCATCAGAATGAGTGTTAAGAAGGGAACAAACAACCTGCACTGGGTGTAGGAATAGGAAACAGGACAAGGTAATGAGTAGATTTTCGTGGTCACAAGATGCTCTTGGAGGGATTTTGCTAAAGACTTGGGTAATTTCTACAAAGTAACTTCAGCTGAGTCTCGCAGACCAGATTGGAAGAAGGTAACAGTGGAAGAGAAAATGCTAGGCCAGAGCTTCTGTTCTTCAAATTAAGATGATGCAACAGGGAAACACTTGAATGTAGAGCTATCAAATTGGCTGACGGATGTGACAGAGACCAGAAGTGGAGGGGGGACTCCACCATGACTCCGTCTGCGGCTCCCTCCCAGGTGGTGCTGCTCATCAAGGGGGAAAATGGGCAGGGGAATGGGTTTTCACAGGGGCTTAGGAGTCAAGCATTTGATCTTGGATATGTGAGTTCACTTTTGTTATGGTTTGTGTCTGCACGTCCCCCCAAATCCTCATGCAGTCATGGGGCAGGCTTGTAGATTTCTGATTGATCCATGGTCCAGTGCTGGGATTATGGATGTGAGTGCTACACCTGCCCTGGAGGGGGTAGTTTGCATGTAATGTTGTCGAGGGAAAGGGGCTGTTTGCCACCACTCCTCCATTTTGCTCTTATTGCTTTTGCTATCTTCTGCGGCCATGAACTGTTGCCCTCTGCCATGTGCCACTCTGCCTTGAAGCCAGCCAAATATGGACTGAAACCTCCACAGACTGTGAGCTAAATAAATGTTTCCTTCCTTAATTCTGGGTGTCAGGTATTTTGTCTCAGCAATGTGAGAAAAGTAACCAAGACAACCGCTGAGAATCTACCCACCACAGGATTGGGCAGCTAGAAGTTTTACACAATTGTTACTTCAGCAAAAGATTTGCTTTGGTAATATAAGTTTAGGAGGTTCTATCATATAAATTATTTTTGAAAGGCATGAGAATGGAAGTTATTTTGAGAAGAATAAAAACAGGCACATTTTCAAATCCTGGAAAATTCAATGTTACATTGATAACGTAGGACAATGCAAAGAGGTCAGGAAAATTGTAAGAAAATAAGGATAACATGGTGTTGCAGGGGCCACAGGGTGAGGATTTCAGAAAGGATTGGACACTATTGTGGCAGTGGACTCATGACCACAGGATTGGGCAGCTAAAGTTTACAGTGGCATTAAAGCGACTGACGGTGGAACCAGGTGGTATAAGACTTGGGAGACTTGGTGTAAGTCCCAGTATGAAAACTGCTTGGAAGGTATCAGTCCCAGGCACACAATGAAGGGATGGAAGACTTTTCATTGACTCAGGGGAAAACTGAGCTTAGTACCATCCTAAAGTCTGGACTGGTGAGGGGATCTGATAGTTGCAGTACCAGGACTCCTTAGATAGACCAGAGGCTGCTGTCCTCCCTGCACTTGTAGAAAGATCTCAACAGACCTGTGAGGAATGACAGAGAGTATCTGTGAACTGAAAGCCCTGGCAGTGATGCCCCCAGACTAGTAGACTTGGAGAAGGTAACATGTTTGCACTTTTCCTCCAGGCACCCAAGAGATTCTTGTGCTGAGGACCTGAGAAAGATCTCCTCATAGTGCTGACAAGAGGCAGAGAAAAGAGCCATTCTGAGCAGCTCAGACTCTTCTCACTAACAGGGCTCCAGTCTCCTGTCTCACCTAGAGTGAGTCAAACAGTCAAATAAGAATACCTTGAACAAGGGATGGAGCATCACAGAAATAGACAGGAAGCACTACAGCCATAGAAGGAGATGGTGAAAGGGTGAGAGGGTGTCAGTCGCTAAACGGATAGAACTTTGAAGAAGAGCGAGTTCCTGAGACCCAGCTCACTAAAATACAAACGCTCCATCAACATCCACCCGCCAGCTGCCTGCAGAGTAACAGAGCACTAACGGCGCTGAGAACATCACCAACTTTCTCTGCCAAACAGTAAACACGGATGCTCCGAAGCTACTGAGGGATATTAAAAATAAACACTGGAAGAATGTGAAATCTCTGCAAACTGTTGCTGCAACAAATATTAAACAGAGTCCAGCTTCTAAATGCATTAATATAAATGCTTTGCAGACAAAGGAAATAATAAATATTAAATGTGTGTATAATTTAATACCTACTGCCAAGCATACCTTGTCCAGTTCTCAGAAAAATGTATAAGTATACTTGCACCAAGTCAGGACAGCAGGAATTCTAAAATGGCAAAGCACACATCACCTTCGGGCTCGTATAAAACACGGACGGATATTGGAATACTAAGAATTTAAAAATGACCATGACTAGTATGCTAATGGCTCTAATCAAAGAAGTGAAAAGTATGTAAGCCTCAAAGAAGACTATGAGGAGAGAGAAGGAAAACGTCAGAAAGGGCCAAAAGGAAACAAAACAAGGTAACTGAAATTAAAAGGGACTTTAATACATTCATTAGTAGATTCAACACAGTTAAAGAAAGAATCAGTGAATATGAAGATCAGTCCCTCAGAATTCCATAAACTAAGGTAGGAAAGAGAAACAAACTAGTAGGGGAAGGAAAAGAGACTAGAACAGAAGAAACATTGAAGTGAATGTGACTGGAAACTCTTTAATAACAGGCTCAAAATTACAGAACCAATAAGCTCAGAGAATAACAAATTACATATAGAACAAAACAAAAACCACCAATGCATATCATTTTAAAACTATACCTCAGCGGCAAAGTGCCTGCCTGGCAAGCGCAAGGTCGTGAGTTCAGTTCCCGGTACCGGAGAAAAACCAAAATCCAAAATAAATAAATAAATAAATAAATAAAGCTATAGAAGATGAAAGGCAAAAATCAAATCTTGAAGGGAGACAGAGTGGAAAACTGTAGCTATACAAGAAACAGGGAGTTGGATGCAGTATCCCATATCTTTAATCCCAGCACTATGGGAGGCTGAGGCAGAAGGATTCCAAATTCTACCCTAGCCTGAGCAACCGAGTAATATCTTCTCTTGGGGGAGGCAAGATTAAGATTACATACAAATTTTCCTCAAGAGTTATTCAAACAGGAAGAGAATGAAATATTCAAGTTGTGGGAAGTAAAAGAAGAAACCTAGAAATGAAAATTCAGTAAAATGAGCATTTAAAGCAGAAGTAAAAATGTCTCAGACAGACAAAACTGACTGATCCCATGAGAAATGCTCAAACAGCTCTTTAGGTAACAAGAAACTAATGTCAGTGAAGAACAGATCCACACCACAGGAGAAGAGAGCCTGAGGAACAATAAATTAAGATGTCAAATGCTTTATTTCCTTGTGCATTAAGGATTCTAGGATAGGAAAAAAGACAATGAATGTGTGAAGCTTGGAACCAGGAGGCTCCAAAAAATCTTCCATAGTCAGGTCGCAGCTTGCTGTGGGAAGCAGCATGGTGTTATTTGAAGGTAGACTTGATGCTTAGTCTTAAATATTTTTAAATGTTTATTGCAAATCCTACAACAACTACTGACAAAGAGTTTATGATACTGAAGAGTAAAGTATATGAAATTGAATCACATAAATGCTTAATTAAACAGAAGTGGCAGAACAAAGAAAACAGGGAAATAGAAAATACAATGAACAGAAAACATGCACAAAAAACATACAGTTCTATGTGATACAGATAATCACTGTAATTTGTAAAAGGCTTCAGAACACCTCTTAAATAACTAAGATTATTTCACTGATTTAAAACAAAAACTATAGACTCAGACATAAACAATGTTTTAGAAATCTGGTTTAAATATAAAGAATCAGGTTAAAATAAAAGGATGGTGAGTTATACCACACTAACATTAATCAAAACAAAGTTGAGACAGATATACTCCAACAGGACAGTCTTACGAAAAGGAACATATCCAGGAGCAAGAGGGCATTACATAGAGAAGAAGAGGTCAGTACTCCAAGAAGTCATAACAACCCCCAACATGTACACACCTGTAACAACGGACATACCAATACATGAGGAAAAACGTAGACAGAGTCAAATCCAGTCTTATAGCTGTTGTCCTCAACATTTTTCCATAACCAATAGAACAAGTACACAAAATTAAGGACAGATAACCTGAACAATATCAATCAACATGATCAAATTCACTTTTGTGGAATACTTTACGTAAGACAGAAAGAGCCCATAAAATATATGGTAGTATGGGTCATGAAAAAACATCAAAACAAATTTAAAAGAATGGAAATCTTACAAAATATGCCATTAGAATGCAATAAAATTAACCTAGAAATCAATAATAAAAATATGCACCTTTTTGTTTTAATTTTTATATTTTAATAACCATTTGGAAATAATACTCTGTATCTCTAAATAATTCCTGTCATATGTAAAGACAATTTAGAAAATTTTTTAACTAAATAAAAATAAAAATTCTATTATGATTTTAGCCTTTAGTGAAAGCTCTATCTAGAGAGAAATGTATAGTATTAAATGCATACTATCAGTTTCAAAACATCTGAAATTAATACATAACATCTGAAATTAATACATAACTAACATTTCTCTCAGGAAATTAGAATAAGGAGAACAAATAAAGTCAACAAGAAGTTAAATTAAGGCAAGCAAACAAAGCAAGCAATTTTTAACCAAGCAAAGTCATAAACCCGCAGGTGAAAGGAATAATGAATATTAGAGCAGGAACCAACAACACTGATAACAGTGGAGAAAGGCATCAAAACCAAAAGCTAACTCATTGAGAAGGTCAAGAAATCTGATGGACACTTTGCTTCTGTGGTGCTGGCTCCCACTCAGGGCATTAGGTCCTCTCCCAAGATGGTGAGCTCACTAGACCTGGGTGTGAGGGGAGCGACCCCACTTTCCTTTCTAAACCCCTGATGCTGGACTTAACCTGGTGGGTTTCCCTGCCTGGTGTCTTCTCACACTCAGCTTGCCTGCCTTCTGCCTTTCCAAGCAACTGTTTCCCAGTGCACCTTTCCTGAGCTGTTCTCTTGCACCACTGCCTCTGGTCCATGACCCTGGAATCCCCCAGGCCAATATTTCCAATGAAAATCATCCATAAAAATTGAACATTGAATCTCACAATGTATACAAAGAAGTATGCCATGACTCTTACATCAGTCTGCAAGTCAGGATCAACATCTGAAAATCAACTAATGCTGTCCCCCTCACCAACAGGCTGAGGAAAAACCAGCTGATCATTCTTATCCATGAAGTAAAAGATTTTGACAAAACCCAAAACTCATGCACAATTTTTAAAAATACTTCTAACAGGTAGAAACATGGCGGATCCTTTTCAACTCCTTTAAGAGTATCTACCAAAAATCTATAGCAGAGAAAATACTTCATGGTATGAAACTGGATGTTTCTTTCATGTGATTAGGAAGGAAAGGACTCACCTCTAACTTCTGGTTCACACTTTTGTGGAATTTCTGGCTAGAACAATGAGACAAGGAAAGGAAGTAAAAATTGCATACCGAAGACAGAAATAAAATGCCTTGGTTTAGCTCATATAAAATCCTAAAGAATCAATCAAAATGTCCTAGAATTCAGTAGAGCAACCTCATGTGTTGCAAGGTGCATATACAAAAATTATTATGCTTTCTTTATACCTGCAAATAAAATTAGAATTTGTAATTAGAAAATAAAATATCAAGGTGAGTAAAGAAAGACTTAGGTGCAAATCCAACACAGCACTACAAGATCTCTTTGGGAAATCACAAAAATTTAATGAAAGAGACAAAAAGCCTAAGTAAAGAAATGAGTAAAGACAAGAAGAACTGCACATAGCCAGGGTATGTGGACTGGTATACTTGCACTCCACGGGAATATTAATCATTAATTGTGAAGCCGCTTACATGTGACCCGTGCACATACCTGCACTGGACATACAAACACGTGAATGTGGTGACGAGAGTAAAGTTTCTCAGTGTCAGCCTGAGAGGAAGAGTCACAAGGGAAGAAAGACAGAACTAACCACTCGGATTGGGTTAAGTGGGAAGACATCAGTGTTAATTCCTGTCTCTTTAATATAGATACAAATAAATATATTACTCAAGTAGTCTCAGATGTGTACATGGATTAGAAATGCACAGATATATGTATTTTAGTTTTTTGTTCCAAAAGTTAAGAGACAACGATACCCCAGCAACAGTAAAGAAACTTGGCTCTTGCATGTTAGTCTCCAGTGTGATTCTTCTGTAAAAAGCCCCAGGGCTTTTTGGGGAAATTGCAGTTTCTAAACTGGGTCAGGAAACATACAAAATAGGGAGAGTGGCTTGTAGTACAAGAAAATGAGGAAATACTCAAAACACAAAATAGTGGCATTCAGATGAGAGACTTGCGGAGCCAAGCCTCAAATATTTGAGGAAGAAAAGAAGCACCCTAGCAGGTAGAATATAATTTATGGAATAATATTCACGAGCTTATTCCGATATAAGTGTATGGTTGATAAATACAAGGGCTGGGAGCAAATATCCAGTTCAGAAGTTTCCAAATAGTATGTGACGCTGATTCCCCTCAGGAGTAGGACACACTTCCCCAGGCGCTACTTGTGGGCTGCGTGTGGCGATCACCAGGAACTCAAAAATTGAAAGAGGGAAATGTCTTTTTAAAATCTCCTGGTGAAAGTAAGTTTGGGGATGTGTGGTAGGGACACTAATCACCTGCAATAAAAGAAGAGCTGGAGACACGTGGAAAACAACTGTTCGGTCTGTGTTAGGAAGGTCTGACTCATCCAAGGATTTTTAGGATCACATTTCTCTCTCAGTGCAACTTATCAAATCAGTCAAACCAACAGTACATGCTCTTGCTTCAGTAAATCTAAAAGTGATGGATTTCAACGTATCTGTTATCACAAGTCTCAGCAGATAAGGGGTAGAAGGTTTTTTTTTTCTTTTAACGTGATGAAAATTACATCTCAAAAACTGCAGCAAACACAATTCTTTACATTTGGCATGAGACAAAGTTCAAAGATTCCTGCCATTACACTGCTATTAAATACATCTCAAAATAGCCTCACAAACAGGTAATTTAAAAAGGAAGTGGTAGAAACATTTAAATTATTGTATCAGTATTTTAGATATAGAAATTTTCTTTACTTATAAGCCCAAATAACTACAAAAGAGTGAAAATTTATGGGAGACCTCAACAAATTTGCAAGACACAAGCCCAATTTAGAGTAATCGGGTTTTATTATATTAGCTGTAACTACTTAGAAATTAGGTGCTAATTATACTTAACAAAAGCTATAAACTGTCTAGGAATTACATAACAAAGACATTATAACAGCTTTATGGCTATTTTTTAAAGAATCTTTTAAAAAGCACTTTGAGAACTATAAATTTGAAAAGCAAAGAGAGGAGATGTACCTTGTGAAATTTTAACACACTAAAAAGAAGTGTAAATTCAAACGGAAAAACTAAAGGGTCTGAATGAGTGCAGGAGACATTATTTAAGAAACAGTGAAAACCTAATGGTGCAGAATAGGTGCATTATTGTGTATCGATGTGCTGATTTGAACTTGTGTGTGAGGCATAATGAGGAGTCCCTACCACCGGTTGGGAAGGGGAGGAGTTTTACTAAAGACTAATGGGAAGCTGGTATATGTGGACAAAATGTATATGACACAGGAGGCTGGGGATTTAGCTCAACGGCAAAGCTCCTGCCTGGCAAGCGGAAGGTCGTGAGTTTGGTTCCCGGTACCGGAGAAAAACAGAAAAAAACAACAACAGCAAAAAATGTATATGACCTAAAATACTTAAAATACATATAGGAACATACTTTTATATATGAATGCAAAAGTATATTCATCGCTAAGACCTAAATTCCAATGGAAAAATTATAAGGAAATAAAAAATATATATCGCACCTGTTCTCAAAGTATATTTTATACACAATATGTTTGACGATCTCGTTACAAATGCAGATTCCAGTCCACCCAGCCCGGTATGCCCCACGAGCTCACCGGTGCGATGAATAGTCTGGGTCCAGGGCCCACCTTTGAGAAACAAGGGACAGGAAGTGACGTGTAACTTGTCAGTGTAGCTTCCGACTGTGTCAAGGGAGCTGAGCCGGGCTCTCTGGCGCAGCTCCCTTTTCCCTTTGGTTTTGGTTCAGTTGGCCATAAGAGGCCTGATCTAGAGGGCGGAGGAAAGAATGAGCCGCGCTGATGCCCTGAGGCCGGAGGGATGCAGGTGCCGCCACAGGGCAGGCACGGGGCTGCAGGCAGCAGCTCACCCGGCTGACAGGCAGGTCTGCAGCTCCCGCAGGCTGCATCCGTTCTCTTCACGAGCCTCTCTCAGTCACCGGCAGGTCCGGGTGTGCTGCCGCGGCACACTTGTCTGCGTCATTTCCTACTCGATCAGAGCTGCAGGTGCACAGGCTGGGAAGCTCTTCCCTGCTTTCCTCGTCTTGTGTCCATCTCTCTTCCTGACCTCAGCCCCAGTTCCGGTGCAGGGCGGACTCGTTTCTACAGGCACTTCTCCTGCTCCCAGGAAGGCGTAGGGTCTAATCCCTCTGTTACCTACCTAGGGCTGCTGCTCTTCCGAGGCAGCTCTGACTGATGTTTCTTGGGTGGCTGTGGGAAGAGGACTTCATAAACAAGCTGAAAACGTAAGATGAAGAGATAACGCTGGCTGTCGTTTCATTGAAATGGAGGACTGCTCACTGTAGACAAGAATAACAAGTAGATGCCATTTGAGAATGAATCATTAACTTCTAACCAAAAGACATCAACAATTAGAACCTGAAATCTTATGAAAATAATAAAAATCGACAAAAAGATAGGAATGCTCCAAGAAGAAAAACTTCAAGAGTATGAAAACACAGTTCACTAAAATGAGAGCTGAACAGTGAACATGATTTAAAAAGATGTTTAAACTCACTAAAAGGAAATTAACAATAAAGACTTAGTTTTGTGTTCTAACATATGGAGAAAAATCAGCTAGTATCTTGTTAGTTGTGTTTGTTTCTTAAGCACTGGGGAAGATAACATCTCACGGTACACTAGCGACAGTGTGAACTGGTTTCATCCTCCTAGACAGGAATCTGAGTAGTACTCGCTGAAGCTATTTTTGCATATTTTTGTTTATCAGTAAGCTTACTCCTGGGAAAGTCATCCTGTCCTTCCTCCGCCCCAGTTTATCAATAGGGTTCGAAGGTGACTTTCTAAGGCAGAGCCTTCATAACCTAGCCACCCCTTAAATATGCCACCTGGTCCCAACTCTTAACAACTCACACTGAGAACTACATTTTGACCTGAATTTGGGTGGGGACAGTAAATATCCCCTCACTTAGTGCTGGCATTTCAGCAGGGCAGAGAATTGCAGAAGTGCACTGACCAGTATTTAGCAAGCCAGGCATCTGTCAGTTTTCACAAAGGCAGACTGGAATCTTTACTGGTATTCTGAGAAAAAGCAAGTGGTACTGTACTAGAACTAAAACTGTCACCAGTAAATCAAACCATGATGTCTTGGAGAATATTGTTGAAGATGAGGTTGTGTTTATGTAGGTAAAAGAGGAAGTTCATTGAAAATAAAAAAGCTATTGTCGATAAATGCCAACATGGTGTATGTGATGTTGAACTTTGTGTATCCAGTTGATTGCAGTGGTGGATTGACAGCTGGTGGTCAACTTATAACCCCCAGCTGAACTAAGTAAGGGTGGTGCTGGGTGTGGGAGACCCATCTGGGGATTGCTACCAGCAGCATAAGAGGCACAACTGGAGAAGAAGTTAGGCTGTTGGGAGCAGAGAAAGGTTGTTGGGAGCTCGTAGAAACTCTAAGGAGCTGTTGGTTCTGCTGGAGGAGTTCATCATGCTGGCTTTCCTGATGAACTTGGCTGTTTTCATCCTCCAAAGAGCTTGGGACCTCGCTGGCACTGAGAATGGCTTTGGTTCACTTTGGGGGAGCTCTAGTCCTCACTCTCAGCATTGCTTCCTGGCTCCAGAGGGGAAGAAGTTGCACAGGTCAGTCTTCTGAAGAAGATTGTTGCGTTGGTTTTCCTGATGGGAACTCAGCTTTCCTGATCACTGGAGGAGCCCAGGACCTCACTGTTGCTGAGGATGGCTGTGGTACTTTTTGGAGGAGCTCTGGTTCTTCTGAGCGTCGCTTTCTGGTTCCAGGGCAGATCCCTCAGCCTGCTAGCACAGATCCTTTATCCTGCTGGCAGACTTACTAGATTCCACCACTGAGATTTGGGCCTTCCCAGCACAAAGCCATGAAACAGGCCTGCATGAGACATTGTCATGGGCTCTGGGCCTCCAGTTAGATTAGTGGGAGGCATTATTATGAGCTCTAGCTCTTCAGCTAGATTTATGCAGGACATTATCATGGGATCCAAGCCTTCAGCTGGATTCTTTGGTCTCCAGTGTGTGGGCAGATTTCCTGCCGTCTCTTGTATATGATTCTGAGGGTGACTATTATAAACAATCTTATAAAATATGTGTCCTGTAGTATACTGTTCTCCCTTGCAAAATAAAAGCCTCCAAACCATGACAACTGGTCAGGAGTTATTCAGATATTTTGCTAAGCTCTGTTTCTGGATGTGCCTATGAGGATCTCTGTTTTGCAGTGCTGGAGATCAACCCCAGGGCCTCGTGCATGCTAGGCAAGCCTTCTCCCAGCCCCGAGAGGACGTCTCTGGGTGGATGGCTCCGGGTCAGCGGCCTCAGTAAAACTGGTGGCCATCCCCAGGGTATGGGGCCATCATTCAGTATCTTAAGAGTCCAGGAAGAAAAAAAATGTGGAGAAATGGTGCGTCATTTTAATTTTGTGAGGCGAACTCCTTGAGCTAAGACAGTGAGCTTCACCTGCCCCCATTCTGATCTAGACCAGATATCTTGGCCTGGTTCTCAGATCTTCACACCCACACTCGATTATGCTGCTGCTTTTCCTGGAATTTGAGTTTACAAGCGGCAAACTGGGGCTTCCTGGACACTGTAATTCCCTGAATAAGTTCCTTATAATAAATCTAAGCAGTGTACTAAGCTATGTATCCTGTATATAATCATATATGAGATATATGTTGAGGATAATATGTATATATATTAAGTATATGTATTAAGAAGAGAATATATGTATCCTGTATATAATATATATGATTAGTATATAATATTATGTTATAAATAATATTATATATTTATTAATATATAATATATGTATGTATTATTTAGAAAAAAAGCATGGATTTGAAGATGTAAAGTTTCTGAGGAAGGAAAGTGGATACATTATGGGGTTTTGATACATTTCTTGAACCGTTAAATTTTTGGACATATTTTCCCTTTTCTTTATTCACGAAATGAACTTCCTGTACTCATGAAGTATTAGGTTCCTGTACAATGTAAACTGCTTACTAGGTTTGTACCTCACAATTTCCTGTACACAAATGTAATGAATTTGTTTCAATTGTCTTCTGATTTGAGGGTCTCAGGGAAGCCTGAGATCATCACAGATATTGCGCTATCCTGAGTAATTTGGTTTTTGTTTGTTTGTTAGTTTTAAAACTTAATTAAGTTTACTTAGTTTGGAATTTTAATTTTTTTTTTTCTGTTGACATGATCTGGTTAGTTCTACCTAACTTTTCTAGGATAAAATATTCACCTTAGGCAAATATTCTTGCTTTGAGTATTGCTTGCATTTCACTTTGGATTTCTTCTTCAGGAGCTCAATCAAATCTTCATTCTCTCTTCTCCTTGTCTTTGCTCTTCACAGAACACTTTTACCTTGTCTCCATCTGTTTTCTGTAGGAATCTCTCACATTTGGTCTCTAAATTCAAATTTCTTCTTTCACAAAGTTCTTATTTCACATAATTTCTTTTCTTCATGCTGTGGAATACGCTGGGGCAATTTATTGCTATAATACTATTATTATCATTGCTTTTTCTCATTTCAGTACTGAATTATTTCCACGTTCCCTGAATCCTCAGCATTAGGCTTGATGGCTTGTTTAGTTTACAGTATTCTCACAGGCTCTGGGTGAGCTGTTTTCTCTACCCATTCTTGAATAAAGTAAGATTCCTCCAGACTCAGCCACCGAATCTGCGAAGTGAAATGTTCATGTCCCAGTTCTCAGTCTGCTCACATTTTCTGGCTTATTCCTAGATTCAGAGTCCAGCCCTGGTCTCCTCTGTCCACACAAACACTCATTTGCAACAATTTGAAGATGTTTTTATTCTCTTTTACCCTAAAAAAGTTACTGATGAAACAAAGAATTGCCACGGCACTCTGCTTAGAAAAGCAATACCCACAGTACTGGGAAATGGGTTCATGTACTATTTGCACAGACTCAGAGCTTCTGAAGAGGAGACATTGAAGGACACATCCAGCCAGTACAAGAACATCATCCTTCTTGCTTTCGGATGGGCCAGCTGTCTCTGTTGGGGTACAGGAGCACAGTGGGTTAGGGACTGGCACTTTCAGAAATGGTTGTTTCATGAGCATGGCATTGCGTAGAGATGGCACCCAGATTTTGGCAATAGATTTTCCCATTATCTTTCTATACCTGGCTCTGGGTTTGAAAAAACTGTGTTGGGGTGCCAGCCACAGCCATTTAAAAAGAACTTCACTTCCTTTCTTTTTACTCATATAAGCTTTTGTATATTCTATGAACCATAAATGTCTGCACCACTGCTTTTATTTTTGTTCCTTAGAGCATTCAAAGCTCTAGTATTTATTTCATCACTGTTGTCTTTATTGTTTTGTTTTTAAATATCCTCTCATATCTGCTAATTTTAGAACTTGTCTTTCTTCGACTCCTATGCCCTGTGGTACCACATCCAAGGCTTTCCTACTTCAGTTGCAATTTGTTTTTGTCTTTTCCCACATAATAACTGCTTGGAAATGTTCCCTCTTCTGCTGGCATCTACGTTTCCAGTTTCACATCATGGCAAATTAATTACACAACACACACTGAAATATTGAACAGCGCTTCGTAGGGCCTCCCAGCAGGTAGCGGCAGATTGGAATGTCGTGCTCCAGCCTCTTCCAGTCAGTCACATCTTCAACCTTCCGAATTAATAATTTAACAAATGCCATGCTCCTTCTCCCTGGGAGTGCCACACTGGAAGAAGAGTGAAATCACCACTTGGGGCTACTCACTCGACATAAACAGCACTATTTTGGGCAACTGACCAATTGTGAGTCTGTAGCTGAGTTGCTCGATTCTCTGTGGTTTATCTGAGTGCGAACTTTGAAAGAGCTTTCATTCTTCTCTAAGAGATTTTGATGAATATACAGAGGCAGGAAAAATCTGCATTGCCCCTGTACTTTAGTTTTTGCATGAGTCTACATACTACAGAGTCACAAGAGAGAAGGAAAACTTGAGAAGGAAGGTGAACATAGGGAGTTGTGGATCCTCAAGATGACCACTGGCCACCCCTCTTCTGTGCGGGCCTCGCTCTGCTGGCCTCTTAGAGCTTCTCCTGCTGTTCTTCACTCCCTGACAAATTACAAGTTGTCATCCTATTGTAAATAACAGTTGGTAAAATGTATAATGAAAAACCTCATGGGCTGAGCAAAGCATCACATTATTAATTTGTCAGAAATCTATTACCTAGAGAACTGATTTTAAAACCGTAGCTTTGCTATCATGGCAGGAGAGCGACTCACACTGGGCAGGTCCGATCTGCACCAGGAAATGTACAGGGCAAACACCACCAGTCACTAAAGCAACTTTCTAAAAATATGACCCATAATGACGAAGGATTCTGTTTCATTAAATTATAAGAATGCCTGAAGTTCACAAGGTAAAATACAATTGAAAGGACTTTTCAGCTATAAATCCAGGCTTCTCATTCGTGCTTCTAGTTTTAGTTCATGTAGCCACCTAAATTCTACCTACATAAAAATCATGGAGAAATTACAGTATGGTCCAGTTATCCCCAGTTCATTAAATTTTGTACCTCACGTGAAGTACCTATCATAATATTAGGCCAAAAAAAATTTAAAAAACATAATTTGAGATAGTAGAAAGATATTTCTTTTTTTTTTTTTTTTTTTTTTGTTTTTTCTCCGGTACCGGGAACCGAACTCACGACCTTGCGCTTGCCAGGCAGGCATTTTTGCCGCTGAGCTAAATCCCCAGCCCCTAGAAAGATATTTCTAAATAAGTGCTAAGGTTGTCAGAAAGATTGATCTGGAAGTTTTTAATATATCAAATGGTACTCATATTTTAAAACGTTATATAGAGAAAATATATGTAATTTTTCTGTCAATCACAATTCTAATAAATAAATTTAAAGTTGAACAAAGAAGCAAGTTATATTCCTGATTCTTATGAAATACATTGAGATCATTAAACACCTGTAAGCTCTTCTATTGGAAACCCTCCTGCCTCAGCCCTCAGGGAGGGGGCTGGCTCAGGCGATTTGGTGAGAAGGGAAGAGTGAAGAACTAACTCAGAACTCCTAAAATCTATCTAGGATATTGAAACACATTTGGGAAACAGTCAACAGACTACAGAGTCAGCTATCCATTATTAGCTTGAATGCAAGATTTCTGGTCACCAGATAGATTCTAAAGATTCATAAAGAATGTTCAACATGGCTTTGTGTAGACTGGGATAAGCATTGTATGTGTGTATTATAAACGTTCACTAGATCCAATGTCAGTTTCCTGACAGTGACACTATAAGAGTGCATGTGTTGGGGAATACTCTCTGTGCTTGGAGTACAGCCGTTTGCAAGTCTTTACCCATTTCAGGTAAACAGAGAAGTCTACTCAAAAACATAGTCACTCATCGCATAATGACAGTTCAGGTTGGGCCCCATGTACACATGACAGTGGTCCTGTGAAACGGTCTCTTCTAGTGACATCATACTTTGGTTTAAGATACTCTTGCAAAGATGACAGCTCCTGTTGACATTTCTCAGAAGGCATGCCTGCCATTCTGCAATACATGAGCTCACTTGTGAATTTTGCCATAAACCTTTCTCTCTGTATCCAACTGCAGCTTTAGTTATACTGAACAAGATCACCACTGTGAGTGACTAGTGTCAAAGCGAGACCCTCAGAAAACACTGGGAAAAGGCAGTCTAACTTTACAACCAAGTTAAATAAAATGGCACATCGCGGTTTAGAAATACTGGTAAACAGTGTTACTTGCTTTTTGCTTCAGTGTCTTACTAAAAATTATTCTCTTTGAAAATATTCATTGTTTTTCTGTGGATTCCTTAATGGTCTCTTTGTATGTTGTAATAATGGCTTTCTTAAACTGTATGCAATAGTTCTCTAATTTTCCTTATTTTAATAAAGGATCTGAAAGTTAGAAATTATAGGGCAATAATAAAAACAATAAAAATTGATGCTTCTCCTGCCATTCTCTTTTTCTTTTTATTCCACTCTCAATCTTCTTCTCAGAAAAAGCCTGTAATTTAGAATGAGATAAGGTGTATCAGTTAGCTTTCCAATTACTGCACACAGAATTCCTGACACCCACAGTTTAAGAAAGCTTATTTTTGGCTCATCTGTGACCTACTGGCTCTAGGGCAGGAGAATTATGATGAAAGGGTGTGTGGGGCACAGCGTATGATGTCATAATGTGAGGGAAGTAAAGCACAGGAGACCTCACCAAAGAGGAAGGGGCTGGGGACCAGATGTAGATCTCAAGGTCACACCTCCGTTTCCCACCCAGACACATCCAGAAGTGCACTTTGCTGGTCTCCTAGGCAACTCCAAAGCCAATCAAATCAACAATTAAGCTTAGCTGTCATCTAGGATCTGTGACTTTACTCTTTATGAGACAATTTTGCCTTTTATTACTTTACTGAGTATAAAACTTCCAGAGACAGAAACTTAAGTATCACTTTGACAAAATACACATAACTGAGGATTTTATTTGAAGATTTCTTTAGGACTCAATAGATCACTTTTGAGATAAACAGCTATGGTTGTATCTTAGAGGAAAAGGAAATTCTTTCCCTAATACACACATGAATCAAAACAATTATGTGCTTTTTTTAGACTACAGGTACATTTGCTTATATAAGAAATAATTGAATTCAATCTTGTCCCTCTTAAACACTTACATTTTTGAAGTGATGGCTTATCATACAACTATCTTCAATGAGATGTGAAGCACGGACTTATAGTGCTAATAATTTTTAGTAAGTATTTTAGTGTCTAAACAAGTCTGTAGTATCATGTTACTAGAATATTTATAAAGAAGAACATGTTAATAGAAAATAACTCTTACTCCAAATAATGTGTTAGAATAGACGGAAACAGTCATATACATGGGACCTGCAAGAAGAAAAAGGTTGAGTTCTCAATCTTTTAATACAAAGGTGCTAAGGATGAGAAAAAAGATAACTGCAACAGTTCAGTTTCAGCTTCAACACATAAACATCACAACAGCCATCATTTCCATCCCTATAGGAAAAGACGATCAAACTGATGCCAACAACTTTTATTGGACCCATTAGAGAAGCAGGAGCCAATCATCACACCACATCTGGACAGACAGGCAGATCCAGAGTCTTCCCGTGATTTGCTCACCTAAAGCAGAAGCTGCTGGGACCAGCAAGAGGCAGGAGCAGGTAAAGATGATTTTGACAAAGTGAAGCTATATATACGTCCTGGGCTCATAATGGGATTTAACTGCAAATCAATGACAGAACTATAGTGAACTATACTCAAATGCTTGTTAATTGAACAATGTACTAAAGGACTACATTAGCCAAATAAGAACTTTGAAGAGAAACTCAATAACTTTAATGAAAGTAAAGTGAAAATAATTTTATCAAGACTTACGGGATACAAAAAAAGCAGCGATTGAGAATTTTAAGGATGAATAATTTAATGAACACTTTAGAAATGCAAGAAAACTTAATATACCAGATGCTGAATTTAAGAAGTAGAGAAGGAAGAGTCAATTAATTTAAATTAATATGAAAAATTGGAGTAGGCATAAGTGAAACTGAATAAAAGGAAACACGGCTGCGTGCCGCAGCCAGCTATTTGTTAATATTGAAAGCCCTGAAAGGTTCGCCATCGCTGCTGTATACTATCTTCCAGTAAACAGAAGCACATGAAAAGCATTCTCCGAGGCTGACATTATCCTAATGTCAAAACTGGATACAGGCAAAAAAGAAATAAAAACTATGGGCCACTATGCCTCAAAGACAAACATGTAAAAATCCTCAGCACAAACTATGTAAAATCTAATAATATATTATTTAAATTTATGTATGAAGACCCAGTAAGATTTATAATTTTTTGATAATTTCAAAAAATCAACAAGAAAACTAGAACTAGAACTAAAATAAAATATTGAGAAATCTTTAGTCAGGTTAGATAAAAAAAGGAGATAGAGAATTGAAAAGATGATAGATATCAGAAAAGAAGATAGTAATTGTTGATCATCTGAAAATTAAAAACACCAAGTAATATTACAAATAGCTATGCATACAAATTTTATAATTTATATGAAATGTAACAACTTTCAAAAGAAACAAACTATAAATAATAATAGGAAGAAGGAAAATGGAAAGGGATTTAGAGACGGCAGGAAGGAGGTGAGTGGGGAAGGAAGGAGATTGAAAAAGAATCCAGCTGTGCTGTGTACACACACCTATTGCTCAAGTGGATGCAAATGGCACATCCTGAAAACACATACTAATGCCATAAAATAAAATGTAAAAAGGAAACACTATCAACACTCACAGAAAAAGAAAGAGCTACTTAGAATAGGCTAATATACACTGAAGAGATCAAATCGATGGCCGCTACCTTTCACAAAATAAAGAAGGACAAGGCCAATTATTTCACCCCAAAGTCTATTAGATATTTAAGAAAGAAATGACACTGATTCTCTGTACTAGTCATGCTGAACTTATGGCGTGTGTGCCACAGCCAGCTGTTATTATTGAAAGCCCTGAAAGGTTCACCATCACTGCTGTATACGATCTTTCAGTAAATAGCAGCACATGAAAATCAGTCTACGAGGCTGACATTATCCTAACATCAAAACCAGATACAGGCATAAAAGAAATGAAAACTACGGGCCACTATGCCTCAGGGACAAACGTGCAAAAATCCTCAGCCCAATTAAACTATGTAAAATCGAATAATATATTTTTAAAATTTGCATATGAAGACCCAGTAAGATTTATTCCTAATATACAGGGCTGATTTGATGTTCAAAACTCAATGGCTGTAATTTATCACATCAACAGTCTAAAGAAGAAAAATGTCTTGAGCATATCAATAGGCATTACCCCCCACATCTCTTCATGATAGCTATTTTCAGCAAAGAATATAAATCGAATTTCCCCAACTAGGTATAGAATGCCTGGTAAAACATTAGATGTTTTCCTCTCAAGATTAGATACAAAGCAAAAATTTTCTGTCTTCCCATCCTGATTCAACACCAAACTAGAATTTCTAGCTACTGCAATAGACAAAGAAGGGAAATGCCAAATATTCAGAATTGAAAGGAAGAAATTAAACTTTGTTTGCAGATGATATTATTGTGTGTATAATCCCAAGGAATTAACATAAAATAATTTGAGCAAGTAAATAAATAAATTTACATTGGATTATGAACCCCAAAGTATAGCATAAATATCTATGAGTTCATGCTGATATAAGTAAATATTTGAATAAACTGGATCTCCTGTGAAGAATTCCAAATAATTTACTTACATGAGCAGATACTGTGCCTTCCACAAGTGTGTTGTACATAGTGACTTCCTTCAAAGACTACAGTGTGGAAAAGAGGAGAAACAGCAAGTTAGTGGTACAGAAAGCGGGAATCGCTCCTGGGGCTGTAGGATCAGTCAGAGTCACCGTCATGGCAGCATGTCACACAGGGAGTGTGCGTGCCATTCAGAGGTGACGTGGATGGCACTTTGCGCCTCTGGTCTTCCTCCCAACTGTACACAGCCTCTGCCTAACCACAGAAATGTATCAGACCAATACTATATTCTTCAAACTTCTCCGAGTCAGCAAGCCCTTGGAACGTCTGAGACACTTTCACAGTCCAAGAGGAGTCCCAGGAAACACAACCAAAGGGAACGTGAGGTCCTGGATGGAATCTTGGAAGAGAAAATAGACAGTAGTGAAAACTGTCTATTTTAAGGGAATTAAATAAACTGGATTGTTGTTATCATTGATGGGTCAGTATTGGCTGCTTCGCTGTAACAAATGTGCCACCTTACTATAAAGTGTTAGCAAAACAGACAATACCCGGAAGGCACGCAGAGTTTCTCCGTTCTCACTGTAAACTTAACATCTGAACTCTTCTACAACTATATATGCAAAAGAAACAAATATTATTTTAATAGCAATGTGCTCAGGCCTTCAATCTGATACGGATGGCAAGAAATAGATGCAAGATTTGATGACTGTCCTCTGTGATAGTAGGGTACTGATTGGCATTTTCAAACTCACAGATGTTACAGTTTTCAGAAAGTCTTCTGTTCTTTACCCACAGTCAGTACCTGAGTTTTACTTCAACTCATTTGATGATTCAAGCATGTTTATCATGCATGCGACTTCCTGCACAAAGGCACTTTGGCAGACATGGAGGAAATTTAAAGATAATTTCAATGAGTATGTTGTCCACAAGATCTTTCTTTAAACTTGCTCTTTAAAAATATGCTAGTCTATGAATGTCTTTTGGAAAAAAATCTATGCATCAGATTTTGCCTATACCAAGGCTTCTTCTATCAGAGAAATCCAGGTCCTTCACCAAAATAGACATTCCCGCGTTCCTAAAATGATGTTCAGTGAGGGTCACCCTTCCTTTCCCTTCTCTTCCCTCTCTGCTCTTCCCTCTCCTCCCTCCCTTCCTTTCCTTCTCTTTCTCCTCCCCCTCCCCTCCCCTCCCCTCCCCTCCTTCTCCTTGTCCTTCTCTTTGTTCTTCTCCTCTCTCCCTCCCTCTCCTTCTCCAAACTAACCAAAGAGAATTACTAAAGGTCAGAGAAAAAGCAAAGCAGAGCTGAGTCTGAATCCCAGTGCCAATAGAACTTTCACTTGTCCACTCAGGCCTGAGTTAGAGTCCTACCCTGTCAAAGTGATTACAATGTAATTAGAGAAAAAGTCCAAGGGACTGACACAGTGTTCTGAAAAGAATACATCACTTTTGAATTTGATCCTAGAATGTTATATCTCCATTTTATCATAAGCTTTAAAAGCAAACCAAAAAGCTCTACCAAAAGCACTTTTCATCTTTCAGTGCACTTTAAAGAGATAGAATTCAACTTGCAAAAAAAAAACATTTGTGACATTTTTCACTTCAAACCTGGTGCTGTGACAAAGAAGAAGTTTACATCTGCTGATATTTTCGAGGGAAAGAAAATCAGCACCTTCTCTGAGTCTTGGTTGACAGACTTTTACAGGTCCGAGGTAACCCCATCTTTGTGTGTCTCAGGCTCACACATTTTCCGTATCTCCGAAAAGGAAACTATGGGAAAGTACAAAAAAATTGTCACCTCTATGGAAGCGTTCAGCCTCCTGTGCCTCTCACACACAGATGGTGCCGTGCAAGTGAACAATGCCTCTGTCTCACAGGTTCTCCTGGGATCACAGTCCCACTCACCATTTGGTGTATCTGTGAGAAAAACGTATTTAAAATAACTCACTGGAACACCACCAGCTAGAAAGCCAAGGGAAGGGACAGTCCTGAAGCCAATATAGATTTCTTTATTACAGTCTTAATCCCTGCGACAGAGAAAATCAGGGCAGCTCATCTTGGGTGGGGAAGATTGCAGTGGGTGTGCTGCAAAATTTCCCGAAGGAGCAGGGAGGAAAGTGACCTTTCAGAAGTGGCTGCTTTGCCTCAGACTTCATCCGTACTGGGTCTTAGCTTCTTGTGAAGTCTCAAAGTCCTGTGCACACTGCAGGAGGCTGAAACAGGTGAGTCCTTCTTCTGTGCATTCCACCAAGATGCCCGCAGAAGAGCTGGAGGGGACTGTGAGCTTCACCCGCCTCTAGGGAGCAGGACACACAAGTGGGCGTCTCCCTTAGAGTTGTGGTTAATGGCTTATGCTGATCACTGTGATTCCAGCCACCTCAGACCTTGAGGTCTAGGACAACATCTTCATTTAGATTTCTCTTCTATATGTGTTCGCATTCACAGTATGTATGTTTAGATTCCTTGGCCCGTGTACCTGGTGACAGCTCTATCCCCTTTGCTTCCCGTCTGTCTTCCTCTCTCTTTCTCTTGATCTCCTGCCCATTTAAGAAGCACCTATCTTCCTACTACTGATTATCTATCATTTATCTTTGTCTTTACTTACACATAGACAAAATACCACATGATATTTAAGCTTGTGAGTCTGATTTATTTCATTTAACATTATGATCTCAAAGTGAGTGCATTTTCCTACAAATCACTCAAGTTTATCCTTCTTTATGGCAGAGTAGCACTCCACCTTGTATTAATACCACATTTTCTTTATTAATTCATCTGTTGATGGACATATAGGCTGCTGCCAAAATTCTATCCATCCTGAAATGTTCATTTCTGAGCCACAGTTTCCTTATCAGCAAAACAGAATTGAGGTGAGTGACCTGTTGAGGGCAGCTGTGATGTTCAGGTAAACTAGTCTATTTCATACTCTCCTAAGAGCACCGAGCACAGAAAAACACTCAAAGTATGAGCTACTGTGATTGCCATTAAGTGAGATAACTGTCCACCGAGAACAAGACAAATGTATTCCACAATTATATTTAATGACAAAATGAGTGGCAATCCGGAAACTCACTTTTAAAAATCTTTAGAAACAAATTCTAAACCAGTCCTAAACCTAATTCCAAGTGATAGGCTAATAGGCATATTGCTCTTTTGCCCAAGGTTCAAGAATGACTTCACAGTTTTTAGCATAAGAAGGAAAAGAATGAGATTGTGCTTTAAAGTATTCTTTAAAGTTGCAAGAATGAAACTTGTCATAAATTAATTCCAGCATTTCAGGTTAGAATAAATTTCATATGATCATAACTTTGCATCTTTTCATTATTAATAAGATCATGGGACTCTTTCAACCCACATCGCATTCAGCTTGATCTTTTTGTCTTCTGTGGCATATGTCTCTCCAATATTTTGATAGAGTGGCTTTTCAGAAATCATTTGTAATTTTCCTAAATTAAGGCATTTTATGAAAATAAATGACACAGTGATTCTTTGAAAACTCCAAGGCCACAAATGGTTTCCCTTTAATCTTTTGTTTCCAACCGCTGGGTGATCAAAGATGTTTCAGTTAAAAAAGGTCTTTAATATATTGAACAACCAGGTACAATTCATATTGTCTGAGCCACTGACTTATGTTTATATTTTACAAAGAATCGAGTAAACGCATCAATGCATGTAATACAGGGTCTTTGTTATCTACTCCTACAACCCCGTAGAATTTTAAACTCCTTTTTATAAATACAAGTGGAAGGCTAATGCAGAGAATTTGCCAAAAATGTACACATACTTCAGGAGAAGTTTGTATGAATATTTTAATACTAAATTTACTGAGACATCATGAGATTAATACAACTACCTTGCAATCCTCATTCGAAAACCATGCCTCTGCCATTTTGTCCCTGTTGTTTGTGTTACTGTTGTTTTCTTCTTCTTTTTTTTTTTTTTTTTTTTTTTTTTTTGGCAAACTCTGTATCTATAAAAACAGATCTTTTGGCTTCTGAAAGTCTACAAGCAGTTTCTGAAGGGAATGATGCCACTCCCTGGTCTGTCTCTTCCAGCAGTTCTTCATTCATTTTCGGTATATATTTTATCTTGGTGTACAGTTCATCTCAGTATATATTTTAATGCTGAGCTGTGCTTTCCCATGGATCACATAGGTGACTAAAGATATGCTACACTCATATGAGCACTGTCTGAAATATATATTGACACAATTTCCAGTTTAAGACTATAATTTCTATATCCAAAAATAAATGGTCAGTTCAAAAGGTGACTGAATATCAACCCTACGAATAAGACAAAAGATTTCTGGAGAAGAAAGTATTTTCTTAAAAAAGTCCTTATTTTATGTTAATGTGGCAATAACTGTGTGTCCTCTGAGGTCCTGCACACTTCACTGAATATTCAGTGTTAGTTGGATATGTTGTCAGAAAGTACAGCTGTACCAAGCATGGTGCTGCACGCCTGTAATCTCAGCACTCAGGAGGCTGAGGCAGGAGGATTATTGTGAGTTTCAGACCAGTCTGGGCTGCAAAGTGAGCTCAAGGCCAGCCCAAACTGCATAGTGAGACCCTGTCTCACAAAGACAAAAAAAAAAAAAAGAAAGAAAGAAAGTACAGCTAAAATTGTGTACTCTCTCAAAACACTCGGCATTCACTTGCTATAAACGAAAGAATGTGATCTTATTTTGTACCCGGCCAATAGGTATCTGTGGTTATGTTATAACTCATACATCCAAGGATGAAATGTTTAAGTACTAAAAGAAAGAAAAATAAGGACTAACACCAGCTAGGAGACACAGCCTGGTCAACTGTTTCTGAGTCAGGTAATCTTTGTTTTCACATTTAATTCAACTTGAAAAGGCTTAGTCGATTCTGGGTGCTTAGTAAACAGTTACTGCATAAAGTAATGTAATTCTTAGCAAAAAATCAGGAGCTACAAAATTTATTATCATGAAGCTGCTTTAGGAGAGAGAGCATCAGAAGAAAGACACAGAAGAGAAGACTGTGCTGATGGCTAGTCTTCATTGTTACCTTGACCGGATGGAGGAGCTCCTAGGAAATAAATAAAGCCTCCTTCTGGGTGGGCCTGGGAGGGTGTTGCACATGACAATTCAACTATGGGGCAGGACACTGAAGGGGAGAAGCTGCCCTGAATGTGGGTTGTGGCACCCAACAGGCTGGGGGGCCATAGAGAATAAAAATGGAGAAGGAAGCCGCTCTCCTCTCTCCCTCCCTCCCCTCCCCTCCCCCTAGTCTCCTTCCCCTCCCCTTCTTCTTCTCTGGCTCTGCCATGAGGTGAGCAGCTCTCCTGTACCACTTATCTGCCATGATGTTATCTGCCGTGATGATCACAGAGCTGAAACTACAGACTTGGCTACTCCTGAAACCATCAACCACAATAAACATTTTCTCCTTTATGTTGATGTTCAGGGTATTTTATTATAGTAACAGAAATCTGACTAACACAATTCTTAAGTGAATAACTATGGGTAGCATTTGCAAGGGGTCCCTTTAGTTTTGAGAAAATTTAAATGGGAAAGAGTCAAATTTTGAGCACATAGTATATGAGGCTACACCTCAAATCAGGATGGTGAGCAATTTTGAGAGTTCTGGAATTATTTTATAAACACAGTGTCTAATAATGCCTTCTGTGCAGAGGCGGGATTTGACATGATTGTTGTAAAATCTCAGTGTATATAAGTGATCCTTTGATAGCAATTCTACAGCACAGTGACATTTGTCAATATCATGCAAAAACACCACTAAAAATCACAGTCTATTCTAAAAGGACAAGCACAGAAATAGTTTAATTGGGTGCGTTTAGCCAAGTCACACCCATACTGGAGAGAGAGGCTAAGACTTCCACCAGCCATTTGCACATAAAACCCAAGAAAGAAGTGTCTACAATTTGTAACTTACCATCTATATGATTATGGCCTGATGATTATCTAGGAAGTTGTTCTTTTAGAGTGTGTGTTCTATAAATTTCAAATACGTTTTTCATCATTATACTACAGGTAACGAACCTCTTCCAGTATTCTTATAGATAGCTGTCTGAAAAAGGTTTACATCAACTGCTAATTTCAGGAAATATATTGAGAGTCACATACACAGATTGCTCATAGACATAGTAAAGTATTAACACTGAGTGTGTAGATTTCAGAACCAGTTCAAAGCCTACATTTGCAAGCTGGCCACATCTGGACAATTTACTCACCCTTCTATCTAGGAGTTGCCTGCTTAGTAAAATGGTAAAAATAAATAACCATACATTCCAGGGTTGTTGGGAGAATTAGCAGAGTCACTACACACAAACGTGCACTTGGGCTTAGCATATGGTTGCTGTCTGATGGTTATTCACTATGATTTTAATGTTTACTATGGAATATATTTTCAGCATTGTGTATCAATAAGGTACAGTCCTGCTGTATGCATGAAACTCCAGTAACCATCGGGATATAGTAACACCTCTACAAAGAACTGTTTTGTATTTTTAGTGGGCCTTAGGAAATCCACCTAGATCTAAGGTACGTCAAAAGATATGTAAAAATATCAATATTCCTAATGTGAACAATATCACTTTTATCTATTTCAAATGAATTTGTCGTTTTGGGAATCAAACCCAGTTTACACTGAACTGCTCTGCATTTATCTTTATTTTCATTTTTTTACCTTTATTTGAACTAAATTTGGAGTGATTATCATACAGAATTAGCACCTACAGTTGAAGTAATGGCACTGCAACACCTGCGTCTCTAGCAAATGTCAGTAGAGACTCACTTTGCACCCACACTTAGCTATGCGTACGAGGTCCTGGGCTGGGAGTCCCTGGATCCCTCGCTAATCTCATGCACCGAGATAACCCTTCTTCAGCTCACTTTACACACAGAAAAACAGATTCAGAGAGAAAAATAAAAATGGCAGGTGCTAAGTCTCCCAGGGGGTTAAGGCCAAACTAAAAATTTCAGAAAGCCACAATAATTAGAAGTTCCTAACTTAGCCCAGCACTGCCACTTAATGACTTGATTATTTCATTTTTCCACTGTCACTCTTAAAAATACTTCAGTATAAAATTCAATAAATACAGATGACTCAATCTTGTAATAGTCTTTATTCACCGACTCACAAGACTGAAGTTTTGATGCAATGCCATTTGACTCACGTTAAGAATAGAGAATTTGAGTCATGTGCATAGATGTCAATTTTAATGATTTTTGTTAAATGCGTGTTGATTATTAGCATTCACCATGGTTCACTGGGTCAACGCATACAAATGCATGTTTGCTTCTGGATGCCTCTGAGATGCCTGGAAGCCAGCAGCAGTCCCAGTCACACGGACTTAGCGCTGTGCACTCATCTCAGTAAGTTTGGCTATCCACAGTGTGCTGAGCGCAATCATTTGGCAAAGTGAAAATAGATGTCTGTATTTGAACTGTGACGTCTATGTTATAAAAACATACACAATTATGGACTCATTGTGCAATTTTTCAGCTGCACTCACCTGGCCATCTGTCTAGATTTCATGTTAAGCTCATGTTGGGTCTTACCTTTACCCCGATGGTGTGTTATGAATTGTACGAGGTCAACCTCCATTTCAGTTTCTTACACTTTGTGCATTACACACTCATTGTGTGTCTAAAGACACAAGTGCCCTATCGCGTAGCACATCACTGAGGCACCCTTGATTATAGTTACCACCTTGTCTGTTTTCTCCTACAGAGAACAAAGTAAGAAAACATGTAATATGCATCTGACATCTCCTAGGGAACATCAGCATGGATTCCATGAATACTTGTCTCACTGACCATGTGACTGGCTATACAGTCTCTCCAGTTGTAAAGTTCACATTATTGCAGCTTTATGAAATACTCATCTAAAATGAGCCAAGGTGGTGGTGCTCACTTGCAATTTCAACACTCTTGGAGTCAGCAACCGGAGGATCGTTAATTTCAAACTCAACCCCTGCAACTTAGGGAGACACAGTCTCCAAGTGAAGTAATAAAGGTAGATAAGGTTCTATCCGTGTACTGTGAAAAAAATATCCAAATCAGTATTTGATGCTAAACTGGATTTATTTCCTTTGAAATGTGAATGGAGACACCAAAACGTTTCTATGGACCTTCCCGTCAAACCTGGCCCTTCTGTGAAGCAGCAGATTTGGCTGCAGGGAACTTTTCACATAAGGCCACAGTACCTGAGGAATACCTGCCATTCTGAGTCACACCGGACTTAAAATCGAAATTGCCGTGTCAAAGATGTCAGTGTCCTGGGTTTCTGACCCTCCTTCTTTCCTGTCTTGCTCCCGACTGTGCTCTAAGTGACTTTCTGCAGAAATATTTTCCCTTCTACCTGAAGCTCCATGAACAAACCCAGTCGGTTCAGAGTTAAGGCCTGAGCTCTCCGGCTTCTCATCTGTGTGTAGTAGCAATTGTCCGAGCTGAGTTATCTCAGAAGTGGTTTCTTACAAATCAGCGTGCAATAGAAACACGTATCAAAGCAGCCAATCCTTCTTCTGGCGTCCGTAAAATACATATCTGGTTAGATATCATTAAAGAGAAGTCTGAGATGAGGTGAATTTGATGAAGATTATTACAGCAAGAAAATGTTTCTGGCACTTGGCAGCCTCCCTGACACAAGCAGCTGGAGACCGTGATTATAAACTGACACAGAAGCTGTCCCAGGCCCCCTTGGCCCTCCTCGTGGGCTAGTTTTGAATGTGGCAGTCCTGCTTCCTCGTGGTCACTGCTGAGATCTCAGTGATCAGTGCGGCTATGATGCTCATAGCGCAGGATGAAGCCTGCTGAGGGCAGCCCAGGGAAAACTAGCACACAGGTGTGGGAAAGGATCTTAACTTGCTCCTTTTATGCTGTGAAATTTTCCCACTCAGGCACTACTTCTATGCTGTTCCAGGAAAAGCACTGTACCCTCCCCCTGATGGGCTAGTAAAACAGTGGCAAGTGGAGATTCTTGGCCTTTGCTCTCAGAGCCCTATTTCCTTGCACTGTTTGTCTCCTGCTCTTTTACTTTCTCGCTGTGACAGTAACTCTGGGCAGGAGACTGGGGACTCGCTGCGGGGGTCCCTGATAACTGGCACCCATGGAAAGGGTCACCGAACCTCCGTGCACAGCCGGATGATGGGGAGTGACACACAGAAACAGCCTCTCGGGCTGCATCAGCGTTTACCTCACTCGAGCTGTGCGGCAAGGGACTTTCTTTCTGCTGGCTTGTCTGATCAGTCAGTGACCTGGGATTGTCTGAGACCCAGCTACCTATTACAGAAATGCACTCTTAAATTAGCTTGCAGTTGGTTTACCTAGCAAGTTAGGCTAACGTTTGATTCATACATACAGGCAGCTTGGCGGCAAATTTTGTGACACAAGTACTGAAAAAGACATAAAACCAAACTTACCAATATATTGATCTATTTAGGGTTGGGTTTCATGAAATGACTTTTCAAAAATCATTTCCTCAAATCTCCATTTCACTTTACTAGAATACAGAGGAATGGAATTAGAATTTTGAGGGGCTATTATCTTCTTAGATTTGTAGTATGAGGTTCCATTGCTCTATATGTACTAAAATTAGATATAGAGAGATTTTTAGTTTGCTATTTGATAAAAAAGTTTGAAAATTGTCACTCCCTGCATCATGACTACAAACAACAAACTGACCTGAGATCTTAGAAGAAGAGAGAGAGAGAGAGAGAGAGAGAGAGAGAGGAAGAGAGGAAGAGAGAAAGAGAGAAAGATGCTTACATGCAAACTTGAAGGCTGTGGAGAGAAGAGAAAGCAGTCTCAACTGACCAGAAATAGAAGCAATCTGGAAACTGGCAGAGACACTTAAAGAATAACTTATTTCTGAGGACAAAGTGTAAACTAGCTTGGGTCAAATACCAGGGGCCAGACTTATGAAGGAGAGCAGAGAAAAATACCCCCCATGTTCAGATGTGGAAGGAGTGATCTCTTGCAATTCCAGAGCCTCAAGGGAAACTGTATCCTAATCTGGTGAAAGGGAAATAAAATACCCATCCCAGCCCCCTCAGCCTTCCTACTTCACCTGAAGATGAGAAAGATGAATCAGTGCAGGCTTTTATAAATACCACAGATCGAGAGCTTCAACAGCAAAATTCATTGTGTCACAGTTCACAAGGTTGGACATCCAGGACCCTGTGCCATCGTGGTCGGGTGTTGGTGATAGTTCTCCTGATTGTGGATGATAGCCACACCCTACACAGCCAGCTGTGCAGCACGTCCACTTATAAAGACACTAAGCTCACCATGAGGACCCCACCCACATGCATCCACTGATGAATTAATTTTTAGCAGCCTTGCTGTTGGAAAGTGGCCTGGTTGGGAGCGGGTTACTAGGACGTGACCCAGGAGTGTGTGCTCATGTCCCTGTCCTCCCTTCTCTCACTTCTTCCTGGCAGCCACAGGTTGAGCAGTGTTCTTCCCCCAGCTTTCCTACCAGGCCTTTCTGACTTGAAGCAACCAACCATGGACTGGACCCTCTAAAAACAGTAAGCAAAAATAAATCTCTCCTCCTTGTAGTCTCAAGTGTCTGATATTTTGCCCAGTGGGGATAAAGTGACTAATACAGACTCTTCTATCGAAAATTTGGGGAGCAAACAGAAGTAGTTGAATAATGTCCACAAGGAGATGGAAACTTTGAGAACATAAAAGGTACTAGAAGTGAAAAACATAAGTGATGTCTTTCATGGGCTTATTGATTGATTTAAAATAATTGGAAAGGTGCAGTGAGGTTGATTGATATGTCCATACTGACTTCCCAAACAAGGAAGAGATAGATTAATTAAAAATAATGACAAAAAAGCAGATGGTCCAAGAACTCTGTGAGAGTATAATGCATCAGAAACAAAAGAATGAGAGAAAGTAATAGAGGAAATATTGTGAGTAAGAAAGGACAGGAGTTTTTAAAAAATTATACATGCAAAACTCTGAGAGATCAAATAGTCTAAGCACCTAAACAGCTACAACTGAAGTATGTCACATTCGAACTGCAGAAAATAAAAGGCAAAGAAAACACTTTGAACAAACCCAGAGACGGGGAAGGGATTTCATTTACAGAGGAAGCAGGGTAAGAATTACAACATGCTTCTCTGCAAGAGACATGTGGAATGAAATATTCAGCATGGTGAAAGAAAAGAGCCACTGACCTAGATTTGTACACCCAGGAAACATCTTTCAAAAGTGAAGGAAGTATAAGACTTCTTGGGTGAACAAATATTGTGGGAAGTTTTGAGCAGTAGACCTAATTTTAAATAAAGATTCAAAGGAACTCTTTAGAAAAAAAATTAAAATGACATAGGCTAGAAACTCAGATCTTAAAGACAGGGAAAGCTTAAAGAAAGAATAAATGAAGAAAAATGAAATCTCATCTCCTTCGTTCTTTTTTATTTTCTTTTTTGGCAGTCCTGGCTATTGAACATACAGCCATATCAGCCTTCTTACTGAACTACTTCCCTTTATTATTACTTTTTAAGACAGGGTCTCACAAAGTCACTAATTTGCCTAGGATGGGCTCAAATGTATGATGCTCCTGCCTCAGCCTCCAAGAAAATTGAGACTGCAAATGTGCACCACACATCGGGCCTTGTTCTTACTCCTAACTATCTGGAAGGCACCCATTTGTTGAAGAGGAAAACAACGCATTGGGCTATTACAGCATACAGCATCACAGGACAGGATGGGCAGTATCAGTAACTCTCTGTAACAAGGTACCTCTGTTCCCCATGCTGTGGTTGGAAGATGAACACACATTAGTTTTAAGGTACATTGCAAAATCCTGGACAACCATTAAAAAGATGTGTAACTTATATGTTATCAGAGATGAGATGAAACCATATGAAATATTTTATAAAACTAGAAATAAATATAAAATATTATATACATTGGCAGAATATAGAGTAGGAAAATAAATAAACCTCAGAGAAAACAAACAAATAACAAAGTCAATGAACAGAAAGTGCATTACACACATGGTAGATATTACTCTAACAGTAGAGGTAATCACTTTTTTTTTAAATTTTTGAATGTCATTATTTTTATTAGTACATGTTTGCAGTGTATAATGTTTCCATTCCTTGCCTGGGCTTTGTATATTAATGATTTAAATAAGTCCGTGGAAATGCAGGCTCTCATCATGAATAGTCAAGTTTCAGTAATACACTGTCTATGAGAAACTGACTTCACAGGAGAAAAAACAGAAAGGACAAAAATAAGGTCAACAGAATCGAAAGACGGACGAAGTAGTCACCTAGATTTCAAAACAAAAGAGCCACAAAGATTACCAGCAGTTAAGAAGAGCATTCCATACTCATAAAATATCCAAAATTGCAAGAAGTTGCAATGTGTGTATGTCTAACGAGAGAGCATCAAAATGCAAGAGGAACAAGCTGACATACAAAAATTTCACAGTTACAGGGGAAGACTTCCTCAGCCCTTTACCAATAACTGGTATCTCCAGGAAACCAAGGATCTACTTGAACAGAGGACCATCAGTCAACACTATCTTACATCTGTAGGACTCTCCATCCAACCACAGTAGGACTGACCTCAAAAGCACTTGGAACATTACCAAGACTGATCATAGCCAGGCATAAGAAAACACCTTAAAACATTTTTAAAAGCAGAAATCATAAAGTGTGTTCTCAGACCACAAGGAAGTTGAAATCAATAACATAAAGACAGTTGGAGAATTTAAAATATTTGGAGAGCATATAGAACACTTCTAAAGAGCACATGGTTCAAAGAGGAATTTTCAGGAGAAAAGGAAAAATATTTTGGACCAAGTGAAAATGTGACTTATCAAAATGAGTGGGGTGCAACAATACAGCATCAAATACACATTTGTCACAGAGAAGGAACATCTAAAAATTAATAAGCTGAGACACCACATTAGAAAACTAGAAAGAAAAGAGTAAACGAAATATAATATAAACAGAAGAAAAGAAATCAAAAATTAAAGCAGAAATCAATGCAACTGAGATAGGAAATCAACAGAGAAAATTAATGAAACTAAGAGCTACTTCTTCCTCAAAATGATAAAGAATACATTAAAAAAGCCTAGCACTCACATCACAGTTAATAGTGAGAAATGATTGAAACTAGACAAGTGTCTCCTCTCTCACCACCCCACCGGTCGTTATAGAGTCCTCCCCACCATAACAAACAAGAAAAGCCAATAACAACTGTGCAGATTGTGAAGATGGAAATGAAAGTGTTTTTGTTCACAGATAACACAATTATCTATGTACAGGGTATAGGAACATGGCAGCATACAAATACAATTGTGCAGAAGTCAATTACTTTCCTGCATACCAGCATGAATAGCTGCATTAAAATTTAAAATACAACCTTTATAGTTCCTACAAAAATGAAATCATTACAAACAAATGTAACAGATTATGCTCCAAGATCTGTATGAGGAACACTACAGAACTGTTATGAAAGATATCACAGACCATCTGAATAACTGGAGAAGTACTCCATGTTTTAGGATAAGATGATATTGTTATTTACCTTTTATTTGCCCTCAATTTGATTGACAGAGTCAAGAGAAGCCAAGTAAAAATTGCAGTAAGCTATTCTGTGTACACTGGCCATATGATTCTGAAATTTATACAAAGAAAGCAAAAGGCCTAAGAGAGTCAATAAAGGGGAAAAATCAAAGTCAAAGACTAACACTCTCTGACTTTAATATCTACTGTAAAGCTATAATAAACAGTTACAGCATGTTACTGGTGAAAGAATAGGCAAAAAAACAATAAAACAAAACAGAGCACAGAACTGAGTACAAGGAGTGAACTTATTTTTAGTATAGAACAAATAGTCTTTCCACAAATATTGCTAGAACAACTATACATTCATGTGCCAAAATTTCATTCTAGACACAAACCTTACACTTTCACACACAGTAGTTCAAAATGGATCATACAGCTAAATATAAAATTCAAAATTACACAATTTACATATGAGAGATAGAATAAATCTTGGATTTGGTGATGATTTTTTAAAAACATGGTTGACTAAAAAAATGATAATCTGGACTTTGTTAAAATTTTTAAACTATGCTCCACAAAACAGGAAAAAAGATAAGAAACTAAGTGAAAATTAGCAAAAGATATTTAATAGAGACTGGATATTAAAAACACAAAGAACAATAAAGTAAATGAAACATGAAGCCACGAGAAAATATAGTTATTTTAAGTATGTGTTGCTTACCTGAAGAAGCTTATCAGTGTAACCCCAACTCCACGACCTTTTTGGTAAAGGGAAAACTAGTGATAATAAGAAAGATTTCAAAATTCCACACTAACAGAACAAACACGGGGAAATGATCTGAGCAGACACCTGTGCAAAATATACGGGTGACACTAGTATATGAAAAGATGGTTGAAGTCGTTTGTCGTTTGGGAACTGAAAACAAAACCAATGCTGAATGGGACAAGGGAGGGAAGAACAGAACTCACCATGCTGGTGGGGACACAACTTGGTGATTTATCAAGACCTTGACTCAAAAAGGGGAGGGAAGGGAAAGGAAGGGGAGGGAAGGGGAGGGAAGGGGAGGGAAGGGAAGGGGAAGGAAGGGAAAGAGGAGGGGAAGGGAAGGTGGAAGGGAAGGGAAGGAGGAAGGGAAGGGAAGGAGGAAGGAAAGAAAGAAGGAAGGAAGGAAGGAAGGAAGGAAGGAAGGAAGAAAGAAAGAAAGAAAGAAAAAAAGAAAGAAAGAAAGAAAGAAAGAAAGAAAGAAAGAAAGAAAGAAAGAAAGAAAGAAACTATAGTCTATTAATTTACAAAATTTCCAGAAAAGTCCATAACCTGTAATCCTACAAGTCTTTAAGGAGAGTGTGTTTGTTCTCTATAAAGTTTGTGGATTAGTGGTGGCAGCGTGGTTACCCACACACTCAGTGCCATAGAGAGAGACATTCAAGGACTCTGAGTATCGCAGCTGGGCTCTCGTATGCAAATACGGAAGATCTCATCACTCCTCGCTGCTATTGTGCCCCGTTCCGTTTTAAGGCTGAACAGTGGATGCGCCTCCGTATAGCTCATATACACGTCTGGGGTTCTTCAGGCTTCACACAAACTGATCCCGGAACATCTGCGAAGAGCCTTAAATACCTCTCAGGCCCCATGGGAATGAATATGACTCAGACATAAACAGGCGCTTTTTTAATATCTAGAATCCCTATCAATTTCGTGGCAACTATAAATAACCATTCATTTACAACCCTAAAACTAGTTTCTTCGATTATGCTTCATATAATTATATATATTTTAAATGCAAATATTTGTTTATAAATATTATTCAAAGAACTAATAAGCTCCTTTAGATACCAAAATATCTCACTTTCTCTAATTATGATAATTTTATAGCTGGGTAAATAGCATGTCAGACTGTCTGCTCCTCCTTTCCCCATTGTGCTGTGTTCAGATGGGAAATCTAAAAAGATAAAGTCGGCTGCAGATTTTCCAACTGCTTCTGGTTCTGAACATAGAACACTAAGGGAATGTGTGCCGTTCTAAAGGCAGTTAGAACACAAAGTGCCAGGGAAAGTCAAGTTCCATTTTTCTACCTAGGAGGAGATACGTAGAATGGTTTATTGAACATATATTATTTTGTCTGATTTCTTCCTTCACGTTTGATCAAGACTTGTTAAAATAACACAGATTCTAAATCCAGAGCCCAGTAATGCCAGATCCTTTAAAAGAAGGAAATAATTTTTAAATTAAAAGAAATAAAAGGCCTGAGCAGCCGTTGATAGAAAATGTGCTTCAACAATATCTGTGAGCAAGGAGCACAGGGACGGTAATAAAGGACACCACTCTGTGAGTACACTGTCTCCTGTCTTCCAAGATCTCCCAACGCTAGAGGCCAAAACAGAAATGTCACCAAGCAGGGCAAACTCGTGCTGACTTCTCCGTGTCCACACTGAGATACTAAGCTATTTGAAAGCCTACAAAGCTTGCAATAAAATATACGTACTATTCACCATCCCATTCCTTAGATTGCGATGGGTTTCCACATATCCTCCACAGTATGTTACCTTTTCCTCTCTATAACGTAGGCAGTTGACAAAAGCCATTTATGACATATAACTCCAGTGTCCCTTCTCAACCAACCTTTCCCTCATTGCCCCAGCCCAAACAACGCCAGACTGACACTCTAACAGTTTATTCTATTTTACCTTCTTCACTGCAACCATTTCTCATACTTCTAGTTGTCAATTTTATTGATGAAGTTTTCAGTGTACTGTTGGCTTTACCTCAATTCCGTGGAAGTTCCTGGAGGAAACCAGCCTCTGCCTGGCTTCTTGGGCATGAATCTGTGCCTACACGTTCCTGGAAGTGATGAGTGGGGCCTGGCCTGATTGAGTGGACGCCAGTCGCTGGACCATTGCTGAGGCTTTCATCTCAGGTCTTTATTGTTTAAGTGCTTCTGGTAGTAATTTCACTTAAGGAGAATGACCTACCTTGGAATGCATTTCTATCCCAAATGTAAGTCTGAAAATGACACAACCAGAAGTGTAATGGAAACAGTTGCAGTCTTTATCGAAGATAGTTTGCAGTATGATGAAATGAATGCAGTATCCCACAGTGATTGAGCAGTGCATCCATTGAATTGATGTATTAAAGAAACTACTTCCACACTCCTAGGACAGTCGGGCACACTCCAGTTAGCAAATAGTGATGTTTGTACATCAATACCTCCTTTACTCCAATTTATTAGAGCCACAAAATGCTATTGGAGTCTATGTTGAGATAGCTTACTGGTACTTATGCTTGGCTTTAATATATTGAGTGACTTTAAAAATTGTCCATTCCATATTCCTTTCAAACTCCAAGCTTTGTATCAAAAATTGTGAATAGTGCTAAAGAAACTACAATAATATAAGCTTAAAGGTATGTTTTATTGAAAATTACTTTTAAATAAGGACTCATATCAAATATCATATCAAACTGCTGAAAAGTTTTACAGTTATACAATCATGGACAGTTTCTTATAAAAGTTACAGTCCTAATGTTACTGCATTTTAGTAGCTAATTAGAGAAGGGAATGGTGTTTACACAGTAAAATATGAATTTGTTTAATGGATACTTTTGCTGAAAAGTTAAAAATTTATACTCTCAGTTATCATTCTCTGCATAGAAACTCTGTCCGTGTTCAAGGTCATTGCGTTCTTTTCTTTCTACCTTGTTCCCACTGCCATACTCCTGCCTGAGTCCATGGTGGTGTCTTTGAAATTTTGACAACCGATGCAGTAACTAAGAAATTTTTAATAGAGTTTCACAATATCAATACCCTACCCATGCACGTAATGCAAGAGAGACATTTCCCCGAATAATACTGACTATGCACATGCATCTCTATACCACTTTTAAACGCAAAGTCTGAAACTAGACACAACAGTGCATGCCTGTAAGGCCAGCATTTTCAGCTTTATTCCACCATCGTATAACAAGAAAGACCCTGTCTTGACATCAAAACTAAATAAATAAACAGGAAGTACAAGGGTGTAGCTCAGTGTGAAAACTCTGGGTTCGATTCCCAGTACTGCAAGAATAAATAAATGAAAAGATAGATAAATAAGTAAACAGTAAGCCTTGAGCTGATGGTGTAGCTCTGTGGGAGAGAACTTGCCAACCTTGTGGAATGGCCCTGGGTTCAATTCCTAGCACTACCACCACAGCAATGAAATAATAAAATAAAAATAAGGCTAGTAGTTCCAATGCAGTGCCTGGCATTGTAGATCGCAATGTGCTGAATGATACTGTTGAGTGTTGAATTTGGGGCTCGTTATTTACAGACCATGTGTGGAGTGATGGAAGCTTTAGCACACATGGATGGTGGAGACCCTCGGCCACAATGGCTTCACCATGCTGGAGGACATGTAAGAGAGCAGACACCCAGGGTGGTCATTAAGTAAGTGCATCCGCTATGCAAATGTGGAAGATACGGCTAGGACCAAAGCTCCATGCCCACGGAGGGAACATTCTAATGGATGAAATGAGAGCTGGAAGAGGGTAAGCTGAGTAAAACTTAAGCTGCTGATGAGCATTGAAATGCAGAAGTGAAGGGTGGTGAAACAGGAGGTGGACAAGGCTGGGGCCATGATGGTGAGGGCGGGTGGCAGGGAGGGCCTCAAAGAAAAGGCTCTAAGTCAAGAACATTTTTCTGTTTGTTTTCCATTACTGGTAATAGAACTCATGACCTTGCACTTGCCAGGCAGGCACTTTTCCGCTGAGCTAAATCCCCAGCCCAAAATTCACTTAGAATTTTGTTTTGTTTTGTTTTTCTTCCAGTACCAGGAATCAAACTCACGACCTTGCACTTGCCAGGCAGGCTCTGTGCTGCTGAGCTAAATCCCCAGCCCCTAAGTCAAAAACAAAATTCTCTCCAGCTCTGGGGACCATGCTAGGGAATTTGTTATTACTTCCTAAATAAGTTGGAAAGTGTTTGGAGAATTTAAGCCCCAGGACCTGGCTCGCGTTTTACAGTAACGCTATCTGTAGCAAACACAGGATCATGGGACGTGGGCTCAGTTTTAACCTAAGGTTCCTCCCAAGTGGAAGGGGAAACAGAATCCCAACCAGAAAGAGATTTGAAGGTGCTACCTCACTGCCTTGCAGGTGGTGGTGGAGGCCAGGAGGCAGGGGTGTGGGAAAGCGGGGGAGGAGGAGCCACGTGGTGGAGTTGCCCTTATTTATATGGTTGCTCCTAGTTTCCTCACCAGTAATTTCAACAGGAGCACATCTATGAAGACACCTTCGTGTTAGACCGCTGGTATGTACCGCTGAGATTCATACTAGACCACTGAGATCTGATCTAGACCTCATAACTGTAAAAGAATAAATTCAAATTGTTTTAAGTCACCAGGTGTGGGGTAATGTGTTGCACCAGTTATAGGAAACAAATATATGAAGTCTCTCCTCAACCAGCTTTGCTTAGGAAGTGTCAGGAAGATAAGACAGAGCCAGAGGAGCCCTGAACTGGGTCCTTTCTTCTCAGGGGCCAGTGGGCCAGGAATGGGACACTTTGACCCCCACAACTCTTTCCCAGTTTCCTATATTTCTTCCTAATACCTGGCAGTTTTACTTTAGGAAGTCTCTTTTATTACTGAGCAATTCAATCACATAAACTCATTCTTATGATGATCCAATTTAGTGTGTCTATGTTCTGTGTGTTACATGTACCTGCATATGTATATCTGCATGTATATGTCTGTATAAACACAAGCAGAATGAGGCCCATGTTCCAGATGCACAGGACTTGGAGTTGCATGTGCACCCTCTATTTTTTACTCCAAAGGCTTCCATGATCAACTTTACGTGGTTATCTTACGGAGTCATAGACTCGTAAATCATTTGCACACACACATTTTAAGGAATGAAAATACACAACCTGTTTATCTCTGAAAGCGAAGTCCCATTTCTAGTTTGATTTTTGTGAATGTTTAGTACCTACTGAAGGCTCTTGGCAGCTTTAATTGCATCCCGACACACTGTTATTCTTCTGCACAAACTATGTCTAACCAGACATGAACAATGGGTGGCTTATTGTGCCTATGGGAACACAGACATTCTTTCTGTTTTTCAATAATAAGCAAATGTGAGGATAAATCTACAGTAACATAACTACCAAAACATGTATGGAGAACTCTCACATATCTGAAACCAGAAATTCCACCTGACCCAGCTATTCCCCTTGTAGCAATCTTCCTGAAAAAGTTAAAGACATCATATTACAACAATCCATGCATACCCTCCTTAATACTGGCACAACCCATAATAGCTAAACCTTGGGAACAGCGTATATGCCATCAACAGGTGAAAAAATAAAGAAAATGCTGTATTTACATACAGTGGAGTGCTACTCTTCCATAAAGAAGGATAAGCTTGAGCTATTTGTAGAAATATTCATGCACCTTGAGACTTTAATGTTACATAAAGTAAATAAGCTACACAAGCTTAAATATCAGATGCTTCCTTTTATGTGAGAAGTCTAGATTAGAAATAAAGAGCACAATAAAAGACAGACAAGAGGAAATATGGAGATTTCTCAAAGGGGAAGAGGATCAGGAGATGGAAGGAGAGGGAGGAGAGGAAGGGAAGGAGAAAAGGAAATAAGATGTGTGATGCACACGTGGAAACTCCACACAAGGAACGCAAACACTGTGTTATAGACATATTAATAAAATAAATAATACTCTCTGCAAGTCAAATATTATTAATTTCATACAGCTCAACCTAGCACTCTGTGGCAGAAGCGATATCTTGGAAGCTATTTTAGGGAGCCATGGGCGCGTAGATGCCAGGGCAGGCGTGGTTTGCTGGTGCCCTGAGTTTCATCCTCTGTATCAAAAAGCAAAATAAAAATCGCCTAACGTGGCCCTGTCTGCAGAAAGGCAGAGCCGTATACGCTCTTTGGTAGTAGATCAATGAAGAGGTCTATAAAGATGAGAGTAATTTGGGCAGCCAGTATCAGCATAAGCAAAATGGAAAGAGAAAAAAAAAAACACTGAAATGGAGCTTATCTATTTACTCAGCAGCTGATAAAGCCTGACAAGTTAATTAAGTCACTTTTATTAGGGTTGCAACACCATGTGATACGTCAGTGATAATACACTTAACTGATGTGGACAATATTTTTTAAAAAAGTACGACTGAAAAAAATAGTAATTAAAAGTTTACACTTTACAAATCATTCAAACTTAGTTACTTGCATTAATAAAATTTTGTCTACAAGGTGAGTTTTAAAACACTAAAGGGCCCTAGAAGGAGGCTAGAAGACGAGGAATTGTTTAACGCGTTCAAAATAGGGAAGAGAATGAATATTTCATAATATAATTCGAAAGTATCAATATTTAAAAGCCTTCCTACTTTACAAAATTCTTAATACAACTTATGTCTCTGAGATGATGATATCAGCTTGGTACATTTCTTTCTGGTATTTTAGCAGGTTAAAGGTATGTGTTTATTTTCTCAGGCCTGTCTTAACTAATTTCATTCTCAGGGTCAAAACTTTCTGAAAATAACTGATCTGGGATGTTCATTATTAATAGTGTTCCTCTCTTGTTAATAGTTTATGGTGAGCTTCTCAGAATATTATGAGACTGTAAAAATTCTATCCCAATAAATGTGTCTATAGCAATAAATTGAATATAAGTTATAGTGGACAAGTTCCACATTGATTTACGCTGGTCATAAGACATTGCCATGCATAGACTGCAGAACCTGCTGAACTGGGGCATATGGCTATTTGTGGGTGCAGAAGATTCAGAAATAATTCCAATTTGAGGAAAATGATTGTAAAATGAGATCAGAAAAATCACTTATGAAAATATTTATTAGTCTATCTCCAAGCCTAAGCTGAGCAGGAGGCCGCTGCTCCAGCAATTTATTTCCTAAGAATCTTCTTTGAGTTGACATGAGAAACCAGAGCCAAATGTACGCATTTCTGGAAGTGATAAACGGTTGCAGCAAGAGCATGCAGCGAGGCTTGTGGATACACACGCACTTAGGGCCTGCGTCCACCTAAGAAAACCCTGCCTCTCACGTTCCCACAGCAGTTCTGCTATACCTATTGTCATGGACACAAGTTTTCACGTTAAACTTAAACAAAACCACCTTAAATTTCACAAAGTCCACTATATTCCCCTCATATTTAACACAAATCTTTGGAATACAATAATTCAGTTCCAAACATCAGGACAAACATTGAAAAACTCAGTTAATCATCATGATACCCTCAAATGTGCTACTGGTCAGGGTACTAAGGAGAATACCAAGACCAGGTGTGGTTTTATACCCAGTCTTTGTAGCCCGTACATGAAGGTTTGGTTAGTTACTTTGACACCAGCTCTAGGTCCATTTCCTAGCTAGAAATGTGAATCAAAAATTATTGAGGCAGTTTGAGCTCAGACATTTAATCTTGGCCTATTTCCAAGGAATGTGTACAAATTCTTAGTCTTACATAGAAATGAAAATATCTGTCCTTTTAGCAGTTTGGGGGCATGATTTTGTACTACATCTAAAACATGTGCTAAGTTTAGAATGACAGGAAATCTACTAGTAAGAATAGGTATTAAGGCATGAGTGGTATAAAACCATATGAAAACTTCATATTCTTCAACTTCTTTAGTCCAAGTGGGTGATGCTAAACCTGGGAAGAAGTAGGAAACTTCACCCACCAGTGAGAAATGAGACATGCTCCAGGTTATTGAGCAGAGGGGAATTTCACAGTGAGCCAATACAAATGTACACAGTGCAGGTGGGTCTGTACCTGGAGTTCACTGGGAAAATGTGCTGTATTCTAGGCTCAGCAATGCTTAATCTGTGTACTTTGCTGATCTCAAAATAGAATGTAAATGTCACACAAGTAAACTCCAGAATTAATTATCTTGCTTTCCCGTGTAAGGCAGTTTGGAATTCCTCATAGTCTTAGGGAAATACAATTTAAGAAAAATCTATTTATCAATATTTAATAAAATTTGGTGATAAATAGTTTCAAAGTGCAAAAATAAAATGTCTTTAAGCAGTACAGTATATTCCTTAAACAGAAAACATGCATCAAGTAATTTTAGGTCTTTTAGCGAAAGTCTTACTTTTTGTATACCAAAGTGAAGCAGTAACCCTTCTTTGTAGGGAGACTCGGTCTACACACTTCTAAAATGTCTGCTCTGCAGAAAAAGGTGAAATCACTTTCTTGGAGCACAAATTTATAGAGTTTTTAAAGGGGTCGGTAGTATTTGTTTAGAAAGGCAACTCTTTGTCAATAAAAGATGAAAGGCCTAATTTTTAAATTTTTAGAAATCAAGGAATGTGATAAAGGAAACACAGCTCACAAAATTACCAGAAAATGCAACAGAGCTCCCAGTTTATTAAAGAAAATGTTTGGTTGGAAGCAGACCACCTGAGTGCTGGCACAAAGAGGAACCAAAGATTAAGCCAAAGATGTACAGGAAAAACACCACTCTACCCACAGGAGGTGAAGATTTCATTTGTCTCAGGATGGAACCCTGCTCTTCACGTGTCCAGCAACTCCAGGTCTGTGGAGTTTTAGTCCTGGAACTGTTTTTACCAACAAAGCCTTCAGGTCTTTTCTTCATCTTTATGCTGTGGAATCTGCTCCCTTTTGTTAGCTGAACATGATTATAAAGTAAATTAGAAATTCTAAGCAACCTATAATTTATAAGAATTTAACTACCAGAAGAGCAGTATTCTCATTTTATAAATAACCTATATTTGCTCATTTTCCAGAATAAAAACATGGGAATTGGATACTTGAGATGACAGCAGTAAGATACAAAACTTGCCTTGTGGGATGAGGGATTCAGAAGACCAGGAGCAAGGTGGGTCCCTGATGCCCTCCCTATACTGAGAAGCAGCAGGCTGAGCTCCAGAGGTCCTGCTGAGCTTTGGACTCTCTTGTCTTCCAAGGATCCACATGTATGAAGCTGGATCAACAGAGGTGGTGGCGTTGGAAGTCCTTCTGGTTTCTATCTCAGCATTTCTCAAATGCATCATGCATGCATAGGTGCAGCTTCAGGATGGTGATTGGGTTATGGGCCTCATAGCTGATTCCCTATTCAGAAGTGGGCGTGGTGGGAAGAAGAGGCAGTCACTGGGGATGCAGTTGGGAAGGTTCTATTTCCCTCCTCCTCCCTTGCTCTCTCTCTCTCTCTCTCTGCTTTCCTGCTGCTATGCCAGGAGTAGTTTCTCCACCATGCTTTTGTACCATGCCTTCCGGCCTCGGAGCCATTCTGTGGACTGAAACCCCTACAAAATGGGAGCCAAAATAAACATCTACTCCTATAAGATCTGGGTGTCAGGTACTATGTCTGAGTGAGGAGAAAAGCCATCAAGACAAAGATGACTCAGCACCTTTACGAAGTGGGGAACAGAGGAATCTTTTGGTCAGTGGGGTGTGCCCTTGGAAGGACTGAGAGATCCCCAGTGATGGGGGCTTCCTGTGTTGCCACTGCGATCTCACTCTCCCCTGCACATGGCCGCCATGACATCATCCACCAGGCTATGACTGTGGAGCCAAACCAAGGGAGACCAAACCAATGGAGCTGCCTAATCTTAGACTTCAGCTTGCAGAGCTGTGAGTTAAGTAAACCTCTTCAATTCAGAGGTAGCCTGCCTTGCATCTTTTGTCATAGTAACTAAAAAGGGACCAATATGGATCAGAAAAGCCTCCCTAGAAGCCTTCCCCTGTTGCTTTGGATGACAGACCTGAGGGGCACTCCAAAGGAGTCTGTCCTTGCAAGAAAAAGATCACCCTCAAGTATACTTGTTCCCGAGACTGCATCATCTATCCAGTGACTCTGGCCCTTTCCCTTTTTTCTCTCCTCTTCATCCGTCTCCCCTCTTGTTGTTCTGCCTCAAGTTAACACACCCAAAAAACATCCACATCATGACAGAGCTCAGTACTCACTTAGATCAGTATTTTCTCTGAAAGAAAACCAAGAAATTAAATTGCCTGGGACTAAATGCTGTGGTTTATCAAGCTAAGAGATATCTATAATTTCATACTTGAATTAAATTGTATAAATCACATTATACAATAACAGTCATCATTCCCAAAAGACATATTTATGACAAAAATATGCTTTTCAACAGTAAGAAATAACATTAAAGACAGTGTACTCATCGTAAAATGATGCTGTTTTGGTCCTCTTTTACCATCAGACACATTCACAGAGCCACTATTAATGTGAACTTAATTAAAGTGCCAAAGCCTATTTGAGAAGTGGTGTAACTTTTCAATCTGTGGATGGATTTCCAATACCATCCAAGAGGCACCGAGGACTTCGCGCACAGGCTGCGGCAGACTTAGGCAGTGAGGGGGTAACCGTGAGGCACAGAGGGCCCCCCAACACAACAGCCCCCATTCCAACTCACCGCGCACAGCTGAGGTGCAGAGGGGCGCTGTGGGGACACAGCTCTCTTTGTTAGCTGCTCTGAGCAACAGAGACAATAAGGGTTTCCATAGTGATACTTCTCACTAGTTCGTTGAATAACTTAACATTTCCTTTTCTCCAGCTTTCTTTTGCAAGTACTTTGAAACATCTCCCCTTTTAAACTTTCAAATTAACTTTTACCAAGCCAGAAGCATGCATAGCAAAGTGGAAACGGAGCATGCCTTCAGGAGGAGGTGCACGTGGGAAGTGAGGTTGGAAATACGGGAGCAATTTGACATGAAAATTCCCATTTCATTATTTCCTTATATCGCTTCTAAAACAGGAAATGGTGCCATGTTGTTTCTATGCTTAATAAGGGTGTGTTATGGAAGGATAATTAAAATTTATTCCACAGCCTGCAAAATTACAGATTTGGTTAGTAAAGAAAAAATTATGAAAGCATTATAACATTCAGAGAAACCAAATTTGATTTATTAAATAAACAGACTTTTTATTTTGTTAAACACCCATTCTGATAACTGTAAATGTCACATTTAAATACAAAAGCAAATTTATGAAAGTGATGTCTATATAATGACCACATTGAATAAAAAGATAAGGGTTTTATTAAGAGAATTTCTTGCTTTCCTCTAACAAGGGCTTTTAAAATGTATCATTTTTTAAACGACATTATCATGTTTTCATTTTTATTCAATCTTACTCATAGACTATGCAATAAATTGTAAAAGCATTAAAGAAAATTGTATTTTTTTACCATTTGTATTTCTTCACCTGAGAAATATGCATTCCCTTCAGATGCCTGTTTTTGTACTGGCTCTTTAAATTTTGGGAGGTGTCATTTCATGAGTTCTTTATATATTCGAGATATTAGTCCTTTATCTAAAGTACAGCTGGCAAAAATTTTTCCCCATTCTGTGGTTCATCTCTTCACTGTGTTGGTGACTTCTTTTGCTGTTCAAAAGCTTTTTAGGGGCTGGGGATTTAGGTCAGCAGCATAGCGCCTGCTTGGCAAGCAGGGGGTCATGAGTTCAATTCCCAGTACCAGAAAAAAAAAAAAAAAGCTTTTTAATAAGATGAGGACAGAGTTGTTGATTTTTTATAATATTTCCTATGTGATTGGGGCAACATCACTGGTCATTGGTGAGATATAAATTAAATCAACTCTGAGATTCCATCTAGCTCCAGAATGAGTGGCTATCATCAAGAAATCAGCCACTAGCAAGTGGGGAAAAGAGAACACTTCTCCACAGCTGGTAGGAGTGTAGACTGGTCCAACCACTGTGGAAATCAGTGTGGAGATTCCTCAAAAACCTAAAACTAAGGGTTGTATTTGACCCAGCTATTCCCCTTCTTGGTATCTTCCCAAAAGAATTAAAAGCATCATACCGCAGTTATATAGGCACACCCATGTTTATAACAACATAGTTTGTAAGAGCTAAATCTTGGAAACAGCCCAAATGCTCATCAACCAATGAATGAATAAAGGAGATTTTTTTTAGACAATGGAATACTACTCTGCCATAAAGAAGGATAAACTTGAGACATCTCTAGGTAAATGAGTACACCTTGAGACCATACTCTTAAGTAAAATAAATCAGACACCCATGTTCAAATACGGAGTGGTTTCTGTGGTGTGAGAAACTGAGAGTGTAAATAAGGACTAAAATGTATAATAGATATTGTGAGATAGGAAGAAAATGTTCAAAGGGAAGAAGGACAAGGGAGAGGAAAGGGGAAGGTAAGGAAGGGAAAAGAAAAAAAGAGAAAAGAAGCAAAAAGGAAACAATGGTTTTGTAAATAAGAGGGGAAGCAGGGTTGAAAGGAGGGGAGAGAATTGGAACAAAAGAAAAATTAGGATATATCATGTACAGGTGCAAATTCCCTAGGATGAATGCGATCATTAAGTGTATCTAAAATGTGTCAACACATTTAGCTAACTATTGAATATTCCCTTGATACTCCTATGCAATCACAAATGGAGAGCAAAAGAAAGAATCCCGAATACTTGAAGGGGAATGTAATAAGCATCTCTTTTCTGTGTGCTAAGGATATGTATGTGGATCTCACACAGATTTTAGCTTCGTTACTTCAATGCCATATTGGAAAATCACATCTCTGAACATTTGTTTAGGTACACAAATGGCCCACGCATGAAAACCCTCAGGGTGGGCCTATATTCATGGATATGGGGTGTGAGGAATTATGCAAAAATTACCATTGTTTTAGGAATTGGTGTCAACTTGTGTATAGGATAAAAGAAAAAAAAAAGTCATTACAGGAAAAGTTCATGCTTCCATTCCCTTGGAGATGTTTGGTATTTATGTAACTTACCTAAGGTAGACAGAGCTGTGGTTTGACATGAAACTTCAGACTCTCTCCCAGCTGAATATCAAGGTGTGTCTTAGCAAGAATAATGTCTTCCTGGAAAGAAGACAATGTTTAACATGTTAACCATGCTCGACTAAGCAGCCACACTGGCTGTAGGAGAGAAAGCTACCTGCATGTACAGCCGCACCTTTTACACTGCATACATCAAAGAGCATTCGCTGAGTCCAAGAAACTTCTTTCTCTTGGAAAAGTGCGTCTGAAGAGAGTCAAGTCACCGCCTACAGGACGCCTCCATTCCACATGAATTGGTAGGGCGGATATCTTGCAACTTGAATCATAAATATTTTGTTCAGGCTCATGTTCACTTTCCTGGTGTGTGGGGTCACAAAAAATATGACTGTCTGTCAGTGAGAAGTTTTGCCCCCACCCCTCACCTTGTGGGTGACAGTGGAAAGAACTAATGTCTTTCCATAGGAGGGGATACATCAGTATGCATTTCAGAAATTGCCAGCAACATTCCCCCACAAAGGCTGAATTCATTGCAAGTTTATAAGGATTCCATCAAGATGAATCAAGATTCATCAATACACAATGCATAAAAACTTTGACACTCAACAGAGACTCTTTTAACAGCGGTGAAGTGTGCAGGTTTCCTTTGGATACATTTTGTAAGTTCTGGCGAACACAGGAATCCTCCCCTTTGAGCCAACTCAGATGTTGTGACTATGTCTTTTACCAACTAAGATTTTACTGAAGAAAGAGCAAGGCTGCACCTCTGTGATAGAGAGCACGCAGGAGCATGAGAGCTGACTTGTTGTTTGCAGGTGGTCGCTGGGCTGACCTGGACGCATGTGTGCTTCCACCTGCTCCTCCCTTCCCTCCCTGCTTCCTGGTCCCCATGAGGTGAGCAGCTCTCCAGCCAGGCCCCTGTCCCTCCCTATTTCCACCTTAGTGCTGTCCAAACCAGGACGGGAACGGTGACCCCAGGTGCACCCTTTCTCCTTTGGTATTATGTCTCAGTGACTGGGGAAGAAAGCGACTAAGGTAGGGCTATCTGCAAGGAAGTTCAGAGAGTCCAGTTTTTCCCACTGTGAGCATGGGGTAGCTTCCTATTTACAGAAGAGTTTCTGTGTGTTTCCTAATTAGTACAGCAGCTTAAAGAAGAAAGGAATAAAATTTAATTATTTTTGTTTTTAGGAAAGATTTCTCGTGTGGTCTTTCTTTTAGTGCTTATCTTCCCCTTTGTAGTATACCCATGATAATCTGAAGATAATTAGACTTTCTAGTACATTATATACTAATTGATTTAAATATATATTCTTGCTTCAAAAAACAGGTGTAGTATATTCTACAGATTGAATGGACAAAATCGAGGAATAGTTTACCTCTTAAACACTTCCCTAAACACTTCCCTAAAACACTTCATAAACAATGAAGTTAGATATTTGCTCTACAAATCAGCTCTGGATGTCACTTATTTCTTTAATAAAATAAGAAATTCCTTTAGAATCTAAGTTGGTTTGCATTTGTGGGGAAATCCCTCATAGGTTTCGAAATGATGTGTCTCTACTAATTTCCTTCTATTAATAAATTAGTGTCTGCTTTGTTCGTTTGAATTTAAATAGGAAGAACAGTAAAATAAGTTAATGAGCAAAACACATGCAACATACAGCTTCTTTTCCACATATAGATAGTAGTGCTTGTGTATGTGTGCATGTGTGTGTGCATGTGTGTGTGCGTGTGTGTGCATGTGTGTGTACACACAGATGCATGCTTGTTTGTAGCTACTCAGAGGACACAGGAAAGGAAAGGATATATCAAGACAGCAAGAAAGACAAGTGGGAAAGCTGGGCAGAAGATTAAGCAGAACCAGAAAGAAGATGAGGTTTTCTTTCTTACCAGGGGAAGGGTAACTTCTTGTTATAATTCAAGGCCCAGAGATACCAAGTGTGAAAGTGTGATTATTTGTCTTCTCAGAAGTCTTGGTTCTTCCCTTAAATGCATAAGCTAAAAGATGGACCTTTGAAAAATAATATTTAAAATAGATTTTTTTACTGTTGCCTACAAGAATCTGCAAATTCCCTAATTCACTCTACCATCTAATTACAGCTTGATTTCTCAGTGGGAAAATGTATCGCCTCTCTTCTCAGGTTACTTTTTGATTGTTATCTTCTGTGGCTACTGCAGTGTCAGATTACAGATCAGCCACTTTTTTCCTTTTGGCCCTCAGTACTGGATGCGGAGCAGGGCAGTCAGTTTGATCAGAGAGCATTTACTATTGATTATGGAGCCTGGCATGCAGAGTGTGATGCTGGGGCTGGGTGCTTGGACACAGTTCACAGCACACCTGCACACTAGTGCACTTTGTGGGTGAAATGTTGCTACTCATTCAAGTTGCACGAAAGGCTTCCTACCCAGAAAACAATTCTGTTTACAGCCATAGGATAATGACAGGGGGATGAAAACATTCTGTGTTCAATTTTTTTTCTAAAATATTTTCCATAGAGAATTATCATTGTGCAAAAGCATAGGAGTATGCACTGCACATTTGGTGTCGGGTGCTGCTTTGAATTTTGTGTGCACCTAACAAATCCTCTCTGTGTTATTCCCTTTGATACTGGTTAATGTCCATGTGTTTTCCAACAAAGAAAACAGTGCAGGCTTTCCTGTCTTAGCGAGGACACTGCGTCTAAGAGGAAATGGCAGAGGACAAAATGTCCACTCCGCCTCTTTCTGTTGTCTCCCCTCCTTCCCGTTTTCTGCCCCAGCTTCCAGATCAGTCCTCCTCTTCCTGTACCTCCCCTAGAGAAACCCAGATGCTCACTTCCAGTGCTTCGGAAGCAGGCATCTGGGTGCTGCCGGGCTCTTTCTAGAAATGGCCCTTCCCTACACAAGGTGCTAATTGTTCCTGCCTGCTGCCCTGGCCCCCGGCATCCTTCCCATCTGTCTTCGGGTCCTCTTATGCTCTGCCCACTTGGGAAAGCCAAGGTTTTGGTCAAGGGAAACACTCACACAATTGCAGCAGTGAAACCAGGCTTTCAGCTCTGAGGAAGCCCTGGATGGGTCGGAGGACCCGAGTGCCCCCTGCCACCTGCAGACCACACCTGTTCCCACTCGGGAGACTTCAGTACCGCGCCAGACCCCACAGGGGTCAAGGGCCACAGCGACTTCCTGGTTTCCAAGGTTTCCAATTACTCAAAGGTATCTTTATCATCAAGCTACTGTTTTCCTTTTTAAATTAAATTTGCTACCTTTATTTTTTAAGTTAACAGTTGGCGATCAATGTAGCTGTGCTTTAGTGCAGGCTCCTTTTTTTTTTTTCTTTTCAGTGAACAACAGAAAACTTAAATATAAATCAATTTTAGAGACTCTGGGTCATGCAGACTTTGCATAAGAATGTTAAAAATTAATCCCACTTGTGGAAAATACAAAACTTGAATTTCATCACACCTGCACTGCACAGACCTGAGCCACGCGTTCAGTTCAGCCATGCTAACAGCGGCACGGGGTTTACTGCACGCCGCCAGAACGCGAATGCTTGTCCTAACCAAAAGGAAACATTTGGGGGGCTGGGGATTTAGCTCAGCGGCAAAAGCGCCTGCCTGGCAAGCGCAAGGTCGTGAGTTCAGTTCCCGGTACCGGAGAAAAACAAAAACAAAAAACAACAAAAAAAAAAAAAACAAAAGGAAACATTTGATGGCTACTCGGAGACAATTTTTAATTCACATTTTAATAAAAAGCCTTGGATCCAAAGAATCAGATTTCCAATATTCATGTGTTTGAACTGCACAGTGCTAGATCTTATTTTCACTGTACTTTCAGATAAAACACCGAGAGAGATTGTATATACTTTTTACATTCTTTGGGACGGTTTTTGAAAATTCTTTATGAGGGCTTTCCATGAGCTGAAGTTTTATTGGATTTCTGACTGGAGCTGTGAAGAAGAGTCAATACCCACATAAGGAAAAGAAGAGACCGGGAAGAAAAACACAGAAAGAGAGAAGCCCAAAGTTGACTCCATAGCCAAGTAGACATAAGATCACAGGAGGGTTGAATGTCGATGAAGCAACTGCCTTGTCTCACAAGCGCAGAGCGGGTTTCTGAGCACGTCCAGGCCCTCTCCCTGGAGGACCCCCCACTCTGCGCTCAGATGGCAGGCTCCCCGTGGGTGACCCGGCTTCACCCCACTTTTCCAGCAGTAACCATTGGGCTTTCTTGCTGCATGGTGCCTGAGCAAGCTCCTTGACTCGCACCATACACAACTGGAAGCCTTTTGCTTTAGTTTCACCCAACTCTTCGAGCTTACAAATGCAGTTGTGCGGAAAAAGTGCTTTTCTCTGGAAAGGACTTTCGCTGCCAGCATTTTCATTGTATGCATGAAACCCTCAGTAAAACACACTGAGGCCTGGGACGTCTGATCCACCCGCGTATATTCCTGTAATCAAAGACACCTGGCTTTTGAATCTCTGACTCCAAATGATTCAGAGCAGTTTATTTTTTTTCCTTTTCCTTTTTTTGATAAAGGACCTTCCTTTTCTACAGCCGGTACCATCAAAATCTGTTGGTCCCTCCACTCCCCAAGCCCAAGAAGTAAACAATATTCAAGCAGGGGGAATATAGCTTCAGCGAGTATACAAACATTTATTGGTACAAAACCTGCAGCATGAGTTTTTTGTTAAATTTTAACAGTGTTTTCTCAAATCTTCAAAGCTTGCCTTGATGGTTTGCTGAAGTAATTGAACCACTCTTGGGTTGTTTTATGCAGGACATCTTATCTTTCTTTCATTACCCGGGCTGTGGCTTCTTTTCTATTCCCATGAAATCCATGTACACACTTTAGAAGCCCTCCTGAACAAGCTCGCGTCTAAGTTTCACAGAGCCCTCAGCACCATTTGAATACGAAAGAGATACTGAATAAAAAGCTTTAATCTCTTGTCTGTTATGCTGCCTCCTCGCTGCTCTTCATCTCCTCCTCTTGCAAGGGCTTTTCTGTGTGAGTAAACTGAACACTTTCTGTTTAACGTGAAGTGTAATGTTCAAGAAGATGCATTCGGGAGGGCTGGGACTGGGAAGCGGAGCTTACAAATCTCCTCTGTCAAAATGTAGCCGCGTTTGTGCCGGGCTGCCTTCTGTGTAAGACTTTGCAGGTAAAAGATTAGTAAAGAGCTCTTGGCGAACAAAAATCATTCAATCAGCAGAATGTACAGGGAGTATCAAATGTGCCCTCCGCGTCAAAGGCTGTGGGGCTCTCCCCTCTGATACCTCTTCCCCTCGGTGAGCTGGAGCCGCTTGAAAGGGTTTTCTGTTCTCTGGTCTCTTGTCAATTTGAATGCCAGGAAATGAGCCCCCTTTGTAAGATTAATTAATAGCAGGAGCGGATCGGCCGAGCCCAATCGCCACGCAACGGAGCTGTAATTGCTACTTTGTGGAGAGGAAAGGAAAAAAAAAGAAAAAAAAGTTTGGGTTGCCGTTTAAGAAGAGGGTTTAAGGAAAGTTCTTTGAACTGGAGGTCTCAGTGCACTGGATTAAGGCAAGAAGCAACGAGGCCTTTGAAGTTTGCTAAGAGGTTTTGGAAGGGAGAAAAGTTGGGTGGCAAATGGGACCTGGCAACATCAAAAGGGCCCTGGCTGCTCCTCACCTGCTTGGCGGGGAGCGGAGCGCGGCCAGGAGGTGGGTGCAGGTCCAGCCTCAGCCCTGTGGCATGGGGCACGGCTGCCCGCGGCACCCAAGGCAGAAGGCTGTCGCATGTGCAAGCAAGCACGTGGATGGCAGAGGTGCCCAGACTGATTTCCCGTTTTCTCCTGCGCCCTCTCCCTTCCCGGATCTTCAAAGACATTTTAGAAAGTTTCAGCTTGTCACTTAGCAATAACGCATTGATAAGGAGGGAGAGAGCGGAGATCTTGACCGAAAACACGTCGTCCCCTGTCTGGAAGTGGGAATTAGCATGTGCCGTGTATTCTCAACAGGGGCAATGTCGCCCCCAAGGGGGTGAAGCGGATTCTTGGGGTGGAGGGGGTGAGCACATCCTAGGTAGCGTGACCTTTAGTGGCTCGCTCAAGGACGACAGGGCAGCAAGAGACGCAGTTGTATTGTACTAGGATTTCGTAGGGAAGCGGACAGATAGAACACAGACAAAGGCTCCTCGGGGGTACAGTAAAAAATATAATACAACAAACACACTGAGGATCCCTGGAGAATGTGAATTCTGAAGAGAAGCATGGATTTTGTGCAAACTTGAAGTGACTAGACAGGAACTGAGGCAGAAGTGCTTCACATCTGATTTGTGTGGGATACGCTGCAGCTCCGCATCGGCTGCACATCCAAACCTCTCATCAAGTGTTTGCGATCATTTCACTAAGCCTGTCAGACAGCGGATGGAGAAGACCCTCGTGCTGTAGTTGAAAAACTTGAAGAAATTTCAGTGCTCACTGTTGTTATTTATCTACAGGCTCAGGTTTTTTAATTGAGATTTTTGGAAATAATAATCAAATTACCTCGCCTGTGGATTTTTTTTTTTTTTTTTGCTATCTTGTGAAATAAAGTTCTAAACTCAGAATTTTTAAAGTCACTGGAAGACTTACGTATTCTATTTATATTACTTATTGTATGCATTCACACTCTTAGTGTGTCATTTTTCATTGGCTTATAGGGTTAGGAATGAATTTCAAAGGACAAGCTCATATTTTGGGAAAGAAATCATTAAAACTCAAAATTACCTTGACATTCATTGGCTAATAGGATTGTTTTAGAACTCTTAGTAATTTAAACTCTAGGGCTTTATTTTCATTTTAATCTTAAATTCCAGGATACATGCATAAAGTTTTAATTTCAGTAAACGTGTGCCTGTTCTGGGATGTGCTTAGCAATGGGAAAATCTTGGGCCTTTATGTTTGGCATCTGAAACAATGCTGCGTTTATCTTCCTTTCTAATGGTAAGGAGTGTTTGAAAAAGCAAGAGCTAACCCCACACTGGGGAATAAACCAGAAACTTTTCTAGGTCTGTCTGTAACTCCCTACTACATTTCTGAGTATCACTGACATTCATTCAGTCTTTATTCTTCACTTATCTTGGAAACAAGATTTGAAGCTTGGCTTGTGTGCACGTGTGTGTATTGTGTGTGTGTGTGTGTGTGTGTGTGTGTGTGTGTGTGTTGTGTATATGCAGAAAGAAAGAGACAGAGAGAGCTTGAGCTCATAGGAAGCCATGTCTTCTGTTTTCCAAAGTCTGCTGTGTTCAGAAAGATATTCTGTACAGTGACAGCCCCAGCCAGAAGGATGATGACATTTTAGGGCTTCTTCTTCATTGACATCCAATACTGATCCATGCTGCACAAGCAGGTTGGCCCAGCCTAACATTCGGCCCAGAAGAGCAATCAATAAACATTGTTGACTGACCTCATTGGTGCACCCAACATGTCAGCCCACGGCTACGCAGCTCACTTCCGAGCCGCCTTGGGGGACCTGCCATTTTGAAAGTCTTACAAATATTTTTAATACAGTGAGTGAGCAGATGAAGTGGCGAGTCATTCAGAGTGCGCTCCCAGAATTTCCTGTCCCCACTCCCCCCAAACGTACAGGAACACATGTCCACTTGTGCAGTGGCTGTTCACCAGGAGTGGCTTGCCTTCCTTAGAGGAGGTCACTCCACCTTCTGCAGAATAGAAACCGCACATCTCGAACTCTAGGCGCTGTGAACGACTTGAAATTTGTTTCGTACAATAGTGTCCTTACCCTGGTCTACTAGCTGTCAAAAAGCTGTATATAATTATACTCATTAAGAAAAACCAGGCTTATATTCAATTACCGTCCTGCTGCCAATGCAGTAAACAGAAGAGTTTCCTCTTTTATTATATCAAATATCTTAGTTTACACCATGCATGTTAAAGTTTTCCACTTCTTGAGGCTTGGAACTGCAACACTTTCGAGCTATCTGAAGGATTATAATTGCGTGCATGCATCAATTATGGATTGGATTCAGCATTTTCAGATAACTTCCCAAATCACGGAGCCAGTACTGCGGTCTCCAGGCACTTCTAGGCCGGTTTGATTACAGGTGCTCACACCAGCCTTGTTAGTTCTCCGCGATGAGCGCTTCCTTTCCCTGCTGGGTTTGGGGCAGAGGCACTGACCACTGCCTTTCGCTAACAATTTCTTCCCACTCCCCAGAGAGGCCTTAATGAGCCCCTCGGACATGGCCAAAGGCAATGTTGTTCTCAAGCCCAGTGAGGTGAAAACCTGGAGCTTAACCTAGAAGGCAAGCAATAATTAATAAGGTATCTTTGATTCATCTCGATTCATTAACAAAGTTACAAGTTTAGTGGCCTTAAGGAACATAGCGCTACTCTGCCATTTCATTTTCATTTACAAGTATTGAATGGAACACCCGTGCCAAGGTATGTTAAAAAAAATTAACTTACAAGGAAAATAAATGAATGTAGAATACTAATTGGGGGAAAGCAACTGACAGATACTGCAAAAGATTGATTTTAGGGAAAATGGAGAAATCTGTTTTCTGTTTATTTTAAGGACAGGAAATGAATACTGATTAGAAATGTATAGGCAGTTGCAGCATGCAGCATTTGGTAATGTTTTCACTGGGTATTTGATTTGTCGAAGTTTTCCCCAGATTTTAGATGGGATGCCAGTTATCAGAGTTAGTTTTGGGTCTAATAGTTAGACTTCCTTGGATACATGGCTCTTAAATGGTGAGCATTTTCCACACTTTCCTGTGGAAAATGATTCAAGCACAAATGTTACACTGCTGTGGAAAGAAATGCCTGCTGTAAGTCTGCAGAATAGGGCTGGGAGAAGGGGATTAACTTTCTGTTGGCTTGTATTTTTCCTAAGAAACTGCTATGAAATTTTAAAAAATATCCATTTGGATTTACTGGAATCTTCAAGTGCTACGTTATTATCTCATAAATGTGTTGTCTGGATACCCACCTATACATCCATGTATGCATGCATGCATGCATGTTAGCATTCATGCATGTGTGTTTGTGTGCATGCATGTGTATATGTTAGTGTACATGTGTGTATCTATGCGTGCATGTGTGCACATATCTATGTATCTGTCATCTGTATTCATCCATTCATAGATAATTCACCGACCTAGGATAAAAGCAAAGATATATTAATTTATAGAGCAAAGAAATATTACTTTATAGAGTGTTCTATCCTCAGCTTCTAAGAGGAGCAGTAAGTATATCAGTGACTCTGCATGTGAGGTAAGCTGTATATACCATGGCCGTCCGGTTCCAGTGGGGCAGGGTATGTCTCCTTTGTGCTTGCTGAGCGGGGGCCTCGCTTGGGGTCTGTCTCCGCGGTGAAGGAGCTGACCCAGGAGGGCAGTTTGGGGCTGCCTAGGGAATGTGGCCATGTCGACCTGCTTCCAGAGCCAGCGATGCTGGGACTAACACTGGGGCCTCTGGGAAGTTTAGAGAACAGCATGTGTCTCTCTCCTCCCTCTCTCTCTCTCTCTTTCTCTGTCCACAGAGCATGTGGGCCAGTGTCAAACTCTTCTGATCCTTCCTGGTAAGTTTGGAAACGCAGGAGTGAGGCTGCAGTGACATCTAAAGGCGGATTCTTCGACTTGTGCTGTGCTTCTAAACAGCTTGCTCCTTTCCACAAATGCTTTTAATGTGGCTTCTGACAAATCTCTCCCAAAACCTGTACACAGCACTTTCACTCCAGATCTTCCCTCCTCGAGGTCTGTATAGTCGTGAGTGGGGATTTTCTCGCCATCTGTGAGTTCCTGTCTTGTGAGCAAAACTCCATTGTTCTGCCACGCCTGTGAGGCTGGCTTTTCCTCCGAAACACATGCCCTGGAAAATCCTCTGGCCACACATTGTGAGGCCCGAATCAGACTGCAGTGCGCACCCCACCCATCGGGGCCCCTCTGTCCCCGAGCCAAGGTTCTGCCTTGGAGGCAATTACAGGGCTCGCTGCCTGTGTGCCGCAGCTCTGTGTCTTTCTGGCAGGCAGGGCTTTCCTCTGTGGGGTGAGCACTGACCAAGCCACCTGCGGCTGTCCGGACCTGGACAGCACTGCCTACGCTCGGACCTAGGAAATATGCACTTTAATGCTGGATGCCTGCTTTTGAACCGTGCATCTCCCATCCTGTTTAAGTAAAATGATCTTTTCCTTAGCTTTCTTTCCTCCTGTTGCTCAGACCCACAGCATCTTCTCCTGCTCATCAAGAGCAGCAGGAACCGTGTTCCACACCCTGGACCCTATTTTACACCACCACTTGCTCCCCACACCCTGCCCAGAGGTGACTTGGGATAAGCCCCCAGCCTCTCACGGTGCAGATCAGTGATACTGCGTCTGACACTTTGATTTCCTCTCCTGCTCCCTAGACAATCAGATGCACCCCATGGGTAAATTCCAGCATGAACTGGAAAATAGATCCATGTGTGCAAGGCGACCAGACATTTGCATGCAGGTGACTTCCGGTAATAACAGACCCTGAGTGTGTTTGCTTAGCTCTCCATTGTAAGGATGGGAGTTTTTCTTTTCCTTTCTTTTTCTTTCTTTTTATAATGGCCTTGAGAAAAGACCTATAAAGTTGCACTGAATAGGTGGAAGATAATAACTGCAGTGGTAAAGGTCTCTGCATAGGTCTACCATCCTACCCTGCCAGTAATCCTGTCTTTGGGAGCTGCAGTTTCCTAAAGATGTATTAGTGTCATCTACACATGTGCTCCTGTATGCTTATAATCCTTTTCACCAGCTTCTTAGTTGTATGCTTTGTATTTAAATTTTCCCTCTGACCAAGTAAATCCCTTTGGATGAAGTGACAGGATCTTTTCAGCACCCATAGCTGGTGACAGCTGGTGGAGAAAGTCTGAAAGACAGCAAAGTGTTCCTTCCTAGCTTTCTTCAAGACCGGAGCCTGCCACCAGCTGCGAGAGTTCTTAGTCCTCCCTTCAGACACCAGCCAGTTGAAGAGGGGTCCCAGCAAATGCTAAGGAGGTACAATAGATATGAGCAGGAAAGACAATAGCTGTGTGCCGGCTTAACTGTGCCTGTAATTAGGTGCGTATTTATCACATGAGAACATGGAACCTTTCCACTGGTCCTGGTTAGCCCTTTATGACCACCGTGTGAAGTACACGCTGGCATCTTTACTGGCAAAGGACTTTGAAAGCAAGGCTTCTCCAAAATCTCTGAAAGCACAGCTCACAGGGCCAGACGCATGCTACTTCTCTTCTTCAGGGAGATTTCCTTGGACGTTTTAACTTGTAATATGTTCTGTTGTTTTAAATGACAACTGAAAGATGTCTTTTTGGGGGCAGGCGAAGGGGGTGACTCTGGCAACTTGCCATTGTTAGATTAAGTAACGCGGTATCAAGAAAGATTCCAGCTAAGCAAGAAACTAGGCTTCGCATTAATGTAGGCGCTCGCAGTAAGCCTTCCCCCAGGTGGGATTATTTAGCAGAAATAGTTACCTAAACAGATGCTTTGTCTATGTTTTCTGAAAGAGCAAAATAAAATAATACTTCCAAGGGGAACAAAAGATAGTAATCATTTTACAGCAACATTTTTTTGCCATTAGGTTTTCTTTGTAGCGTTAGATCTCTAATCGTCCTTCTAGAAATCACACATTTGCTCAGAGAAAAGAAATCCAAACACAAACTCTTCCACTACTTCTAAAGAGTGTGGTTTCAAATATAGTTTCACGTTCTCTGTCTCTGTCTCTGTCTCTGCCTCTCTCTGTCTCTGTCTCTCTCAGCCATTTTTATTTGTTCCTGCCTTATTTTCTTGAAGTGTGAAAGGGGGGCTGATGGTGTATTTTATTATCTGTGTCTGCATAGTCTTGTTTGAGATAAATAATTTGACATCCAAAAATCAGCAGCAGGGTACACAATTTTTGTCCAGTAACAGAAATAATATCTATCATATGCATATTATATGGAAGAAAACTGTTCATGCATATAGAAATGGGGTATGTGTGTATAATTTTCTGTTCACATTTCCAATGCTCTTTAAATTTTTGAAAGAATTTTACTATTCGATGAATCTGACATCCGGAGAATATTTTATGAAATGTGAATATTGTATTTTATGCCATGATTAAGTTTTACAAAAGCTGTTCTACTTGAAAATCTACTAAGTTAGAGATAAGAAAATTAAAACAAAAATAAAAGGAATCATCATTTTTTGCCTTGTGTTTTGGGACAGTGTGTGATGTATTGTCAGTCAAACAGATTCTGTGCCTTTTCATAAAGGAAAAGGGTACAATTTGTAATTTAAAATTTTGTGTTTTCATTTTTGTTGCTCTGCATTTAACATCCCAAATCTCTTTACAGCCACTCCCCTGAGTGCATGGAGGGAGCGCCTTACACGGTGGTGGAAGGGAAGTGGAAGCTGTTATGGTTACAAACATGTCACTGATTAGCCCCCAAAACAGGCACTTTATAAAACATCAAATGCTTTTTCCTGGGATACAAGAAAAATTGCTAAACTCAATAATTCTATTATGCTAGGAGCATATTAACTAAGTTGTTGAAAGAATAAAATTTCTCCTATAATCAATTAAAAATAAGCAATTTGCTTATAGGAAAGTTGGAATTTGAATTTGTTGTTTTTGTTGTTGAGTCAAAAGAGCACACGGCCTTTCAACTATTCCAGCACTTCACCACCATTTTTTTTCCAGCTAATGAATTATTAATTCAGGGCTTGGTTGGTCTCGACAGTTCCTTCTGAATTCCTATTAGTGAGTCACAGTTTGATGTGTCACAGCATAGGCTGAGAGGATATCTCACCAGAATGCAACCCACCTACCCAAGAGCACCTACAGTAATCTGCTTCTTGATCCAGCTGTTTCATTTTGCCTTAAGTTACTGAAAATGAGCTGTATTTCTTTATATGTAAGAAATTGCTTGATATATGGGTATTGATTTCTGCCCTTAGAGGCATGTATTCACGTGTGTGTGTGTGTGCATGCACCGGTGGGCAGTTTAGTGTGCAGTGATTTCTTGTGCACTTCTTTACACCAGATATTCAAATGCAACCTTGCACAGACACATGTATACCGCATACCTGGCTGTGTGGTGTCTGTTTACCTTTTCTGTCATGTAGTCATTAAGCATACAGAGTAGACTGAAAGGATGTCAAATCCGACAGCCTCCGCGTGATTGATGACGCTACGGTAGACTGATTCTTACCAGGTGTGGTGTGACGGGGATTCAAAGGCTGGGGGGAACTGGTATTCGTGTCAGTAAAATTTCACTTTCAAGTTGGGCTTTTTGGGGGATGGGGGCTGAGGCAGCAGAAGCTGCTGAGTTTGTAATCTTAAACCATTGTTTCAGATGTTTTGAATATTTTAAGAAAAACTCATGGGACTACATTCCAATACGTGTAACAAACTCATGTGATGCATTTTTGCATCACTGACTCTTCCGCACACAGTGCAGGAGTCTCTTACATTGTCAGGACAGATATTTCAAAGGCTGCAGACTATGGAGCCCGCTGGCACGGCAGGGTCAGGTAAACAAATACACACTTGCTCCTTTTGCTGTACAGAGATGATTACAACCTGAGTGAGCCCAGGAAAACACAAAACCAAATTTCACAATGAGATTTCATGTCTACATTTTGAGCCAGCTGCAGGGAGGGAAGGCTAAATTCTCCGGCTTCTAGGCTCGGAATGCCTGTTCAACAAAGTCATTCACAACTCAACCCTATTGGGCGGCGGGCCCCTCTGCAAGAGCGGACATCTGAGTGTGCCGAGTCTGTCCCGGGCAAGCTCATTGTCACCACAGCCGAAGCCACCTCGCTCATCCTCCGCACAACCCTAACCACCTGTGCCACACCAGGAGGGAGCCCACTCTTTCTCCATAACTGAGGTCAATGTCTTCCGATCAAAAAGAACTTTCCCTCCCTCGTGACTACTTACGGTAGAAATGACAGAGCTCCATGGCGGAATTTCCACTCTGAGAACTGCACCCCACAGGACTGCCTGCCTCCGGATATTGTCAACCAGGATCTGTCATGAAACAGGGGGAAGGTGGCAACTAAGGTAATCATCGGACCTCAGGGAAAGGGTCCCAGTTTCACCCGTACCCTGATTTGTTGTCTGACGCACACGGACTCATTCAGCCCTTGGTGTAGACGTCCTCAAAAGCTTGCCGTGTGATCTGCCGTAAAATGCCTTCACCGCCAAATTTCTGAGGAAAATTAGCATAAAACAATTAATCCAATGTCTTCAATCCCTGCGCCTTTGTTGTATCAACAAGGCTCCCAGTAGCATGAAACGAGAGGAGGAGTACTTCGCTCAGGCTGAGGGAATGGAGCAGTTCATGAACACGGACAGGTGCTGTGACCATTTAGTGGACGCTATTTTCTCCTGAGGTCAAGGACTCCCGGCAAACATAGGTGGACCGTGCTGATGCACACAGGCAGAAGAGCAATGTGACTTAGCTTCTGCCTAGTTAGAGGACTCAGTGACCAAAGCGAATCACCTGGCCACCACCCCGGTTTCCCAGGTCTGCCTTTCTCTGCTCTGTGTCTCATACCCGACTATGCGTCAGCTGGATCCTGCCGTCTGGGGTTAAACCTGCCGCACCTGCTGCGTGGGTGTCCTCCACCCACCCCTTACCCTTGCCGATTCTGTTTCAAGACTTGCAGTTACTTATTTCCTTCACCTTTCCCCTCCACCTGATCCCTGACATCTTGTCGTGCACCACTCCGGCCTCCATTTCTTGGCTTTGAGATTATAAAGCTAGGCAGGGTATACTAGGCCAGGCTGTCCTCCTTTCCCAGGGACAGGGGAAAAATGGGCCAAAGTACCCTTGAGCTGGGCATTAGAAGTCCGGAAGAAGAAAAGGGGGCAAGCTGAGTCCAAGTGCAGGTCAGGACAGGGGCAGGAGGGTGCCAGGAGCAGAAAGGCGGCTGCAGAGAGTGACAGGACCGCACAGAATGACACAGGGCTGTTGACTGCAGTCGTTTCCCACTCCAGAAAGGGTGGCTTAATTTGTGCGCTACAGGGAAATATTGAAGACCCAATAAAAGCCATGTATGTATTTGTTGGGTAAAACTGTTAGTAGAAATAATAATAACCCAGCATGTATAGGTGGTCTCAAGCAGCAATGGCTGTACTTAGTATTTTTGGCCTTTACGATGATAGGAAGGTTATATGCATTTAGTAGAAAGCACACTTCAAAACTGAAATGTAGGTCTCTTCCTGGGCCAGTGGTAGGAAGTGCGGGCATGGCAGTGACCACAGCGCCCGTTCAGCCACATGGTCAGGGTGGGAAATGGTCAGCACTCAGAGCTGCGCTGCTGAGCCAGGATGTCTGGTATGTCGGCTGTATTAAATGCGCTTTCTACACATAATAATTTGCAGTGGATTAAGGATTTAGTAAGTGCTAACCCCCTTGTAAGTTGAGCACCATCTTACCAAATGGGCAAATAGTGAAGTTTCACAAGTAAACACTGCTTGTCTTACTAAAAGGTATAATTAGGAAAAGCCCGTGATAAATGCCCCAAAAGGGTACATTCCAAAGCAGAGAGCTCCACTGGCAATTATGAATGGACAACAGCTCTGCGATGGAACCGCCCAAAGGAGAAGCAGGCACGTTCCCAGGTACATGTTCCGTTGCACAGATATTCAGTAAGGACCTGTACGTTCTGAATTCGTGGCGCAGGCGCTGGAGGTTGGTTGCCAGTTGGCAGGTGTCTCTCTGGCACTTGCCAGAAATCCACCCCCAGGGTGCCAAGTAGAACTGTTCACAGCAAGGGTCCCATTGAGGAATCCTCTACAAAGCCACTGTGGGAGGTGCCAGGGAGACCGTGGGGGCTTCGCTGGGATGCGCTGGGGCCTGCAGGTGTCTAGCGAAGGGTAGGGAAGACCAGGAAGTCTTACCTGTCTTCCCTCGCCGTGTCGCTCCAGCGCCCTCTACTGACAAAACCTAACATTGGCTGGCAGGAAAAGAACAGACTTGGGAGGGGCTTAGATCCATTCTCTTTCTGAGGCAAGGAAGAGGGAATTTAGAGCTGAGAGGTATTAGGTTGATAACGGCCACGGAAGCACGGTATATACTGCAGAGGCATCTCTGAGCTATCTTGGTTTTATATTCTGGTGGTTACTTAAGTATGCTATACAGTGTTCTAATACAGTTGTATGTCACTTCACAGCAGGTGGTGTCCTTCTGATAAAGGTGTCACTATGTGGCTTCTGCCTCGTGTGGACATCAGAGGGGCTCACACCAGCTAGGAGGGTTACAGAGCACTTAGTAGAAAGCATACCTTCTACTGGACAGTGCTTCTCATGTGCCCACCACAGTGCGTGTGACCTTTAGGACCGAAGTGGAACTCGGACTGGGCTTGTAATTGATGTACCAACCTTAAGTGTCACCTGTGATACCTTGTTGTGAAAAGCTATGTGGTCCTTTTACCATTCCCACTTCATCCCAGGGCTTCTCAGTTGTGACTGAACTGACCTCGAAAACTTCAAACAACGTCCTTAAATCTCACCCCCCCACACTGCTTCTGGACAGCAGGCTGGGGCTCCTCACTAGCTAAGAAACCACGTGTCTCTCCACCTGTTCCTTGTTCCTCTGCACCCTTGTACCCAAGGTCTTCCAAGCATGCGGTTTCCTGGCTACTATTACACTCTGCTTTGTCATTATAACTAAGTCATCTGTGCTTTATCTGGTCATTGGGCTTCACAATCTTAAACTCAATAAGCTGCTTTTTCAATACTATGGTTAAGTGTTACTTATGGAATGTGATGTATGGGAGCTCTTGGTAACATGAGGGGATACATAAAAGCAAAAACACAAACATTACATGAGGAATGTGCTGTTCTCATGACCACATTACCCATAGCACGGGAAGATGTTTAGCAATCCTCTTGCAGTTACAATAGATGGATGTAGGTGTCTCAGATCTAATCCCAACTGCAAAGATATCACAGGAGGTACTTGTATGCTACAGGTCCGCTAAAGCCAGCTTCCTCCAACACAGTAGCACACTCATCAAATCTAAGAATTATCATTAGTGCAGTAATATATATGGGCTTCTGAATCCCCAGAAATGTGTTGTAACTTTCCAAAGCCTCCTATAAACAAAATTTTGTAAGTTTTTGTGACTTTAAATTATTTTCCATGTCATTTTCAATTTTAGAGGTTCAGTGTATTCCTTTGCTTGAGACCCCCTCATTTTCAAAGCTAGCAGTCCAGCATTTTCAAGTGTATCTCCCTCTGTCCCTTCTCCTGGTATCCCAAGATTGTATGTATGAACATTTCAACAGATATATTTATTAGGGTCACCCTAAACATGCCCATTTTCTGTGGTACATCAGGTGGGTGTCATTGGCTCTCAAGAATTCACATCTGTGGAGCTCCCTTTTTTCTAAACTCTTTTCTCTGAGGCATCCTGGTGAAAACCAGATGCTGCCCTAAGCATACAGGGTCCCTGCTTATGACCAGAGAAAACCAAACTCCAACTCACCCTTCTCACTGTGCCCTCACCACAGCCTCCTGACACCAGAGCGTGGCCTCCTCCCCAACCCGCAAGCCAGCAGCCAGGGCTAGGTGTCCCCTGTTCAATCCACTCTGCACTCTCTGTCTGGAAGGGACAGGACACAGGCTCCATCCCCAGCCTCGCCTCCACTTCATTGCCATCCCCAGTCCAGATTGTGTTGCCAGTGCTCCAACTGCCCAGCTCAAAGGTGGGTCCATATGACTACCTCCTCAGGTTCAATTAATTCACTTGAGTGACTCCTAAAAATGCTCATCTCCTGGCTTATTGTGTAGGATACGATGATGAGTGCCGGTAGAGAGACTCACAGGACAAGGCGCGGGGCTGGGGCAAAGAGCTTCCAGATGCTCTCCAGGAGACCTCCTGCAGGCAGCTGTTCAGAAGCTCACCAAACGGAACCTGTCCTTTTTGGTTTCTGTTGAGACTTTGTTCCATGCTTTCACATCACTGGTCATCGATGAGCAATGTAACTTCCCATCTATCCCTCCAGCCCTCACAGTTGAGGGAGAGGTATACAGTCCCAGTGTTCTAATCCTGCCTTGGTCTTTCCAGGGAAGGTGACCAGATCAGGTGAAGCTACTTAGTGACCAGTTAACAACCAATTCATCTGCATACAGAAAGACACTGTTATCAGCGAGCCCGTAATTAGGCTGAGTTCTAGACCAGTCTAGAATTTAGAGACTTAGTGAGACCCTGTGTCAAAATTTAACAATTAAAAGAAAGGTGCTGGGGATGTAGCTCAGGGAGAAGACCCTGGATTTGATCCCCAGTACCACAAAAAGTGACACTGTCCCTCTGCAGAGTTGAGGGATTTGAAGAGCTGCATGTAAGGAAGCAGGACTGAGACCAAATACACACTGCATGAGTCACATAAGAATGAATACATATTTTTGCATATGAGATAAAGATAGCTGGGGTCAGTGATGTAGCTCAGAGGCACTGCGCCTGCTTGGCAAGCACAAGGCCCAGAGTTCAATTCCTGGTGCAAAAAAGAGAAAATAGTAAAAATAATAAATAAATAAACACAGCTGGTGCCCGTCCTCTTCAGAGAGCCTTCTCAGAAGCTTAACGGAATGGACCCGACATTCTTTCTGCAACTCTCGGCATAGGGAGGTAAGGCCAGTGCCTCCTGCTTGATTCAGGGTATCTCCCTGTTCCTGACTCTGCTCCACCACTTCCCTTAGCTCAGAAAAACCTCAGGGAGCTAAGCTGATCTGTTCGCTCATTAACCTCCAAGGCTTGTCTGATAGCCCAGATCCCACATTTCAGAACAGTTTGCTCTTCTGTAAGAGACACGAAAACAATTCCACTGTGCAGAAACACGAAAATAACTTCTTGCCAGTCCTGTGGATTGTTTCAGCCCACTTGACAATGTCTTAAAGCTCTTGGGCACATTATTTTTTGTTTATGTAATCTTTTTTCTTCTTTGCATTTCATGTTTTGCAAAGTGAGCTAGAATATCTGCAAGTTCACCTCTTTTTCCTTCACCTGCATGAAGTATACCGACCAACCTGTCAAAGACATTCTTTCTCCATGTATGTTTGTTATACTGAGAATGGTTTTTATGGTTTTGTTCCTGTATAGTGCGCACCTTGAACCGACATTACCTATCTGGTCTTATAGGTTGTCTTCCTTTGGCATTAGAATCTTTAACATAGTGTTTGCAATTATTTTAAATTTCCTCTGTGGTGTTTCTAACACCTGTGTCATCTCTGAGTCTAGCTCTGATGACTGTTGTGTCTGTTCACTGTTTCTTTCCCTTCTTTTCATGTGCTACTCGATTAATTGTTGAAGGCTGAGCATGCTGTACAGGGGAGTACACAGTGGGTGGGAGGGCATGTTGGACCCTGGCATGACTCTCCTCCTGTTGTTTTAGTTGCAGACTGGAGTGTTTTTGAAGTCTTGCCTTGCTATAGTAGCCCTAAGTGGGCAGCAGCTTCCTATTCTTTGACTGACTCCTTGCCCCCTACTGGAGATTTTTTTCTCAATATCTTTTCTCCATCTCCCCTTGGACTTTCTCATGGTCGTGTTCCCCAGTGAGACTTCAAGATTTGCAGCTTCCCCATGCTGTCTTCCTCTGTCAGTTTTGTTTGATGTCTGGTAGTTGGGTGCTGGAATGAGAGAAGGACTGTTCTCTTATGTTCTGATTGACTGTGACACAGCTGCCTGGAACCTTATTCCTGGAAGAGTAGCTTTCATGAGTATCCCTAAGCCCTTCAGCTAGAATACTGGGACAAGGACACATTCCTGCCTGACCCTGGGAGTGACCTACCCTACCACCAAGTCTCTCTCCAAGACCTAGTGAGTTTCTGTCAGTACCATAAGGCGGGGTTTTTTATTGCTCTTCCTTCTGCCGTGAGTGCATGGTAAATTCACAGAAGAAGATCCCGCAAGGCAGTGAAATCCTGCAGGGTGTGCAGGCTCACAGCAGCCACACTGTGCTTGGAGGAGCCCATGAGGAGCTCACAGCTGAGCCTGCTCATGAGCTGATGTGTTCACCAGTTCCCTCTCAGTCTCTACCACGCCTGGTTCCGCGGAGCCTCATTCTCCGATGTTCTCACGGGCAATCATTAATTTAGATTTCTGCGCAGCCTTTTCCTTCTACATGTGGAGCACTTTCAGCTTTCTCATGTTTCTGAGATGCAACTGGAAGTCCTATAGACCGCACACTACTTTCATCTGTTTTTATTTGAAATGTCATGGATATAATTTAGTAAAATATATTGGTGTTCAACTTTATAAACTTCAATAGCTGTACACTCTTCTGAGAGTGTATATTCCAATCATTTATTTTTAAATTTATTTTGTGTGTAAGTTTGTGTGTGCACATGTGCATGTGGTGCTGGAGATTGAGCCCAGGGTCTCAAGTATGTTAGGCAAGCACTCTGCTACTGATCCAGTCCATAATGTATTTAGTTTCTGACATTCAGGTTTTCCTAGTTTGTTTTCAACTTTTGCTATTCTTGCTGCTTAGTGCCTTTATTTCACACACACACACACACACACACACACACACACACACACACTACTCTATATGCAAATGAACAGGTACAGGACCCACTCGTGGTAAGAGAAGCAAAGCATAGCGTAAGATAGACAGCAGGGCCTAGGAATGTCTATGCTCTATACCTACCTCACAGTGTAGTTGGCCAGCAGCAGTGGTACCGGCCCAGGAGCATGGATTGTGCAGTATATGCAGTCTGTGTATAGGACTCAGCTCACTGAGTCTGTCACTGCTGCAAACCAGACCATCCAGAACCAAGGGCTGTCCGACCATCATAGGTTGAAATGCATCTCCCAAAATGACATGGTGGAGTTCTGACCTCAGGGACCATGAATGGCCTTCTTTGGAAATAGGGTTCTCGAAGATATGTATAGTCACATTACATGATGTGTCCTTAAATGAAGACAGCAATTCCATCTGAAGATAGAGACGCACCAGAATGCACCTCAATTCTTCTAACCAAGTGTGCACGTAAAGTGGGTGTCAGTGAGCCGAGGGTGGAGAAGAGAGGAAGAAGAGGCCCTGGTGGCAGAGCCAGTGACACTGTCAGATGCTAGAGGTTCCTGCTAGGGTTCCTCAACAGCGCTGAGGAGCGCCCTGACTATTCTGAGCCATGAGCTGAGGGCAGCAGTGTCCTGTGTTGGTGATGACGAGAGCATTTATGAACTGGTAGCTTTCTGTCCCTGTGAGGGCAGTCAGGGAGCCTTGGATTTCAAGCTGAAGAAGCTAGAGGAAGGCTGAAGCTCTCTCTCTGCCACTGTGCATGAACAGCTGTACTCACACCAGTGGGAATAGAGCTGAGAAAGGTGTCAGCCACATGGTGCTGGCTTCAAATTATAGCTCCCCTGCGGGGTGGGCGCCAGGAGTAACCTCATTCAAAAAGGGAAGCTTGCAGAACTGCAATTTTAACCATGAGGATGAAGGCTGGCAAATATGGGAATAACTAGCATTATAAAAGATTAAGTTTCAAAGCAAATAAGACCATAGCACAAATACTAATCCAGTAGGAGAAGCAGGGCAGGCTTCCAGAGGAGTTGGTGTCTGAGCTAAATCTCAAGATCATGGGTCATCTCACCTTGATTCTTCAGAGGCCCCAGTCACTCCAAATCATCCCGTGCACTATGTGTCCTTTGCTGCACCTCCTCTGAAACAGTTATGTATTTTATTAGAGCAAGAATCTACTCATTTAAAGAAGTTTGCTAGGGCCAGGGATATAGCTCAGCAGCACAAGCTCCTGTCTGGCAAGCACAAGGTCCTGAGTTCGATTCCTGGTACAAAAAGAATAAATAAGTTGCTTAAACAGACATCAGAGTCGGCCTTTTGCGATCCTTAGAAGACAAGAAATGGAAGAGAATTGCTATTTGAAGAAATTCCTCGCTTGGTGTAGAAACTCCTCTCTTGGCCTCTGGTACTTTTTCAGCACTTCAAAGTCTGATACTCTGGTAGGAAACAGACTCCATCAGGGAGGTAGCAAAGAAAAAGATGGAGAAAATACACTGTGCAGGTAATGAATACATCTGAGCTACTTACTAGGAAACTGAAATCACCTTCAGCTACTCCCTGAAAAGAGGCATTTCTGCTCACTTTGCTCCGCTATTATTTTCTCTCAGAAATTACCGGAAAGGTGCACCGTAGGGGATCTGCATTCAGCGTCAGGAAATGGGCTCCTACAACTGGATCCAGTCCACACAACTGCTCCTGTAATTTTCTCTCTCCTATGTAATTGTTATTTTTGTCATAATTGTCTTGGTAGAAGTGTTTGTTCAGCAAAAGACACAATCCTATGAATAAAAGAAATTGGCAGCAACCTTTAGTATTAGCTACCGGTATCAGTTAATACCTCTTTTGTCCACCACTGCTGATAATGTTCTGTATGTACTTTGGAGAATATATGTGAATATGAAATTAATATTCAGTATACTTTAGCTATATCAAAGTTTAATAACATGGATATGTGCACCTATATTTATATCAGATTGTAGACCTTACAGACTAAGTAGATTCAGAACTCATGTGCCCAGGAGAGCCAGAAACAATTCTTGGGTTCCATTCAAACATTATAAGCCTTGCACTGTATGTGGTAATGAGCATATGGGCCTGGAAGGAAAGGCTTTTCAGGTTGTGCCCTACACAGGACAATTCACTGTGGTGTGACTAGGCTGACATCTAGCCCACTCTCTATCCACCACACCTTGTGTCCTTATCATGCAGCACCAGGTGAAGGGGAGAGACCAGGAAGGCGAGATCGTGCATCCCAGAGTCCAAGTCTCTGCGGGAGGGTGACACTTTCTGGTGTGTACATGACTTGGTAGAGTTAGCAGTGGCCTTTTCTGTATCCTTAGATCACAGCTTCCCATAAAATAATCAACTCTGTCCACCCTGGGATTGGAAGAAAAGTTCTCATGGCCCATTACTATTAGCAGATTTAGACTTTAAAATAACTGATTCATTTTCTCAAACAGTAGAAGAATTTTGGTAAGATTTAAAAGTATGAAAGTGAAATATAAGGGAAAATTTCAAGGTGCAAATATGTACATATAAAATGACTAAAATTGGAATCAAGTTTCACAGCTAATTGCACACAGCTGAAGAGAGGATTAGTGCACTGGAAGACAATGCTGTGTAAGACATTTACATAGGAAATTACCACAGTAAGCAAAGAGATACAGAGTGGAAATAATGAAAAAGGCAGAAGAAATGTGTGTGTGTGTGTGTATCTCTCTCTCTCTCTCTCTCTATATATATATATATAAAATATCATGTTGAACCATTGAAGTGAAACACCTGTGCCATTGCAGTTATCAAAAGGAAGAGAGAATAAAGTAGAAGCAATATTTAAAGAGATACTGAGAATATTTAAAACTAATGGGAGACATCAAGTCACATATTCCAAAGCTCTATAAACTCTAAGTAAAATAAAAACCAGAAATAAATTAACCAAATTCTTAAAAGCAAAAATCAACCAACCAACCAACCTATAGGAATTCAGTGACAGATACTTAAAAGGCAACAGAGTCAGGCAAGTGGGATCTAAAAAATCATATTATTTTTTAAGTAGCAGTACTGAGAGTAGAAGCCAGGAAATAACGAAAGGACTGTTGCCCTGGGATTCCATGCCTGGAAAATTGTTCCTGAAAACCCAAGCAAAAGAAAGGCATTTTCAGACAAGGAGGGACAGTGTGCACTCACAGCAGCCCCCCTCCAACGTGGCCATGCATTAAAAGTGGCACTGACACGAGTGTGTATGCAGAAGGAAAATAAGCCTATGCGGAAACAGAAATGCAGGTGAAAGAATAAATACTTAGAGAATCTATATGAATACTCACTAAATAAGATAATAATATCAGTAACAAAGATATGTGGTATTTAAAGATAGACTTAAAAGTCACAAAGATCATACAAATGGGGAAGTATAATTGAATAAAAACATAAGACTCTAGACTTTTCTGGTAAGTGATCGAAATTCTATGTTAAAGTATAATAAATCAAAGAAGCATTTTTAATTTCAAAATCTGAGTGCCCATTAAAATAATAGTAACACAATGTATGAAAAGTTTTCCAGTTGTATAGCACTCCCTTATGTACACAAAAAGGAAGAATATGGCTAACTACCAAGACAACTAAAATTCCTATAAACAGAAAAAGTAAAAGAAATAAAAAGTACAGGAAATAAAATGCATTGTTAAATGGGTCAGAGCTTCATAACAAATTATGTCAATAAGTTATAATAATAGAGTTACCCAACATTAATCTCATTGCCAATAATGGTATTCAGTGTGAAGTCCGCATTCTTCATATTAGGAAGTCACTGGATCATATTTAACACGGAAGCCTCAAAATGAAGAAAATATAAAGTTATAATAATAAATATGTACAGAAAATGAAGGCAAAAATCATAAGATGGGGCTAAAAGCTTTGAAAATCCTTGCATTTGAGCATTAGGGGCAAAGATATGAAAGCAGAAGAGTTGGTGATTTGCCCTTGTAAGACCTGGAGAAATATTTAACTTTGGTGATATTAAAAAATTAAATTCTAAAGAGAGAGACCAATCTTCACCCAAGAATAAATACATGCACACATATCCAGACACACACATACACACACTCATGCACGTGCACACACACACACACACACACACAAAGAGCATACACATTAAGGAGCTCAGGGAACAAGGTGCACCACAAGTTGGTAATAGGATATTTTATATGGGCAAGCTTCTTAGTTGGGAATTGTTTCATGATGTCAATAATCAACCAGAAGAATTAAAAAACTACTTGACTTGCACTTTACTTCTCCCTTCAGATCAACAGTCTTTGCTTTAAGTGTAAAATGTTAGAATAGTTGTCACTTGCACCCAAGAAAAGAAACATACTGCCTCTACCCTGTAATCACTAGCGGAGCTTTTCAGAGGAAAGTCGTAGCACCCAGTAGGCAGACAAGTCGTTAACCTCTAAAGGAGAAGAAGGTGAAATGCATGAATTTTCGAGCGCCAGATAGATTCCTTCGGAATTCTCAAATAAAGTATTTTTGAACATTTTGAAAAATAATTCTTATGAGTAAGTAACCTAGGTTTCCTAAGGATGTCAGTCTTTCTTAATTAAATGATCAAAAAAACGAATGCTGACTCTCTAGCACGTCTACAGTTGTGTGACTGAACCTTCCGAAAAGGTGAGCCACATTAAACCTCCCTCCAGCTGCAGGTTCTAGGTATTGTGTCCCGGCAGTGGAAAGCTGTACAGCAGACACGGGCAGCTACAGATGGAAGTGAGACGGGCCGTCACCCAGGCTTAGGCAGGCATTAAAGCCGCAGTGATAAATGAGCATCCCAGCAGGGTTTGTGGGATGAACGCAGACTGAACCCACTGCGCACGCGTGGTGAACACAACCGTGAGCCGGAAGTTAAAATCTCAAAGGTACCGTCTCGCTTAGAAAAGGGGAAGCTCTATGAGGGGATAAAATCAATTTTTTATTCCTAGTAGAGCTTGGGAAGCCATGATCTGAGGACTAGCCAAAGGAAAAGGATCAGAAAAAGGCTTCAAAGGGAATAATTAGAGAAACTTACAAAAAACAGAAAATGTTTCAAAAGGATACTGTAGTCAATAGCGACAAAAATGCTTGAATGTTTGAGTAAGAAAATGTTGGGACAGCCATTGCGTCAGACTCAGGTCTTCTGTTCTGATCTCTGTAGGTTCAATATTGTGGAGAAATCGGGAGATAGATTGGCTGAGTGATGTGGGAGATGCAAACATAGCATATCCACTACTGTGTGATACACTAGGAAGAAATCCATTATTATATGGTTCTGTGCATATAATGGGTAGTGGGCCAGGGGGTGGTTGGGAAAATGCAATGAGAGACAGACACTGAAGAAGTGTGGCTAATCCAGGTAGACCGGAGGTACAGAGACAGGAACTAAAGCACCCTCTTGTGAGGCCTTGTTAATGGATGTGAGACCCAGAGCTCATGTGGAGAACTGATTTCTGAATAAGACGTGCTACCTCAGTTGTGCCAATACCTGAGGGGAGAGGTGGGCTTTTGAAAATTTGGTGGGAAGACTTTTCATAATGCCTCTCAGATTTTTTTTCCCAATTACTTTGGAGTTTTGCCTCTTTCTCATTCGGCTGAGTGATTTTTCTGTGTGCATGACTGTATGTTAAGGTTTGGTATCCAGGATTTGAATGGGACAGGCTTTTTTTTAAATGAACTGCGTGCCTTAAAAAAATTAAAATGCCTTTGGGATAAATTATGTGTCATGGAAATTATCTGTTGTTGTTTTCTGCTTGCTTCTCTGTTTTTGTGAAAAGAAACTATAGGTCAGAATATTCTTAGCATTGCAATATGTGCTTTTTACTCCTTCTCGAAATAATTCTGACAATGTATTTTGTTTTAAAGAAAAACCCTACCCGCTGCCAGTCTCTGGCAGAGAACACCCTGAACATTTTGAAGGAGAAGAGGAACAAATCAATCTCACCCTGTCCAGTTCTCCCACTGAATACAGGCATTCTGATGTCTGCATCTGCGCCTCAGTTCCTACCTGGGAAAACTGAGAGGCAGCTGAGTAATTCACCACCCTGGGGCCTCTACCACTTGCCAGGCATTGTGACTTAAAATTATCTCCCACTCACCCCTACTCTCCCCACCTAGTTCTGTGGTTACGGACTCAAGGTATGTGCTCACAACACCCTTGGGTCCGCCTTTCCTCTCTGTTCCCTGTACTATTGCTTTAGTCCTATCTGATAATCGCTCATGTGGACATCTGCCAGCCTGCTCTCTCCTGCTCACTCTTCTGTCTTTTACATGCTGCTGAAGTTACCCTTGGAAATATCAAATCATTTGTCACTGACCTGACTTCAAAATGTGACTTCTTCCTGACTCATTTACAAAAGGACAGCCAAGCTCCTTAGCTGGACTGCTCTTTTCTGGCCTCTGCAGGTCCTGCACTCATTTCTCAGTACTTCCCCACCCCCACCCCACACTCACACCCCAGGCATTCCCTAAACCATTGCAGGCCCCACGCCTGCTCTCCACTGAGAGTGCCCTTCTCTTCTGCTTTTCATGTCTTCCCACTCACCCTTCAACTTCCCGACCGATGTCATCTCCTCATGGCACTTCCTTCACGTTCCCGAATGATATCCTGTCATTCCTCGGCAGTGACACTCATTCACGTGTGCTTTCATTTGTTTGTACTCTAAATTAAGTTATTCTTCAGTGCAGAGAACAACCCTGCCCTGCTCTATATCTGGAAGAGTGGCTGTCAAATTCCATGCTATCAGTTTGCTAGAGCTGCCGGGCTGAAGGCTCACACCCTGGATGACTCAAACAGTATAGATTTAGGGAATCACTGATTCTGTAAACAAGAAGTCCAAAGTGGAAGTGTGGTCAGAGTTGGCTCCCTCTAGGCAATGGGAGAGTGTGATCTGTCCCAAGCCTCTCTTCTGGGTTTACATGTGACCCTGACCTCTTCATGTGGTCTTTTCTCTGTGCATATCTGTCTGTTCCCAAGGACACTGGTCATATTGGATTAGAAGTTTGCTTTACTTGGTGTGACCCATGTCTTTATTACTTACATCTTCAAGGACCTGATTTCCAAATAAATTCATATTCTGAGGTGCTGGAAATCAGGAGTTTGCTATATAAACTTTAAGGTGACACAGTTTAATCCATAGCAAATATTCTCCATAAATATGCATTGAATTACTGAATGGCCCTTGATGAGGAACTAATGAATGAATTGCTATCACTCTGTCCTTTGCAATAGACCTCAGGGTTTCCTTTCTTTCCAGTCCCACTTGCCATTTTCTTCACTCTTTCACGGAAATAATACTTTATTGGTCTCTATCATAATACCTTATTTTTGTCGCTGAGCATGGTGGTGCACACCTGTAATCCCAGCACTTGGGAGGCTGAGGCAGGAGTATCCTTGCAAGTTTGAGACCAGCCTGGGCTACAAAATGAGCTCAAGTCCAGCCTCAACTGCATAGTGAGACCCTGTCTCAAAAAAAAAAAAAAAAAAAAAAAAAAAAAAAAAAAAAAAAAAACCAAAAAAAAAAAAAACCAAAACCCTATTTTCAATCTTTTTTCATAGTGTCATAGATTATTTTTCTTACATTTTTTTTTTTTGCCTCAGTTCATTTATCTGCTTAAGAGTCTACCATGCACTGCAGTCTCCAGCTTATTGGTCATATTGGATTAAAACCACCCTAAAAACCACCCTACCTTCTCTGAAGAGCTATTTTAATCTGACTCTGTCCCAAGTACTATTGTCATTCTTTGTATTTTAGGCACTTTACAGCCTTGGTGTGTACAGTAAATGACATTAGGATGGATGAGTCTTGAGAGAAACAAGGACATAAAATCTGGGCATGTGCTTAGGTAGACACAATCTAGAGGATACCTGTAGATTTTGGGGATCTAGGAAGCAAAGTAACATATCAGAATCATTTGATAAAGAAGAAATAGGCAGAGGCTGGCACAGCACCGGAGGTCTAACAAACGAGCAGTGGAACCTAGAGCCGGGGGAACTTGGGAATGGGGAATCCATTTCGAGGTGATATTCAGAACTCCAGCTGGGGAAGCCAGGCAGGAGCTTGTATTCCTGGACTGAAATGGACCGTGCACTGGGCTGAAGATGAAGAGGAGACTCTGGGCTCTCCAGAGGAGTCACTGGAGTTTAGGAAGTGGAGAAAATGGAGCCAGAAGAGTGAGCACCACAGGACCAAAGTGAGGCGGGGCCTGCAGGGAAACCATGTCTCTGCCTAGTCCATCCAAGGTGGGCACCAAAGAGAGCAGATGGGCTGAGGGCTGTTAGGGGGAAACGATGCTCACATCGTCAGTGTTCCTTCCAAATAACTAATTAACTAAATTATTTTTATAGTAAGTTTTGGAGACAGCCACCAAGTTTTCCCAGGGGAACATTTCTGATGAAAGACTGAGCGCTTCCTAGAAAAGGAGAAAAGTTTTCTCCAAGAGCAGAACAAGGAGAAGACATGGATCTGAGCTCACACTCCCAGCACCTCCTAAGTGCCAGGAGCACCGCAGGCCTGAGGACCTCTGAGCCCGTAGGGCTGGTGGTCCTAGAACGAAGGAGCTAACATTCTTAAACACAGTGCAAGACACTTGTGCAAAGACACGTCACCATGTCCCCGCCGTGGAGAACAGTGTGGACGCAGGTCGTGCAGAGGTCAGACAGCAGCAGCCAGGGTCACTCATGTGAACGTTTTCTGCATCGCTGAAGGCTCAGCCTGCACATCTGTCTTGCGGTTTGCCTCTCTCTTGTCGGCTCTGTGCAGCTTTGGCCCCCGTCCAAGCTTTGTGGCCAGCCTAGACAGACAACCCGGAAGAACAAAGGGCCCAGGGCGGGTGTGTGGCAGGGAGAGGACATGCCAGAAGACTCCGCTCCTCTCTCCTTTCCCCACCCCCGTTCCCTGGCGCCTCTCTCCCAGTGCCAGCTCCCTCCTGTGCCAGCACCACAGTGACAATATGAGATATCGCATCTAAAGAAGCACAGCCAAATATTTGATTTGGACGATTACACTGAAGAAGCCTCATCACAACTGTGGGTGCCCAGATTACCAACTCCCTGCTCTTGGCTCGGGTACATCTCGCAGTGAGTACAAACGGCGTAGACGAGCTCGTTACAGCACGATGGAAGGGATCCCAAATGGCTGATGTGGAGTGTCTTGTTTGGGGAAGGGTTCACTGATGAGGAGTAAGCTGAGGAGGCTAGAGGCTGTTGTTTTTCCTGTCAAGGCAAATGGTACTAAGAATATGGCAAGCGGTTTTTGAATTTTTTTTTTCCCTTTCTAACTTGGATTCAGAAATGCCTGGCGATGATAAAGCAATTGCTTTTCGTGGGAGATCACAGAACAATCCCAGTGAGTCTAACTCTTCTCTCCTAGACACTAGAGGATGGTCTCCCCCTCCGTTTCCTGCTGGAAATGACCTCTCTGGGAAAGACCTAGGCTCAGCTCTTTCCCACACTTTGCTGTCTAGTGTGTTGATATAACTGAAGCACAGATAAAGCCACAACGCACAGTTAGCAACAAACCCTCTCTTCATTACAGTGTTATCCCACGAAAAGTAAGATCTGCTACACTTTATGCAGAAATCCTTAGTGCTCCCCAAGGAAGAAAAGAGAACAGAACTTCAGAGACTCCTCATTGGCTTGACAACTGAAGTGTCTAGAAAATTTTGGAAATACCAATCCCTAATGCTTAAACTATGCCTTGTTCTGGGTAGTGTGAAGAAATCTCAGTCCATCCCTTCCAGGCTCTGAGTCATCCCACTGTCCTATGTCCACGCACAGGTCAGTCCCTTAGGCACTATCGCAGTTACCCGATCTCCTGTTTCTTCACGCTTGTGTTTTCCTGCATAGTGGCTCGAATGCACAGGAGTAGAGACACAAGGGAGGCACTGAATCATACGCCATGAAGGACAGAGCCCCTCTGCTGCTGTGCGGCCATGCTGCAGGACACACACAAAAAACAGCACGTCCAGGGCTTGGTACTACTCATGAGTGGGCACCTGCTGGCGGTCTTAGAGCACAGCTCCAGCAAATCAAGGGAATGAGTGTACGCCATCTTTTCACTGTAAGTAGAAGTGGATTTCTCGTGAAAGCCAGTCTTTCCGTTCCTAGAGCTTCAGCTATAATGGTCACTTTCAAGTCTAGGAGGCTGCTTGAAATGAAAAGTTGGTGGTGCCTTGGTCTCTCCACAGTGTACATCCAGCCTGAGCAGTCTCCATTAACCATGTGAGGACAGAAATGCAGACCCAGGCATGAGTGCACAGGCCCAAAGAAGGTCCACGCTTCCCATCTTCGGTTATTTGTGTGTGCTCACATACACAGCCACGTGCACACCTACACAGTTGTGTGCACAACACGGGAGCTTGTATGTAGACCTAAATCAAAGACTGTGGGCTGGGCGTGGTGGTGCACACCTGTAATCCCAGCACTCGGGAGGCTGAGGCAGGAGGATCGTTGCAAGTTCAAGACCAGCCTGGGTTACAAAGTGAGCTCAAGGCCAACCTGAACGGTATAGCAAGACCTTGTCTCAAAACAGACAATAAATCAATAAATCAAAGACTGTGGAATAATCCAGACAAAGGACTAGTGTGGCCAACTGTGTGTTTTAGTAGATCTAGCAGATGTCCCTACTTGACTTTCATAACCTGGCCTGAAAAAGGTGCCTAAGAGCAATCTGGATAATATGCTCCTGCCTTTCAGTTAGTCTTTTCGCCCTGTGCTAATCATCCCAAGGTCATGGGTTCAATCCCCACATGGCCATTTACATTTGCTCTGCTCCACCACACCAGTCTGTATTTCCCACCACACATCACACATGTGATGGATGCATGTCAAGGCTGTGGAGCGAGATTTGGGCACTCTGAACCCAGTTTCCGCTTCCTTGGGTGCACAATGCCCCACACATGACTCAACCACCATGAGACTGCACCTCATCTGTCAAAGTAGGACAAGAGCTGCCTTTCATAGATTGGACTGCTGTGGGATGTAAGGATCCCTGCCGTAGGCTGAGCACAGCATGTCGTTGTTTAATGAAGGAGTAGAGCCTGGGACCAAGGAGGAGACCGGAGCAGCGGTAAGGAGTGGAACTCTTCTCGGGGAGATGGAGCTGTTGTGTTCAGTGAGTCACCACGTTCCAGTCACTCATGACTGCAGCGCAGTCGCAAATCTGAACGCCAGAATCATGAGCTGAAAGAATTTGGTCTTTTAAATTGAAAACTAATGGAACTATGGTTAAATTGCTTCCTAGATTTCTACTTCTTGACTATTATTTCAGAGTTTCCCAAAATGCATTCCATGGCTTAAAGCCCAATTCAACTTTTTGTAAAAATGCAAAAATGTAAAAAAAAAAAAAAAAAGAATCAACATATGCAGCATTAATTTAAAAAATATATAGTCAGCTTGTCAAAGAAAAATATATGCACAGTAGAAAGTTAATTAACTGTAACCTCCGTGCATTCGTATTTTAACTCTCCTTCTCTGCAGAGCGAATTGCTTCTCTAATTTCACTGACTCTCCCAGAAGCCTTGCTCTAGAACTTCGAGCTTGAGATGGAGTCAGGTTTAATTATTTCATCCAAAGTCTTAATTTATCATAACTATGCTATGAGTGTGAATAAGAAACTGTGGTGAGTCCGGATGTTTTGCAGACACAAGAATGTACTTTGCTTGTGTGATAAACCCCTTGGCATGGTCCATACAGGGTCTAGATTCACGTTCTGTTTGAGATGCACTTTGATCCTCAGCTTGCCTCTTTCCTTCTGTGTTCATTAAAGCTGCAGTTTCTTCTCACGGTTATTGGTTTGTGTTGCTTCTTTAAATTAATTTTCCCATATGTTTCTGATTTCTTCCCCAGAGAAATCAAGGTCACACATAAACAAAACCTCAAATTGTTAAAAAGTAGAGGAAAATGAAGCCAATCATTTGCCGTGATTCCTCGCCCTTTCTGTTTGTTCCTCCCAGGAGATAATCACTTCAATGAATTCAGCTTAGGATGCTGAAATTGTTCATTTTACGATTAGATGTAATATCACCTAAATCTTTAAACAAAATAAATCTTATGTAACTTCCAGCTTCCCAAACACTCATGAAAGAAATTACTTCTCGGACTTACTGTATTCTTCTAACAGAGAACTAGCTAAAAATTTATTGTCTCTAGAAAGTATGGTTCACTTTAATGGATGCTCATATTGCTGATTCATCCCATATTTTGCATCTATGTGTACCATTAACTTTACAAATTTGGTCTTCATAGTCCTCCACCCTCAATTCTCTGAATTTCTGTTTATTCTCTTTCTTTTCCTTTTTAACATTAAAATAAAAATTTAGAAGTCTGTACTCATTGTCCCTGTAGTGAAATGACCAAATGAAGTCTTATTTTAACTCCTCATCTGACACCAACAAAATAAAAACCTTTAAATCAGATCACAGAAAACACTGATATATAATACTTTTCTTAAATCTAAAATATTTTCCTTGTGCTGTTAGGAAACATACTGCAATTTCTCCTTAGCTAGGGCCATAGAAATGACAAACAACACTCTAGATTCGGGTTTATCCACTTTTAATAATAGTAAAGAAACAAAAGGACCAGGAGATGCTGTTTAGTGAGATGCAGGTTTTTCCTCTGGGGAGTTCTCTTCCTGCTTTTAATGAGGCCTCCTGAAAACAGCATCTGGAGTATTGGATTTGCAGTGGCCACACTGGAGAGCAAGAGCTGTACAGTGAGGCACACAGAGCCAGACTCTGTGCCTCTCTCTTCCCTGAACTCTTAATTCTCCTGGAAGGTCTCAGGCCTCTGCAGTCACCAGGAACTGTGCTGTGAGCACACTGCACATGCCATGCAGATAAAGCCTGAGACTGGATGGAGTCCACAAGGATATGCTGGGGAATCTAAGAGCACCCCATTGCCAGGGCAGAGCTTCTTCATGGAGAGCAACATGATACTAACTTATGGACTAGAGTAAGAAGAACCTGCGTGCATCAATTTCCTTCTGACTGGCACATTTCAGTCAAAGCCAACGTCAATTATGGGAGTTATTATTTGTAGTAAACATAGCAAGAATTCCCTTAGGGTTTCATACCCCAATTCTTAACCCATAAATGTTGCTCACGGCAAAAGAAATGAATAAATAAATAATATATATGGCGAACAATAGTCCAGGAGAGAGTGTAAAGCTACAGGAAAGTGGTAAAGTTTCTCTGAGGAGTGGGTGAAAGAAAGCTGGAAAGTGGATTGTAAGCAGGCAGAGAGGGGAGGTATTAGAGAAATGGAGATCTTCTGGCCTCCTTAGTGGCTGAAGTGACTTTGTGTGGCCTTTTTCTGTATGGCACATACCATGCTGTGATGCTTGATAAATATTAATGGAAAATGCATGGAGAGATAGCCAAGAGCTCAGGCCAGAGGAGAGGAAATGGAAAACTGGATAAGGTCTCACTCTGGTCATAAGCTGGGTCAACACAGGCCAGGTGTGACATGGCAGGGTGTGAGAACCCTCAAAGCCAAGAAGATGAGACGGGATAGGGAAAGGCAGGAAGTTAAGCCTGAGTTTTGATCTTTGAAACTTGCTCATCACCACTATATATTTTTAACAGACCTTCATAATGACTTATTCTTTTCAACAGTGGAGTGAACCAGAAGAATAAGATACACAAATTAAAGGGCAATAGAAAATCAGAGTTATGGAGGATTCAGTTTAACTTATTTTGGTAAAACATTTATTTTAATAGTAATAATAATAATAATAGTAATGTGTTATTATTATTATTTTAATAATTAATGTGTGTTAAGGCCTTATATAACTAGTACAATGACCACTCTACCCTTTATATGTACTGTGACCTATTTAGCAAAGCCCAACTTGGCCCTTTAGTTTAATTACTTGATTAAAATTTAAAAATCATCACAAAATGAAATGCTTTAAATTAATTACATAAATGATGATGTTGATTTCCTTTGTAAGCATTGCCTAATACGACCATTTTAATGGCCAGGTCAAAGAGTGCAGAGCACTATAAGCATGAGGGGTGGGAAGACAGCAACAATAAAGTTTCTTTCCATGAGTGACTTCAGACGTGGCTGCCTTTATTACCTGAACCTACTCGAAACATTGACCTTTCATGTCGTTTTGACTTTGGGGAAGAGCCAGAAATCTCACGACCCCAAATCAGATGAAAAGGGTGGGTTGGGACACACCATTCCATTGTGTTTTCATGAGCTGCCTTTCTGTTGCATGGCACTCAATAGCAGCATTTGCTGTACTTTTTAATCACATCTTATAAAGATACTCAGGAAAGAACCTCCAGAACTGCTTTAGAGAGTGGGAAAACAGTGGGGTAAGTTTGCTAGAAGGAAGAAGAGAATGCATAAGGGGGATTAATGACAATGTGTCTTGTATTCTAACAAAGTTTTAAAACTTTAAACATTCACCACATTTGTTGATGAGAACACAAACACTTTGAAGACAGGAAGTAAAAGAAAGTACAGAGTTATTATTCAATTATGTTTTTCTAACAGAAATATATGGGAATCCTAACCCTCAGAACCTCAGAATATATCTTATTTGGAGATAGGGTTATTACAGAAGAAATCAAGTTAAAATATGATGATTAGATTAACACTAACTCAAATGACAGGTGTCATTTATAAATGGAAAAAAAAAACAACGCAAAGGGATACATGGAGATGACAAACCTCACAATAAGTGAAGAGAAGGACTAGGGAGGGATCCTAATGTCACCCTCAGAGAGCCCAGCCTACCAGCACCCTCACCTGGACTTCTGGAGTCCAGAGCTATGGCATGCTCTGAATGGTAGTTATTATTTATTATTTAACTCTGTATGGTAGTTAAGTTAGATAGTATCAACTTGATTGGCTTGGGAGCCCCTGAAGGGATTACTAAGCATGCTTCTGGGTGCATGTAGATTTGTCATGGAGGTGTGATCTGCAGTATATATCTGGTCCCTCATCCTTTCATATCTTGAAGCTGTTCTCTTAGTTGTGATTCCTCTTAGTTGTCCTTGAACTGATTCCTCACTGCCATGCAAGAATTCAAGTGATGACAAACTTTTTTATAGACCAAAGGCTCAAACTGCAACTCAAAACTCACACTGCAAGTCCGAACACTTGCTCAGCTTCTAGGGTGATGCCTGGGTGACTTGGCTCACACAGAGAGAGAGAGTGCTGTGTGCTTGTTGTGGCACATGGTATAGATTCACCACCCTTGCACCACACCTTTCTGCCATGATCATTCTTCCATGGATCCAGAAACCATGGGTAGAACTCCCTGAACACATGAATCAAATTAAATCTCTCCTCCTTTAAGTTGTAGATGTTGGTTATTGTGTCCTAACAACAGGAAATCTGACAAACACAGAAAGTTGGTTCCAGGAGTGAGGTCATTGTTGTGATTTCCTGACCATGTGGTCCAGAAGCCTTTGGAAGTAGCCTGTAGAGAGAGTTTGGAAAAGCTTGCAGATGCCAGCTAGAGGAGCTAGAAAGCTGTAAGGCTGTTAAGGGTGATTCTGGGTGTTAAGAGCTCACAACCCTGCCACCTTGGAGACTCTCAGAGTGAAAATAATTCTCAGCCTAGTTTGGTGTCTTATTTTATTTTAGATAAAATTATATCTAAATATAAAATTTATGTTTAAGATTAAAAGAACACTCAACAGCTGATGATTGGCATCTATAGCTTTTATTGGTGAATTACAGAGGAAAAATGAAAAATCAGGTATTTCTAAGTCTTCCATCTAAGGTCACAGAGAGCTTGAGAAGATACTAGGGAGAAACATGGACACTATAACAATGGGCAAACACTAGATTAAGTTCCTCTGGGGTGGAGGAGGAGTTATGGACCATATAGCTGATGGGGATAAGGTAGATAATTACAAAGTGGAAAGACAACCTTGGAACAAGTTTTCCTGAAAACATTGTCACCAAATGTGTTACATCCCAGGCTCAGCTCTGATTCCACATGCTCAGTTGAATCATAGGATATGAGGATGCCTCTGTTGCTTTAGCATAAAATATAATAGCAATGAAGGTCATTAAAATAAGACCCTGCCATAAAATTCTACAATAGGAAATGTATAAATCACAGCTCCCCAAAAGGCTATGGACTCCTAAAATATCAGCAAAATGTAGCATCCATGAATAAATTTTTATTGCCAGGCTGCTCTGAGACATTCAAACGTGAACATTCTAAAGTAAGTAAAAGATCTAACTTAGTCTAAATTCAGGGAACGTATACTACATACCCAATGGCATTTACTTTCCACAAACCATCTTATAGTACAATAAAAATTCATAATGTAATTCATTGCATACTGACATCAGGTTTAGGTATCACTCTAATGCTTTTGCTCCCCACAAAATACACAACTGCACACATTCGTTTGCACACATACTAGACATCATGTACACTCACACATGTACTGTGCATCTTTCTGCCCCATTCTCCAAAAATGAGACTAAGTTAAATACTGCCATATTGATGTTATTGCTGTGGAAGCTCAGACACAGAAAGACCACATCATCTACTTAAATTTATTTAGCACATGATTATAGAGACAAAACTGGATTAGAATTCTCTGCCTCCCATTCCAACGCACAGCAACAGACTTCAGTGTCTCCAGCCATCGTTCTGGAATGATGCAAACAAAGGTAAGAATAAGGTCATTGTTAACCACACTGAAGACGTTTACTATGTTTAAAAATATATATGGGAGTGGAGCCTAGAAAAGACAGCATTGGCTGATTGTGTCATGCTGACTCTAACACTTTTTCTTTGCTGAAAGCTACCCTGATAGAATGTCACTGTTTGACAGCCTGATACCTCTTGCTTGGTAGAACTGAAAGAAAAAGATAACCAGGAGACTTACACTATGTCAATGGCAAGACAAACTGTATCTCTTTCACCTCCAAAGCCTGAAAGCCCTTTGTATACTGAGGCTAGGATCTCCTAAGAGGAATCTATTTTCCATGTAATGGTGTAAATTTCCCACACTGAAGCTAAATATTCATGACTTCGTGAAAGCACTAAGCTTCGGTAGGAAAAAAGACTCTAAGTCCGTCTTATACATTTTGGACAAGTTGGCATTTGACATATTCTATATGTTCTGAGTGGTATTATAATTTCAAATAAATCTCTACTGACATTGTTTCTGTAATGTTTTATCCTTAAAAACCATCTGAGAGGTCAAGTGCCCTTTTCCAGATTAACCAAATAGACATATGGGGATGGATGTAGGAGTAAGAAGAGGACCTGGGCAGGAGGGTGGCCCCTCTCATGCTGTCTGCTGAAATCTCCTCTCTTTGCACAGCACCTTTTCTTTCTAAGCCTCTCACAAGCTCCATGAAAGCCCTTCTTGGCTCAGTGCCTGCAGCATTCTCAAAAGAGTCACTGCACGGTGCAGCCCTTCTTGTTCACTTTCTCTGTCTGTGGGAAATATTAAGCAAAGTGTAACATGTAAGAAAGACCTGCCATGTGCTGTCTCTTCACTGAATGCAGTTGGGTAGGCAAATGGCCTTATAAAACTGTGTAGCTCTGTCAAGCCCTCTTTTAGGATGTGCTCTGTGTGTGGAGAACCATATTTATTTTCCCCTAGGCTCATCCCCTTTCCTTCTCCTCCCCCAGGAAATAGCCTGATTCTTCCTGCAAACATTCATAGATTTTGTTAAATGTGACACAAACAGCATTTCAATCCAGTATGTCATCTGTGGTGTGCGGTTTAGGATTATGTAAGTCTTTGATCCTACATTTAAAAAATAGCATAACTTTGTTTTGAAAAACATTCACAACCTCAAAAGGGCAGATATTGAAGAATCTATAAAAACTGAAAGAGCCACTGGTCTTGATTAACTCAGCTTTCTACACTTTTTGGAAATGTGCTCCTGATATTCCTATACTTTTCTTTAAAAGCAGTATATTCCCAGTGTCTTCTTATTCTCTTTGTCCTAGTGCTAGTCAATGATGAATATGCATGGAAGCCATCAATAACTTCAAATTACAACTCAGCAAGTGGAAGGACTAGGGAAAGGTACTGTGCATTACAGAGCATAGTTGCTGATTCCTACACATGACAGAAGATGGGAGCTATTCCCCTGCAAGCCCCAGCCTTGAACTCAGAAGTTCCAACAGAGCAAAAAACGAATGAAGAATTGAGCACCCTGCCCAGGCCCTGTATCTGACTCTATACTCCATGTAAGACCAAAGATACTCCTCCTCCAGGCAGCTTGGTACCCTCCTTAGAGCGGCAGGGTGGTCTCACACTGGCTCCCTCCCAGGGAAGCACTACCCTGCCTTTCCTAATCTCTGCCTCTGTCCACTGCGGCCAGTATCACTTTCTTTTTAAGTTCTCTCTTCCCCAGCATTCCAGAAGAGCCTATCTCCATAGTTTTCCCCAGTCTCCATAGTTTCCCCCGCCAGGCCTGCATCTTTAATGACTCAAATTCAGGGAACATGCATTCAAACCCAGGCCATCTTAGCAGCAGGACTCGGTGGAGACTTTAGAGAAGACAGGAGGACGGGGTGGCATCCAGGGGTGGATTCAGAGGCTGGGCTGGTGGAAAGCCAGCTCTTCTAGGGGGTAGTCTCCTTTATTCTGTGAGAATGAGAGTCTGGCTTGAACTGAATGGCTGATTTCCTGTAACAAACTCCTTTTGAATCCACGGGATATACTGGAAACCCACCACATCTCAAACCACCATGCCTTCCTCCAGAGCACAGGAAGCACCAGGTGCTCTGCTCTGTGTCCCTCCCACAATTTCTACCCATCCTTCCTGAACAGGAAAAGGAGCTAGCTTTGTACAGAGGGTCATGCAGAGGGCAGATATATGGCTTGATTGTCAAAGGCACAGACTCGGGACTTAAAATGTAGATGACATATGAAGCCGGAGGGGCAGAGTGACATTCTCAGTTCACCTGGATGCAGAATGAGCAACAAAAATTCTCCCTTGCCAGACTATGGTACAGGATAACACATCCATGATTGATTTTTCTTTGAAGTTATGTGTGTAGTTTTTCAAATATTCCATAGGTTTATGGAACATAAATACTTATGAAGCTCTTTGGACCTATCCATGGAAAACGTGTCTGTTGTTCTGAAGACTCTATGAATTAATCACTGGTATGAATTTGGGTCCCTTGGAAAATAATCATTGAAAATAATCATGGGTCCCTTGGAAAATAAGCCATTGCAAATTTCATCATGTAAGCAATGCATTGGTGATAATGCCTGTGAAAAGCAATGGGAAGTGGGACCAGGACTGGGGGGGAAGTCTGGAAATGCTGAGGCAGGTATGGAAGGAGTTGGAAGGAGGATTGGGCAGGGGAGGACATGCACTGGGCTGTGAGTCAGAGAGAGGCCCCGTTGTCTCACATCAGGCACGGAGCTCCACAGCAGGGAGGATTTCTGTGCAGGGTGGAAAGGGACAACCCCCACTGTCCACCACACTCAGCCTGGGCTGAAGCTGCTGCCCAGAAGGCTGTGACTTGTTTCCATGCGCTGCAGCAGGAGGCCGCCTTTCTCTGCCTCTTAACAGTAGCTCTCTTTGTATGGGTTTCTGGGTTGTGACCTTTGCCCCGTATGCTTTAGGATAGATAGGAAAAATCTACTTGGCTGGACTTGTTTATAGAAGAGTTCTCCATGTTTCTCGTGACTTCTCAGAATTTAGAAGAGCAAGTTAGGAGGAGGAACGGCATTCACCACTACACTGGTGTGGAAGCTACAACTAGTTTTCACTCTCCTCTCATCTACCCCTGCCCTGAATCCCCCAGCCCCTCATCTCTGAGTGCTACACCACTGAGGGGCTTTCTGATAAGATAACTGCAATCCCCAGTGTGAGTGTCTGTAATCACACCTTCCTCTGTCCCAAGGGGCTGCACCTCCCCTCTCACCATTACCTTGATATCAAGTAAAGGAAATATCAAGGGAACTGATTGAGTCCCTGGGTCCCTGATACAGTTTTCCCCCCAAGCATGATGTAAAAGTCTCACCTCTTGTGGGTCACTTAAGGTGATAAGAGGGAGTTTCCCTCCAAACAAGGAGACAGGAGTGTTTTCGCTGCTCTCCATAACTGGGACAGACTACTCAACTTCTAGACTTCAAGGAGGAAAAGTTTATTTTGGCTCACAATTTCAGTGAGTTCAGTGCATGGTCACCTGACTCCAGTGCAGAAGTGTCATGGCAGAACAGCCTGGTGAAAGATGACTATTCATTACACTGTGGCTAGAAAGCAGAAAAAAGGGGCAGGAATACACCTTCCGATTTGCATGGTACGGTCAGTGACCAGCCATTTCTGTCCAGCCCTGTCTCTGAACATGAGACTTTTGCAGGACATTGTAAGCTGAAACTATAACAGGGAAAAAATGTAAACAAAACAGAGAAAATAGCCTGAAAATCCAAAAGATGGTACGACTGGAGTGAAAGGGAAAAAAGAAAGATAGGTAAGGGAAAGAAAAGATATTTAGCAAATAAGAAAGTAAAAATAATTCTAAATTAAACAATAACTACAATAAATACCAGTGAACTAAGTCACCAGTTAAAAGATAAAAATTTGAGTCTGGATTAAAAAGGGAATATAATAATTAAAACAAGTATCTCTATAAGAGGTATACTGAGGAAAATAATTAAATCTTAGGATTTTAAAAAAGCATACCAAACTAGTATTTTGATATGAATTTCAGATCAATACAAAGAACAATATAATAGTAAAGTTTTGATTCACCAGGACTATGTAACAATTCTAAGCTAGCATCACACCATAATAATACAGCCTCAGAAATATACAAGGTATAAATTGATGCTTCAAAGAAAAATGGATTTATCTGCCATCATAGAGGAAATTGTACATGTGACAAATCAAATGTCACTTGCTTCCAATCCAGTAGTTTAATGTTTTCTGTCAATATCTGTGTAACTACAGCAAACTAACAAGTGAAATTGCAAGTCAGTTAGTATGAGGAAAATCAAAAATTAACTTTTCGCTTACCTACACATCAAAATTTATACCAGTTTAATTAAAGGCTTAAATGCAGAGCCAAATACATAAATGTTTCAGAATACAATATAGACAATATGATCTCAAAGTACAGAAAAATTTATGTCAAGTAATACAAACTATAAAAAATGATGAATTTGTTTTCTTTAGTATGGAGAACTTCTGCTGATTAAAAGACCATGAAGGAATTTCAAAAGATAAGTGTTATGGTTTGTGTGTAGATGTCCCTGCAAAACCTCATGCAGTCATGGGTGGATTTCTAGAGTTTACGATTGATTCACGGTCCAATGTTGGAATTATGGATGTGAGTGCTACACCCACCCTGGGGCGGGTTGTTCGCATACAGTGTAAGGCAAGGAAAGAGGCTGATTGCTGTCCCTCTTCCCATTTTGCTCTTGTTGCTTTTGTTGTTTTCTGCCACCATGGACTGTTGCCCTCTGCTGTGTGACACCCTGCCTTGGAGCCAGTCAAAAAACTGTGAGCTAGATAAACCTTTCCTTCCTTAATTCTGGCCATCAGGTATTTTATCTCAGCAATAAGAGAAAAGTAACTAAGACAATAAGCAATAAACTGAGAGAAGTATTTTTAACACAGAATTGATGAAGGATGGGCATTTAAAATAAATAAATAACTCTCAGATTTATCAATAAGTAAAAATATAATCCACAAAATGGACAGATGCTATGAAAATCCACTTCCCAGAAGGTATATGAGAAACTCACAATGAAATGAGATGATGTTCAAGTTCATTTCTAGCCATGAAAATGCAAACTATGAATATAACGAGCACATCTTAATTGCCAAATATTTTCTTAAAAATCAGTAAGAATTGAACATTGTCTAGGAAATGTCCACTTCTTCTGTCAGGAGAGGAAATTGATATAACGTTCACTGGGAAACCTTTGTTGTTAAGATTAAAGTTGAACATACATATACGCCTTTTTCTCCTGCAACTCCAGCCCTAGATATTTCACCTAGAGAAATAATGCAGAGTGGGCCAGGAGACATTTAGAAGAAAGTCCAGGGCATCAATATGCACAATGGTACTAGGACCAACCCAGACTGTGTAAGTAGCAAGGATGGACAAGGACACAGGACCACATTCACACAATAAGCTCAAGTGGTAAAAATGAATCAGTGTTGTCCATGCTTTAGCAGGAAAGCACCTCAAACCACAGCCGTGAGTACAGGGAATACAACACAGAGAAGTTACATTGACAACACGTTCAAACATGAGTAAAAATAAACACAATAGCCTTGGAGACGCATGAATAAAAACAGAACTAGAATGAAAAAGCAAATAGACACAAAATCAAGGTAATAGTGCAGCTATTTCTATGAGGAAGAGGGAGCTATTCTTGATGAGGGAGCTTAGAGGAAGTTTCTAAGAGATGATAAGGCTTTGCTTGCTCATCTTAGATGTGGATATGAAAATGCTAATTTATTATTGTTAAAAAGGCATGCAGTATGAATATTTTATATGTATCTTTCACAGTAAAATTTTAAGGGCATTTTAAATTTAGAATAGTGTGACAACTTCTTTAGTAGTGAAGTATGATGTATAGAAAGGCTAATATGTCCTTTGCAGTCAAAAGAGACAAATTGTTATTACTGTACTCAAATTTTTAAATAATGTATTTGTATTTGCATTACAGCACAAACATAGCTTTCGTAAATGTAGAAAAGGATCCTTTCTTCTCCTTCTCCTTAGTTCTTATGTGGGCTTTTTGGCTAGATCTAGGAACTCAGTTAATGAAAGATCTGATTAGCAATAAAGAAGCATAAGAGTTGTGTTATCTTTGCACGTACGTAGAGATTTCTTCCTCACAAGTGTGCCAAACCTGAAAAAAGGACCAAGTCATTATGCTTTTACATGTTTTAAAATAGAACAATAAGTCTATGAAGAAATGATGAGACAAATGCTTATGTGGAAGAGAGTAGTACACTCCATGGAGGTTACCAAAAGATGTGCGATGGGGCTGAAGCAGCTAGTGTATAAAAAGGGTTACTCCAATGACTTTGACACCTGGGTTCACTTCTGCCTCAGGCACACATCTCTGGTGGTCAAGGCTACTTTCCAGTGTGGGTGCACAGCGGACACTGACCTCAGATCAACCTTCATGGCCTGCTGCATGTAAGGAGAATGAGACCATGTATCCCATTCTGAAGTTACCGTCCATCAAGTGGATTTATCCAGAAACAACAAATACACCAGCTTGGCGTATTTGAGACAGGGCTTGTTCAAGTTGCTTAAGCCATTTTGCCCTGCCCTGTGACCTCTGTCTCATACAGTCATCTCTATTTGCTTTGCTTTCAAAATTGGGCTCAATGGCATAATGAGTTCACCTTTGCTCCATTCTTTATTTATATCCTATTTTGGGCAGAAAGAATAAAAGTGTGAGGTATGTGTTCTTCTGAAGGTTAAAAAACTGTAGGAGAACTACCACTTCTAATGGTTTTAGCTTTGGAGTACATTTTTCTGTATGCACATTTCACTGTGAGTTAACAGCATGGGAGCTTTGTGATGAGTTGGGTGGGTGATTGTGGAGGGCAGCTGAGTGGACAGTGGGGCCATACCATACTCCACTGACATCACACTCTGATCCCGGTGGAGCACAAGTGAGCACTTCTCCAGTAAAAAGTTCCGTTCTGTCTTCACATCACAATTTCCACTATATCTATCTCTGTCCTGTCATTTCTAGTGGGCTGAGATATATATTCATTTTTTTAACTCATGCATTCACAGCAAATCTAAAATCAAAGGGTTAAAAGAACATTAAAGAACGTGTCAGACAGTAGTAAGGGAAAAGGCACTGGATTGCTCAAACGAATTAGAAATTTTGATTACCACTGACTGCTCGAGGCCAGCAATATTTGTGGTGTTTCAGGCTCAAGGGTGCCAGGCTGCCTGTGGAAAAGACAGAATTAATTAATGTTTTCTGAGATTAATTAGAAAATTAAATGGAAGCATAATGAAAATCAGCATGGCTCAGCTCACTAGATTTACAGCTGTGTGTCACTAAATTTCAGGATTACTCAAAATATCTATGTATTACTTGAGAACAAATACAGTAAAACTGGCTCTAGTTGATGTTTTTCACCTTTAACACCTAATTCCAAGTAGAATTGCTACAAACTTGAGAATATTCTAAGCCATAGAGGTGTCTAATGGTCCTGGCCTGAGTTGATGCTCTTCAAAATACTTTTAGCTGGTATAAGTTCCCCAAATAGCCAGTGGAATTTGGAACTTTGGCACAGATCATTTTCTGGCCTGTCTTATTGGACGTCCCCTCTGCACTGCATGGGCACCATCCAGCGGAAACACTTCTGATCAGGCTCCCATCATCCAGAGAAGTTATGAGAAAGATCAAGGCAACAATAACCAATGGGCCTTAGAAAGATTCCCAGAGACATGACTTCAGATTTGCTACATGGAAGTGATACGACATACATTTTTACCTTGTTGGACTCTGAGTCCTATTTTCTGTAAAATGAGTGTACTTGAAATGTTTTCCACATGTCTTTATCAAGCTGTCAGGTAATCAAAAGATACAGGAAGTATCCTGTTATCATATGCTGCTATCCCATCATTGGGGATCTTATTGAAGCTTAATACGGTTGGCAGTTAAGGGCACTCAATAACTGAAAATGTCAGGAAAGACGTTTTACATAAATAAAACTAAGCAAATTCAATTGTCTTTTATTGGACTGTGCATGTACAAGATTGTTATGAAAAGTACTCAGGCTTGCACAAACCTTCCCTCTACCACTTCTCCAGATCGAACATGCCTGAGCTTGCCTTTTTCTGTACAACTTGCATTTTAGATACCTGTGATGAACTGTATGCTGGAGTTACCAGCTCCAGCAAGATGTATCAGATAACTGATTATGAAATGTACTGTTCTAGATCCCTGCAATTAGCAGTAGAACAGGAAATGACACACATTTTCACACTTACCTTTTCTTTTTTTAACTTTGATTTTGAAAGAATACTTTAATAGAAACATTTTAGGGCATATTTGGTACAACGTCCACAATGTTCACCACAAAAAATGTTCTCAAGTTTTAAATTTATGATTAATTTTAGGCAATCTAAACAATACTTGTCTTATCATATTCCGAATGTCATGTGCAAAGGATATCTTTTCCTTTCTTTGGTTACTAAGATTTCTTACTTAAAGGTTGAGGTCATAAACATAAAAATCTTGTGTTCTTTTAAATAGAATAAAATTATTTTTCACTATATCATTAATCATTTCTTAGTATTCAGATTAGTGTTTCCCAAGAAATCCTCAGCAGAGCCTCATTTTCTAAGATGTTCCTTGAATAAAGATTTCTGTGATCAAATAAATCTGAAAAATTCTCCTTCTTCTTGAATTTACTCAGCACGTGAGAAATGTGAAGTTCTTGAGAATTCTTGCAGGAAGGAAATCAGCTTAAATTTATGCAAACATGTTTATCTACACATAGATTTTTAGTTTACTATCTAGTTAGATCTATTAGATGCTGAAATTTTATGTCCTCCAAAGCAAGACTTGGACTAATCTTATAATATCCCTGACAACACCTTATTGCCCTGGAGTAAAGAGTATTTGGTAACGTTGTGACTCAACAATTCCGTGAACTCCTACCCTTGCCAAGAGAGAATCTTAATGCAAGATCTACATGGAAATATAATGGTATTCCCCATGCCACATCAAAGAGCTCCTGTTATGGTTGATACATTGTGTCAACTTGGGGAGTCTAGAGGTTTGGCTAAGTGACTCAGCAGGAAGCCAGGGTGCTTACTTTGTATACATCCTG
>NW_004955470.1:8476261-8554670 GCF_000276665.1 Chinchilla lanigera | reverse complement strand
AGGGTGCTTACTTTGTATACATCCTGAGCCTATGGAAGAGGATGGCATGGAGATTATGTGAGAGCTACATGCCCCTTAGGTAGGGGTAGCCTGTTTACAAAGTAAGGCAGGGAAAGAAGCTGCTTGCTGCCATTCCTCTGTTTTGCTCTGGCTGTTTGCTGTTCAGCTGCCATTCCCCTCTTTGCTCTTGTTGCTTTGCTACCTTCTGCCTCGGAGCCAGCCAATTATGGACTGAAACCTCCACAAACTGTAAGCTAAATAAACCTTTCCTTCCTTCATTTTGGGCATTGGGTATTTTGTCTCAGCAATGAGAGAAAAGTAACCAAGAGAGCGCCTCAAAGTGAGATCTACCTTCAAGTCGTTAGAATTTCCTTAAGTAATGTGTATATTTTATTCCCCCAAACAAATCTCATCTACTACCTGGTGTTAAACAGTGATAGGAGACCAGCAGCCATTACTCTAGACTGAGACCACCGACCATTAGGCCCCAAGAGACCAGACCAAAACAAAACAAGTCGCCTGTGCTGAAAGCCATGTCATCCTTCACTGAGCTGAGACTTTAACATGAAGACCGATCCCATCATGGAGCAGCTCACCTGGAAACAGAAGAGTCCTGCTCACCCGAGTGGGCATAATAACTCCCTTCTGCTTTTATCCTAATGAAAAAAGGAACCCAAAGTAATCTAGTGTTAACCAGCCAGGTTACTTCTTCTGCTTTCCTGTTGTATTTCCTTGTTCCCACTTTACAAAATCCGCTCTTGTGCTGTTGCCTGTTAGAACCTCTGATTCCATCTCAAAGAACAAGGTGCTGCCTGACTCATGAATCACAAAGAGGACCCAACTGGGCCTACAACCAAATTTGTTTTGTTTTGTTTTGTTTGTCTTTTTGAGACAGGGTCTTGCTGTGCAGTTCAGGCTGACCATGAGCTCCCTTTGTAGCCCAGGCTGGTCTCGAACTCACAGGGATCCTCCTGCCTCAGCCTTCAGAGTGCTGGGATTATAGGCATATGCCACCACGCCCAGCTCTAAAGCCAAATTTGTTGGAGTTTTGCCCTTTGACACCAGGCTAACACATTCCTGCTTCAATGCCCTTGGAGGCGTGACTGAGCCCCACTGTGATCTCACACCTGGAGGTGTCAGCATCACCTGGGGACACTGGGAGGCCTCCCTACTCCCACACCCCCGGCTGCACCATGCACCCGCCTTACTGTCCAAGCGATGCTGACAGTGAGTCACCAACATGGAGAAGACCCTGGTATGGACACTGGTGTTGACCTGCTTTTCTGTTCCCTTGCTCACCACTGTACCAGGACACAGAAAAGCAAACTGCTGTCAAGATGGCAGCCCACGAGGGATGCCACTCTCAGTATACAGCCAGAGGGCAACATTCTGCTCAGAGACTGCAGATGGTGACACAGTTGAGGGAACTGGGTTTCACTTGGGAAACTGCCCTGGGACCTCTCCCATTAATGCCACCATTCAATGGATGAAGGAGTTGGTCCTTTTGTTTCAATCACTCCCAGACTGATCAGGTACGCGCCACACCTATACTCAGTCTAAAATCCACTTCAGAGCTCCAGCAGCAGACAGGTTCAGGGCGGCAGGGTAGGGTTCAGGATTAGCAGAGACAGTGTGGAGGCCAGAGGAGGAAGAAAGCAGTCGTGAAGACTCACATGATGACCCAGGGGAGCCGGAGCACAGGCTGAGCGCCGTGACAGAGAAGTACCTGCAGAATGGCGCTCAGCGGTCTCTGCGTCCTGCCCCACTGCAAGCGGGAGCAGGAACCAGAACTGTGCATGCAGGAAGTGGAGAATTCGAGTCGCTTAAATGCCACGGTCAGGGAAATGAAGTTTGGCCAAGGCTGAGGCCCACTCCCTGGCTTGCTTCTCTTTCTAAGAAGCAGTCCTCCAGCTAGCACATCCTTCCCAAGCCCTTGCTTCCCGCAGAGCTTCATGAAGTGGCCCAGGCAGGGTGACATATCCCTGCAGAACACCCTTTCTCCCACGCTCCGGAGAAGTCTGTGCTTTGGGAAAAGGAGCCCAGCAACAGCACGCACATGAAGTTTCAGAAAGTCTCCCAATGAATTCTTCTTGTTTTAAAACTCAAGCACAACAAGGGACTTCTTAAAAATACTTTCAAAGTACATCATGCTCTTGAAATCACAGGCCAGTTACACCAATCTGAAGGCTTTTGCTTTGGGTTTTCTTTCCTCCCCATTCCCATCTTGGGTCTTCCTAACACCGCTTCTGTTTAATTATTGTTCAGGGACCAGTACGGATAAAGAACTCAGGGGGAAGAGGCCAGCACCCAGGATATGGTGAAGGCCTTTCCACTGTGTAATTATACTTGCTTTCGAGAGCACCGAAGGCCGCTCTTGTTGGCAGTGGCAAAGAGCCTTCTTTTTCACAGAAAGATGAATCGGTTCTGCGGGCACTGATGGTTTCAAATTATCTGGGTGCTGAAAAGAGAGCAGAGTGAATTTTGTTTTAACTCATTTTATTTCAGAATTTATTTCCCAGTAGCTAGGAGGTGGTGCCTGGCCAGCAGTCAAGTCAGTTCTTAGCCGTGGGACTTGATTATGTTTGGACCCAGTCTCTCATTCTGAGCAAGACACGGTTAATGAGGAGAGAAATGAGCAGAGTGCATGGAGTCACAGTGTGTTTGTGGTAATTTGTGACCCATTTACTCCTCTCAGCTCTTTGTTTATCCCTCCCGACTCCACGCAGCTTTCTAGGAAAAGCCGCAGAAAAGCACATTCACTGGTAGACGGTTTGGGGTGTTGAAGGTAATCTCTCTCTCTCTCTTTCTCTCTCTCTCTCTCTCTCTCTCTTTCTCTCTCTCTCTCTCTCTCTCTCCCACTATTGGCAGTAACTGGGGAACTGTTCTTCTCTACCATAAAATTCTAAGAAGCACATCCTAAAACAACATCTTATTTTCTATTATTTCACAACATATTTTTCATTGACGCTGCTAGTTTTTATTTTCATTCTTTTCTTTTTTCTTTTTGGTGCACTCTTTGCCACTTTTCTAAATAATAGTCCATTAAACAGTTCACAGTATGTGTTCTGTAGGAATGTAAAGAAGTGATTGGATGGTGCTAATTAAGGAGAGATTTTGTTTCCACTTACTGCAGATCAATGGTGGGTTACATTAAAGCCACATATTGCGATGCATTTAACACAAAGGAACAGCTGTGGTAAATACATATTTCAAGACATCCAGGTAGGTTAAATAAATGCTCCTTTCTCTGAGAATTCACTTGTGTTGCAACTGTAAATTTTACTCGCAGAACTGTGAGGAAACACAAAGACTAATTATGTACTACAATCATTATTAGCTTCAGTAGAATCAAAGAATAAAATTGGGAAATGTTCACTTATTTTTAGCTCTTACTTTAATCCACACCTTTCAATATACTACCTTGACTATGATATTTTTCCAGTCCAATTTTCAAACAAAAACATTCTAACTGAATCAGATTTTCTTTGGCTTTATACCTATTTTCAACTGAGAAAGAGAAATGTCAGTGTCAATACAGTTTTAGAACTTAACCACATGTCTTTGTGATTATATTGAAGCTGCTATGTGATAGGACTGCTTTATTTGCCAGATGTGCAATATTCTTCTGTGCAAGCTCAAGGTGGTAGGTCCAGTTCTACTGATGACAATCCAAAGCTATTAACGTGTAGTATCAACTCCAGGAATCACTCATTGGAGTGGTAGAACTATGGAGCAGAGAAAAGAGAGAGAAAATGCATCCCTCTGCTACATGATTTTAGCTTGCAGAAACGTCTTCTCAGACTGTGTGCTTGCAACCCATATTTATAAACATCTCTTCCTGTGAATGTGCGTCCGAGCAGTAGTGTTCTTTGTGCTTTTGTCTGGACACTTTGGAATTCAATGAGTACCTCATAGCAGTGTTCTGCCTCACCTATAGTTTTGCATGCCTACAGCAGTGTCCACCTCAGTCAGAAGCTTGCAGACTCACAGATGCTATTTTACTGCAACTGAAACTTTTGTCAAGTATATTTTCTGCTTAGGTTTGCACATTAAAGGTTGGACTTCCTCCAGATGAAATCGGTTAAAAGGCCTGCGAGGGAGAACTCCAAGGCGACTTGCTGATTGCATACCTGACTTGCTGTGTGACTCAGGACCAGGCTAGTCATCTGTGAACCTCCTCCATGGTAATGAGAGCTACCCAGGAGCGCCGGGCTGCAGAGGCTGACTTCAAAGGGAGCTCTTCCCTTGAAGGAGATGCAAGCCAGGGGGTAGGGGCAGGGAATCAGGCTGTGAAAGAGCAAATTTCTTTCAACCTGGGACCAAAAGCTCAGGAGGCTATGGTTGGTTAGGAGCTCAGCTTTTCAGTGAAGCCAGGAAAATTTATGTTGGTTCTGAATAAAGGAAATTTTTTTTATTTTTTAATTTTTTTTGCAATTGAAGGCAGGAAGTTCAGAGAGACATCAGATTCACCAGTGTAATGTGGATGTTGCTGCATTCCTGTAGGTATGCATATGTGTGTGTGTGTGTGTATATATATATATATATATATATATATATATGCATTTCCCTGGCGATGATTCTCATCATGCATTCTGTTCCCATGCTTACTTTGGCATTTTTCTTTATTTCCCAGACCTAGGAACTCTGAATCTCACTTACATCATCTACAATGTGTGGAAAATATTCACCCTTCTTACATCATATTTCTTACGTGCAATAACAACAACAACCATGAGGGAAGATTTCTGTAAAGTATATTCCACTAGTTTTAATTTCTTTTTGCCAGGTTCTCATGGCATCACTAAGGTGGAAATTGGTACTGATTACATACATGGGAGTTCAATTGGTTTAATTTAAAAAAAAAAAAAAAAAACATATAAAGCACTTGCTGTATGCCAGACAATGTTTTTGGTTCAATGTGTGTGTCTAAACCATGGAAATTTCCTTCCTGTTCTTGTGTTTGCTTTTGTACAACAGGAAGAGAATGTGCATAGACTCTACTTCTGTTTGTTGCTACTTGAGACGGAAAAGCAGAGCAAACTTCTTCCTTTAAGCCCATATGCTAATAAGTGACATGAGTAAGTCACCGCAGAAACTCTAAGTTGAGGTTCCACTTTTGCTAATTGTGTGTTCTTAAGAGGAGGCAGCCTAGATCCGCCACTCCTCCATCTTGTTCCATCCCTCCCTGCACAGTACCCAAGGTGCCGCTACTGCCTGTACTGACTGCAACAAACTGCGTGCCAAGAGGGATTGTGTGTGCCCACAGGGGAGGTGTAGAGCTGAGCTGGTGGGGCACGAGGATGCGAGGGATCTGCAGGGACGACACTGGCTGTGGACACAAAGAGACACCTGTCACGGTTGGGTCATGATTTGCCACTGATTGGCTAAGTATTATCTGGGCAAAGCTTTGGGCTGAACAAATGTTGACAAATGATTAAGAATCCTCCACAAGAGACATAGGAACTGACCACAGATGTCATATGGGAAAATCTAGAATTGACTACAAGTTGTAACATTTGCTAGTTGAATTCCTTGAACAGATTACCTAAAGCTATGACTCTTGTTAAGTTAATCTTTATTAAAAAAGTAAAATAATCAAACTCATACAATCACTATAAAGGATAAAACACGCTTGGGAGCACTTGGCAAACTTTAATGTCTACAACATTCAAGCATGATTTCATGAGTAAATATTCTGATGGCATTGGCAACACAGATCTGAGATGTTACACAGATGCAATACACAGATATAATTATTCTGTTACAGTTTAGATCTAAAATGTTCCCCAGAATTCTCACATATTCAGAGGTGAGGCTTTGGGAAGGTGACTGGGTCATGAAGCCACCATATTCATCAATGGATTAATCGAATGATGACTTCATAGCTCAATATTGCTGTTAGGAGGTTGGGCCTGTTGTGAAGAGGAGATCACTGGAGGATGCATGACATGGACGTGTGTCTTCTTGTCTCAGCAAACCTCATGTCAATATCTCTGCTGCCTGGCTGTCATGAGATGGGAAATATTTCTCCACCAGGCCCTTCCACCATAATGTTCCTGACTTGGAGCCAACACGCCATACACTGAATCCCCTGAAACTGTTAGCCAAACTAAACCACTCCTATTAATCTCTGGTGTTAAGTATTGTGTCCCAACAGTGGGAAAGCTGACTACTACACACTCAAGGCAAACATCTGTACCACAGCTACAGACACTTGAGGAAAATAAAAATCAAATCTTACACACAAAAAGAACTTATAGGAAAAGCTCGTTGTCTACATACTCACATTTTCCTAATAGCAAATATGTATCTTCCTTCTCCTCACCAAGGTTTGTTTCAAACTAGTATTCTGATTGCACTAAGGATATATTTTCTAGAATACAGCAAGTTAGTAGTTAAATAGCCTCAATAAATTACAGTATTCTTTTTAAAAAAATAGACTTTCAGAGCCAATGTGTGTTTGTAAATAATTATTGTGAGTACACACACAAGCGAAAGTTAGAGTCCTTGTGCTATGATTTGTGCAAGGCAAGCTGTGTAGGAAGTTCCTGTTCCCATCCTCACACGTAGCACAAGAGGAGATGCACAGAGAAGGAAGGGAGTGAGCGCCTGTCTCCAGATGGGACATGGGGGATTTGGAGGCCTTGACATCCCACGAAGAAAAGTGCACAAATGATTGGAGCTGTGGAGTGTGGAAGGTTCTAAGCAGAATACTGTGTGGTCTTAGCTACACACAAGAGAGACATTTCTGTGGCAGAGAACACAAGCTGGGAAAAAAGTAACAGCAGAAAGACGGACAATAGATAATGCTCTGACTTAGAACAGCAGAGAGATTGCAGAGGACAGATGTTTTGGGGCGAATACATATAACATAAACCTCTCAGAATCTGGGAATTTATGTATGAAGCTTGAGGAACTAATGACAACGGTTGCACTCAAGTGTCTAGGGAGGAGTCACCAACTACAAGAAGCAGATTGAGACTGTCATCTGAAGGGTGGCCTTTACCCTATGCTGGTGGGGTCCCAGGTGGACGTGTCCATCAGCCAAGAAATGTAGTGATTTGCAGCTTCTGAGGGAAGCCAGGGTTCTGAACATAGATAAGCAGTTCACCAACAGACATGTAGACAGTTTACCAACTCCTCAGGAGGAAGGTAATCATTATGTTCTACAAACATGCACCAATACCTTTTTTTAAAAATCAGTTGCATTGGAATGAGATCACTTAGGTTGTATGAGCCCAGGGTGGTTGGGACAGGCTGGGGCTCACCTCCAACTCCTCTCTGGTTCACACTGATGTGGATGGATTGGTGAGAAGGGCAGCCCAGGTAGAATTCTATAGTTAGAGCTGAGAGCACCGCCACCAACTGTGTCATTGCTGATAGATAGAGTGTGAAGCAGCTGCAGATATGTCAGCATGATCCTCCTGGGGCCATGTTATGTGGTATGACTTCATCTTACCTTACTGAAGAAAGAACCCCTAGATGGCTTTAAATAAGATGTTGTACAGTGAGATGCCCATGTGGCTGTTACCAAAGGGAAGACTTCAGTAGCTGAGACATCACCGGCTGACATCCCAAGTGGAAGCAGAGACCTTGGTCTCCAACGTGGGACCTGCATCCTGCCGAGAACCTGAATGACCCTGAGCTCTTGAATGCCCATCTGTCCACATTTTGATCAGGCTTGCATCATCCAGAACTGAGATCCAAGGTACACACTTGAGATCCAAACTGTCAGACATTGCTGTATACACTAAGTTTGGGGTAATTTATATGCAGTTATTGAAAGCTACTATGCCATTCTAAGAGGCAAGAGGGCCTTTTTGATGGTAACACCGGTGTTACATTGAAAAATTTCCCTCCACAGAGATAATGTGCTGATCCTGGGGCATGCTTCACATTAATAGCAGAAAATGTTCCTATTATTTAAGTTGGAGACTTAAACACAGGGTCCTACACAACAATCTAAGAGGCCACGTGACTGATTCTTTTGTGGGAAGGGATGTTGATGACCGATGTGTATCTTGCAGGCTATCCCATCTGGACAGAACTTAATGCAGCAGCTAATAAACCACCGTCATCAAATCCACTACAAACTGAAAAAATATACAACACTGGTTTAAAAGAGAAACGATACCTCGATGACAAGACAAACATCCCAGGAAATAAATGACCGTCTCTCTCTTTCATTATCCCCTTCATCCATAGAGGCAGAGTTATGCGGTGCTGTGCTATCAGCAAAAACCTCTGTACTTCCACGGCTCTATAGCCTGCTACCGTGTGGATAAGGAAAGGTTAAAAATGGTTTCCAACGTAAGGGTTTACAGGGCAATATTTTCTTTCGAGTTGAAAAATAAAGCCTTCATCTGACAAATGAATGTACTCAAAGGATTACATCAATGGCTAAACCAATTAAAATCCTTGATATATTCAGTTATCTCTGCTGGGAATTTGATGAGGTGTAGATTGTGGAAAACTGAAAGTTATATTTACTTTTCACTTAAATCTTTATTAATCATTTCTATTTAACTATAAGGAAATTACAACTTCAAATTATTTATCTTCAGAATTAAACAGTTTAATTATAAATGTATACTTCTACCCAAATTCTTTCTTTATTTCTCACATCTTGGTTAACATTTTAAGATTAAACAAACATATTTTTCTAAATTCAGTCCACAGAAACACACAAATGTGGCCAACCATGTGTTCAGGTTTCCTGGGTGTCAGTAGTTTGGCCTCTCAGTAAAGCATCATTGTGCTGGCCCAATTTTCCAATTAGTTATTTTTGAATTCTCAAGTATGAAGACTCTATGGTATAATTTTAGATTTGCAGTAATATTGAAAGAATAATGACCAGTGATGATTCTGGGAAAAAATACAATTGGAAAACCTTTCTGAAATAAAATCATTCACAGCAGTAAAGACTCTTCACTTCTTCCTTCAGATTGTAGGATTTTGCTTACTTGTTGGTCTGTGTTCATGTTGTGTAAAAGAAAGAGGACAAGACAGTGTTTACTTTATTTTATTTTTTATCTTCTGTTTCTGTTTCTGATCTCTCCTTTGGTTGGGCTATGTCAATCCTCAAATTGGTGACTGCACTTATTCTCTCCTAAGAGAGTGAATTTTCTGAGCCATATTTCAAACCATCTCCAAAATCATTCCCATCAACATCACAGTCAGAGGGCACATGAACCACAGGAACATCAGAATCCTGAGGAATATCTGGATATTTTTAGTGGCATCTAAGTGAGCTCTGTACCTTGTCAGGGAGTTTCCAAGTCGGATCTCTGCACCAGCTTCTCTAGCTGCTTCTGCCTGAGTTGAACAGAAAGCATATTTGTAGACTTTTCATAACGTCCTCCTCTCCTTCCTGAAATGCTACTGAATGTTTTAATGTCTCTTAAAAGTCGTTCCAGGCAGGAGCCTTGCCTTGCCGTAGGAATCTTCCGCATGCAGAGAAGGCCGCGGGGACCAGGCTTGGCTCCCCCGTCTTCCGGCGATCACAGACTTGGCCCCGCTCTTCTCACATCCCTGAAGCTTTGCATGTGTGATTATCATACTCCCTTTTGTGTGGGATTATGTGTAATTAAGTTTTCAATCAATTTGACTAATTACATGGAAGTGCTGTCTGTGGGCTAGATCAGGGGACTAGAGATCTAGGTTTCTGAGTATTACCACTAATTCACTAGGTGAAGACAGCAGGTTATTTAACTTATTTTCCTAAGAAGGGAGGACAGGGGAAGAATTTCAGGTCAGGTTTAGAAGGTTCCAATTTTCCTTCAAATCTCACGTTTCTGTATCAAGCTTGGTGGAACTTCTCACCCAGTTCCCAGTGGGCTCCCCACCTTGTTCATCTGAAAATCAGCCCCTTAGAGCCAGGTGTCCCTGAGGGACAGGTACACCTCCCCAGTAACCTTGCCAGCCTGAACTTCACAGGCTGCATTGCTAAATGGTGGCGGTGGGTACAAGGAAGAAACTCTACTGATTTCAAAGGCAAAATATTTTTTACTTTCTTTCATTTTAAGTATTGTTCTGGGGAAATACCCTTTCCCATATCAATGTTTCTAGTTTTGGAAATAAATTTAAAATGCTAGGAAATAATTTCTGCTTCAGCCTAAGCTTTCTCTCTATAGGGCAACTGAGGCTCGTGAAGTACCAACAAGAATTTGCTCATCGCAGAAGGAGCAGAAATCTAGATCCCCAACCCTCGTCATGCTCGCATTGGTATTTTCCATAACCATGGGTCATAGATGATCTTTATTTCATAGTCACAATGACTGCTAAAATGAGATATTTAGGGTAGAGATGACCTGCTCAGTGACAGGACAGTTGGTCATCAGCTAGTGTCTTGGTGGCCCAGAAAACAGAAACCACCAGCCCAGCCAATTCTTGTGATGCTCCCTGCGCTCTGAATAATTTTCCACAGGGAACGTCCCCTCTTTTCCCTATGGGATAAATGAGAGCAGCGGGAATAATCATCATGAATATGTGATTTCTGGGGAAGCAATCAACAGCCTATGTGAGGGGAGAAGGCACATGAAGACCTTCATCCGCCCAGGGTCACAGGGCCCGCAGATGGACAGGAAGTGAGCTGATTCTTGATTCCATCCTCTTCCTCTGCAGGGCTTCTCCCAAGACCCCACCCCACCATTCACATGCAATCTCTGTGCTCAGGGCCCTCCCACCCCTGAAGGTGGTGTCCTTCAAAGGCCACCTAAGACTCACCTGACCACAGGACAAGGCCAGCTTTCACCTCCCCATGTCTTCAGTATCTGTTTATGTCACCTGCTCTGTTCTGTCCTGCATTATTAATATGTGGCCTCACATGTGTTCTTGAGTTCCTGCATGTATGTTGTTCACAGCATCTTACAACATCAGAAGTTCTGGAGCAGAAAGGGCATGACTTCCGCTCCTTTGGAATAGCTAACAAGGCTTCCACTTAAGAAGTGGAATCGAGCTGACATATACAGCTGCAGACACCTGAAAAGGGGACGGTTTGTTTGTTGGTTTGTTCAGAGCCACTCTTTCAATGTTCTTGTCATGATTGTACAAGAAAAGAGATGGCACTGGCCGCTGGTGTGTTCAAAGTGACTTAGTACCAAGAGCTGCTTCAGTAAAAGCATTTAGAGTCTCAAAATAGAAGGCAAATTTTCAAAGGGTTTAATGGTCTTTAAATTTCAGATAATGTATCTTATGTTTAGAAATTAATAATAGATGTTAATGCAGATGTATTAATAACTAATAGAATTTTGTAGACTGCTTTAAATTGACCTCCAAAAAAAATACGTGTGACCTACAAATGTGCTAGACCTCCCTGGTAGAAGTGAAATCAGTTCACTTTTTTTTCCCCCTACAAAACTAATTCCGATTCTGTCATGCTTAATGCTCACCAGTGTTTCAGGGAATAATATGTGTTAGAGCTCTTAAGGACAGGTCTGCAATATTAAATAGGGTAGCACGTCAAAGATGACAAGTCTTGTCATTTAATGAGTCAAAGATCAGATACTAATATTGTATTAAAATGAAGCTATGAACACCCTTCTGTTTGCTTGCAAAATGTCAGCAAAGAAGCAACAGGAAATAGCAGAATGTAGAAGACAAAAGTTGCCCATACTTCAAAGATGGCAATAAAGCAAAATGAAGTTTATTTAATTGAAACAATGAATTGTTTAATTAAAAGAAATTCCTATCTGTTATTCATTAAGATATGCATCATCAAACTTCATTTTAGAACAGAAATCTAATATCTGCTCTGCAACTTCAGTGCTATGTTCACATACTTTTATTTTCCTGAATAATATTGCTTGGTGGAGGAGGAGGAGGAAGACGAAAAAGAGGAGGTGAAAATATCTGCATTTATACTGCTCTATGCACTGTACATATACCAATATCTCAAGTAATATTAACAACTTTAAAAGAGCTGAAAAAGAAATTTTGATTAATCCAGAGATATAAATGGGAGATGAGAAGGAGCATGACTCAGAGCCCTCTTGAAAGCTGGAAGATTTAAGTCTCTAACAATTTACATTCCTATCCACTGCGTGGTGACAGATCAAGGCATTTCTAGGAAACTCTGAAGGCAGCTGAGCCTTGGATTCTGCCTTTTTATGAGAACATTTATAAGGCTGAAATAAAAATTTCTCTGTTAAAAATAAAATGGACTGATGGTGGAAAGAAAGTGATTTCAGAATATAAAATACACAGTATGCTTTTTCCAATACCTGATTGGCTAAAGAGAGATCTTACCTCTGAGATCCTGGTGAAGAAACATAAACTAGGTGGAGTGACATCTGTCTCCACTAAGTAGCCCCATTTCCCAGAGAGGACCAAGACTTTCAACAAGACAAGAGACTTGCCAGTTGACAGCAGAGAATGTTCCTTGGCCTGATGTGGTTGATGGGACTCTGATGTGATTTCCCAGGAGTGCATGGTCTAAAGCATTGATTCATTAGTCTGTTTAATCTTCAGGCTCGCAAAGAGAAAGACCCTCCTTGATTTAAAGGCTGACAGGCTGTCGTCTCAAGAGGTCCCTCCCCTGTGGTTCGTCCCATCCACCATCAAAGGAAAGGACCCCTAGCCCTGTTGCAGGGAATCTCAGTGAAGAAGAAAGCAATCTAGAAACAGAACCTGAAGTATTCAGCTTGGGACACAGGCATGTTCATCTCTGCTCCTTTTCGTCGCACGGTGAGTTTTAGTCACTAAGGTAGATATTTTCTGCCTTCAGTATAATGACACCATTTGAAAACTTTTTGTCAAGACATATGATAACAGTTTGTATTGAGGTGGCAATCACAAGTTTATGCTGAGGTTTTATAACATCATGCTAGCATTTAGAGTTGGGATTGTGGTACAGGGCAAACCGCTTGGATAATGACCCAACAGAGACAGAATTCCCTGTAGAAAAATGGAGTTTTCATACATGAACCCAAACCTAAGATGAGAAAAACAGATTAAGTTGGTTTTAGGAACAGGGAACTTGGAGCCCAGTGGGATGGCCGAAATGCACATTTGAGATACGCAGTGCTGGGTTGGGTGGGAATTCACTGTGATTGTTCTGACGTATGCTCTAAAGTGCCCTTATGTTATTCGTCAGTTCTGAGCATGTAATTTATCATGTCCAAGATAAAAATGTATGTGCCCCGTAGCTGGATTAAGGTTATTGAAACAGTCTTTTAATACTTGCTGGCAATGTCTCTGCGTGAGTGGCAGGAAGCCCTTGTCTACAGGCACCTGTGTGTGTACTTACAGGATCACCATAACAAGCACAGATCTACTGGTGGATCTCACTGACGTTCATTCCATTTAGCAGATTCCACAGCTGATAGATCAAAATTTCTGTTGGGACCATCTGAGCATTTGCATTACACCACATGGGGACGCTGAGACAGGTCAGGATGTTTTGCAGCCGTGAGTGGCCAGAACAGCAGTTTCTAAAACCCTACCTTGTCATGCTTGGTGCGTATTTGTTTACCACTTGGAGTGACAGGGTTACCCAGCTCAGCCTGCACCTCTGCACCTGGTTCTTTGCCTGCAGGAGAAGCCCAGGTTCTCTCCTCTTGATAGCTGAAGTCGTTCTCCTCAGACATCTCCACCTTCACCTCCTCCTCTATCTAATTCCCCACACATCTTACTCAGCTCAAGTTTCCCAGCACAGAATTCTTACCACATTTCTCTCCCACCGGATGTATCTGGAACCTTCACCCATGGGCAGGAGCCCCCAAGCACACACTCCGGGGCTGAAGGATGATTGCATTTCCTCCTTAGCCTTGTATTAACCCACCTTGTAACTGGACCCTGAAGAGGACACACCCACTGCTGTGAGGAGGCTCCTGTGAGGAGCCTCTCCACCAGCAGGCTCTTTCCTGTCCTTGCAGGTCCTATCAAGGTCATACAGGCAAACAGGCTCCCTGCAATACTCACCAGAGCACCTTGTGCCCACTGCTGGTTCCCCATTGCTTAGTCGGAAAAGTGAACATTCACTGATTCTTCTAACCTCCCACATTACAGTGTACCAGAACCCAATTTATGAAAAATCATTTCTATGTATTATAGTCATTTATACATTCACTGTATGTTTCTTGCAAGCAAAGTCTGTGTCTTTAAGCACATGGTTAATCACGTATAGGTTTCTTTTAGAATTGTAAAGGTTATTATTCTCACAGGAGTCTAAATCTACCCCAACTAACCATTTTCTGTCATTGCAGACCTACTTCTGATATTTGACTGAAGTTTAGAGATCTATGGAAGTACTGCCTTCAAAATACATAGCCACAAATTGGGCTCTGTGGTACACTCCTGCAATCCCAGGACTCTGAGAGGCTGAGGCAGGTAGATCACAAGTTTGAGTCCAGACCAGGCAACTTATAGACTTAGTAAGGCCCTGTTTAAAAAATAATGATGATCATGATGGTGATGATGATGATTATAACACTAATGATAAAACCTGGGAATATAGCACATAGCAAATGCTTTCAGTTCAATTCTAAGTACAGCAAGAACAAATCAAACAGAAAAGAAACCATGCCCAGATATGCTTGTATTAAATGTTTGTAAGTAGATTGTCATGGTTTGGGGTTTTCTGCAAGAGGAAACAATATAATACAGGACACATGTTTTATAAGATTATTTATAAGTCACACAAAGAATGATATACAAAGAGTGCAGAAATTCTGTTCACACACTAAAGACCAGAGAATCCAGCTGAGGGCCTGGATCCCACGGAAATGTCCTGCATGAGTCCAGCTGAAGACCTAGAGCCCATAACAATGCCTCCCTTGAATCCAACTGGGGGCCAAGAGCCCATGACAAGGTCTCATGCAGGCCTGTTTCACGGATCTGCACTGAGAAGGCCCAAAGGTCAGTGGTGGAATCTAGAAAGCCCATGCCAGCAAGATGAAGGATCTGTGCTAGCAGGCTGAGGGATCTACATTGGAACAAGGAGGTGACTCTCAAAATAAGAACCAGAGCTTCCCTGAAAAGTACCACAGCCATCCTCAGCAACAGTGAGGCCTTGAGCTCCTCCAATGATAAGCACATCTGAGTTCCCATCAGGAAAGCCAACTCAGCAAGCTTTCCAGGAGACCGGCACTGCACCCTCTTCCCCTCCAGAGCCAGGAAGCAATTCTCAAAGTGCAGACCAGAGCTCCCCCAAAGTGAACCAAAGCCATTCTCAGTGCCAGTGAGGTCCTGAGCTCCTCAGAGGATGAAAACAGTCAAGTTCATCAGGAAAGCCAGCATGACGAGCTCCTCCAAAACAACCAACAGCTCCTTTCAGCTTCTACCAGCTCCAACAGCCTTCTTCAGTTCCCCATAGCCTCCTTTTTCTTCAGTTCTGCCTCTTATGCTGCTGGCAACAGTCCCCAGGTGGGCCTCCCACACCCAGCACCGTGCTTACTAAGTTCAGCTGGGGGTTACAAATTGACCACCAGCTATCAATCCACACCATAGATGAAAGATGAGGATTATTTGTTTTGAAAGGAAAGCTGTGGCCTGAGAAAAAAATCAATGTTTATGAAGATGAAAACTCCATGTGCTCTTGGACACTCCAGATCTTGAGTGTGGCTACTCACCATCTGATGGTTCCACTGCTCAGAATCCACCACTTGGGCCAGGTGGGAAAAGAAAGAGGACCCTGCTTCCATCAGAGACTGTGGGTTGCACTCAGAACTCATCTTTCTTCTAGAAACTGCAGAAACAGAACTCCTGGGGTTGGTAGTGTTTTAAAGGGGAGCCTGAGTCTGTGGTGTCTTGCAAGCCTCTGTCATAAGGAAGCTATCCCGGGCAAGGTTGTGACACCAAATGTCCCCTTGTGCCACTCCACAAGGAAGTTCGGGCCAGACACCCACATGCAGGTGGACAGGCCCTTCGGGACTCGGCGTGATGAGGGTAGCTGGCTTAAGTGCAGAGGGGAAGATAGAGAGGAAGGAAGAAAGCTGGGGACCTATCAGTTATTCACCTACCCGGGAAAAATATGATTTACCAATACACTGTACTGTCACTATGTGAGGGTGTGTGTGGTGTAAGAGTTCCTAAAATTGAATCCCTTTGCAAATTTTCTAAATACAATAAATATTTTTCAGTACTAGAGTTTGAACTCAGGACCTTTACCCTAAGCTACATACATTTTCAGCCTTTTCTTATTTTGAGACAGGGTTTTTCTAAACTATGAAATTGTCCGGGCTGGCCTCAAACTTGTGAAGCCCAGGCCTCAGCCTCCCACGGTGCTGGGATTGCAGATATGCATCAGCATGCCCTGCTTGGTAACATATGGTTAACCATGGTCTTCCTGTTATCCCCCACTTAGATACCTTGTGTGGTCACAAATTTTACCCCTTGATCTCTGCCTTCTGCTTCCTCCACTTCCTCACCACGTAACAGGCCTTCCTCCTGTTTCTGTAAGTTCAGCATTGTTTCAGACCCCACTTACAAGTGAGACCACACAGCATCTTTTAGGTCTGGTCCATCTGAAATAGCATAATGTCCCCCCATTTGTCCCCATTCTTCTGAAGGGCAGGGGGTGGGGAATAGCATTTTAAAATGAGGATAATGTGAGCTACCTTTATTTGGTGAAGACTTTCAACCCCATCAAACAAGAAAGTCATGGTAAGAGATGAGAAAGTAGATGTCATCATTAGATGGTATGTCCCAGGACTCAGCTGCAGAATACAGTGGACGCCACCCTCACTGGGAGACATCTGGATCCTTGGGAAAGTGACTCCTCTCGGCGTGGTGTGTCCAAAGGCTTTATAGTGTCCACTTTCATCCCATCCCTAAGAACCTGATTTTAGCCTTTTCCTTCAATCAAGTAAAAATGACGGGTAACAGCTTACAATGTTATCCTTCAAGGGATGTCTATATTTTAACAAGGGATCAGTCCTTCAGCTTAACGGCCTTCAGTGGCATTGCAGGTGCTCTTTCAGAAATGGGGCAACATTCTGGAAAGATCTACGATCTCTCCAAAGTGACCAAGCGGAGCACGAAAGGTGAGAAAGTAGTAACATCCCCTACTCCAGCTACACCTGTCTGAAGAAAGTGCTGTCTCTTTCCAGCCTGATGCAGCTGTTTTGCTGAGCATAATTAGCTTAAGAGCTCGTTGCAGTAACTGGGCTTTGAAAAACTCCTTGTTCCCTTCATCTCCCCTGAGTTAACAGCTCACTCCTTTGTGACACACAGTATTTGTCCCTACTTCAAAGAGACACCGAAGGTTAACTTTTTCCAATTGTCACTAATAGGCTGTTGAATGCCAGACAATTCATTTCCAGACCAGAATATATTAAATATCATTAATTGACCCTTGTAGGAAGGAGACTGTTTAGTGTTTTTTAAGAGGCAGGGGTAAGGAAGAGCTGTCATTTCCAGATCCTTTCAAGTGCTGTCAGTGACAGAAGATTCTTGGCTAATTATTGTCAGAAAACAATGACGCTTCTAGAGCTTGAATAGTGGCAAAGCTAGAGACAGAAGTTTACTCTGCATGATCAAAGGATGATCAGCAGGCTCCTGAGGGAGAGGCAGAGTCGCAGCAAATGGAAGGGAAGAGCAGGGAGAGAAGGTGAGAACTCCGTGGGGGACATCGAGACCCTGGGCGATCTGGTAAACGGGACAGATCAGTTTGAACTGATCCAGATGGATCTCAGACATGTTCCTCAGCGGTCCATATTTTATGTAAGTGCAGGGGAAATGCACGGTGAAGATTAACAAAACTGTGAAATGGCACGTAGTGTGCTTGCTGACTGAGTGTTCACCTGTATTATTGCAAAGAAATTAAAATAATCATAGTATTTCAATATATCAAGGTTTCCGGTGGCGACTGGAATCGGAATGCTTTCTCCTATCCCAGATAATTAACTCTCATGATATGAAAGCAAGCATTTCCTCAATAGAAAAAAGGTACCTTTTCTGTGATAACTGGGAAAGAAATTTAAATAAGTCAGATTCCAACTCCATCTTTTATGCTTCCTGTAGTATTACTAAAGAAGTAGTAAAGTTACTAAGTTGTCTTGGAGTAAGTTAGTGAATGTACCAACACTTCATTCTTTCTGTGATTAACGACCTATGAGAAATCTATAAATTTTCTGTTTCTGAGATGGGTCATAATTGGTTTATATTTGATTAAAAGAGAATGGATATGAACATGGTATATTACATTAGGTTATTAGCCTGTTATTTTCAAACAATACCTTAAGCAATAATACAGCAGTGGAACATAACGTGACATTATTGAAGATGGGGAAAACAAGACCTAGGTGGTGTCTGTCCTGCCTGGAAGCTGGCTTCCTTCCTCTCCATCCTACTGGTCAACCTGTCCATCACAGCCTCAGGCTTCCCATCTGCAAGGCAGCTCTTATTAACAATCACTCTGAATTCAACATCATTAATGTTCAGTGCCAAGTCACCACAAACCCCACATTCCCTTCTTCTCTCAGGCTTAAAAAACTCATTTAACACTCAGAGCAAATTAATTAACTAGATTTTCCTAAATTTAATGGAGAACACTCTAACCCATCAAAATCTACCCTTGTTTAAATTTAGGTCACTGAAGAGGTCGGAAGATTTCCCAGTCAACAGAATACCTAACCATTCTTGTCTGGATTTTACTTTATTACTACCCCAAATTTTCAAAACTATTTTGCTCAAACAGAGGAGGGTGGGAGGTGGCCTGGAAGGAGTTCATCATTCCTAAAAGCATGAAAGTCTTTATTACCAAGACACTTTCATCTTACACACAAAATGAACTTCACCTTCAAATATGCAGCATTATTGGTTCTAAAAGCAGTGAGAATCCCTGACGCTAAATGTTGTATATATTTGTTTACAGGAGAGTGCCTTGTTCTCTGTGGCTAAAGGCAGAAAACAAACTTTCTAAGCCATAGTTGTCAATTTTTCCTGTGTTCAAATTGTCTGATCTAATACTGTAGCTAGTCTTTTATTTGAAGCTGGCAATCTTCCAAAAGCAAACAAAAGCATGAAAGAAAATAGGGATTTATATCAGAGTATACAAATAAAGTGACCTTATTCTGAAAAGCTTCAAATTTGCAAATATTCACATATCAATTTCCATAAATACCTTACCTCTGAAACAAGACAATTTCTCCTGCATGAATCTATAGCTTCTGTTTCCTTGGAATGGGAAATTCTGGGTTTCCTATTGCCATTAGAAATGTACACTATATCATTTTGCATTATTTGATCAGATTTATTCAAATATTTTCTTTTAAAAAAAAACACACACAATCCATCCTGAGATAAACTTATAGTATAAAGATTCAATCAGGAGCTAAAATCACTTTTAGAGATTTATTCTCATAGATGTGAATGGCTTATTCTAGGCAAACAGTTCTCTGAAATTCTCTCTGTTAAACTTTGATGACAGTACTCAAAAACCAGATTTCCAAAAAAACATTAATAAATCTTGATGAAACTGCATTTAAATATGTTCAAAATAATGCAGAAGTGTGTCTAGATTTGTTTTTATGCTCCCCCAGAAATCCAACAGAGTATTTACTAAGATGAGAACTGTCTCAAATGCTTATCGACTTCGGAAAGAATCTTTTCTAGAATGATGAGAAGCAGAGCCTAAATCTCCCTCAAAATTCCTATCACGCTCCCTCTGTGAATCAGGAGATAGACCATTGTTTACATTATCTCAAAGGAGGGACTGGGGATTTAGATCAGCGGCACAGTGCCTGCCTGGCAAGTGAGGGGTCATGAGTTTAATTCTTGGTACAGGAAAGGAAAAAAATAAAAAATAAAAACAAACAAAGAACCCTCCTCTGCACAGTGGTAGATTCCAAACGATCCAGATCCAAATACCCATTGCATCTATGTCTTCAAACACAGCTCAGGAAACATGAATCAAGCCCATCCAAGGGTTTTATCTAGAGAGTAGTTCAATTTTGCCTGGTGCACATTGGTTTTGGTCAGCTCTGTACTTTTTCAAATAGAATCCAAACCAAAAAACTCTTCAGAATTGCCACACATCTACTAGTAGTTAAGCTTAGTTTTATCAACTTGGTTGGGTTGGGGGCCATGAGGAGATTAGTAAAGCACATGTCTGTTTGTATCTGGGTGGGTTACTGAGATGTGACCTTGGTGCTATATCTTGTCCTTCTTGCCTTCCTTCCTGACACGGCCTTCCTGGTCTGCTTCCCAGCCAGCATGAACTGCACAGCTTTGCTCTACCACATCCTTCTGCCATGTCAGTTTTGCTTTGAAACCATAGACATGGACTGAATCCCCTGAAACCAAAAGCCAAATTAAGCCTCTCCTCCTTTACATTGTGGGTGTCAGGTGCAGTGTCTCTTCAATGGAAAAGGGATCAACAGACGATTTATTGAATGTGATTTTGAGGAAAATAACAGCAGCTCTGATGAGCCACTGGACACAATCTCTGGTGAGGGGACTGCTTTCAGTTCATCGCTCTGCCATCTGGAAATTCTAATTTAGCTTTTAGGTACAAATTTCCACATGCCAGAGTCCTTCAAGGCTTAACACATATATGCTTAGTACAAGTAGATTGATGGTCTCAGCCGTTAGTCTTGGAGAACAGGAGCTACAAGTGCTTTGATCTACTAATACCTAGAAAGTAACATGCACTGGCAAATGCTCCCTAAATATTTTCAATAAATCAAAAAGTAAATAGACAAATATATTCAATAACTGTATTATTCAGCTTTTTAATCCTTGGGACAAAATAGCTGATGTCCACAGCCTAAAGAGGGAGAGGTGTGACGTGGCACATAGTTTTGGGGTTTCAGCCCAAGGTTGGCTGGCTCCATGGCAGAAATGGCAGGAGGGAAGGGCCTGGCAGAAAAAAGCTGTGCAGCTCATGGCAGCCAGGAAGTAGGGAGAAAGGAGGAGTCAGAGGTGAGGTAAATCTTCCAGGTCACGAGATAGGATCCCACCACTTCCCACTGGACCGCCCCCAACAGTACATTCAGCCTTGAGCTCATCCAAGAATCCGTCCCCTCATGAGTATCACCATGACCCAGTCACCCTGCAAGCACATGAGACTTTGGGGGATCTTTTGGATCTAAAACCACAGCCATCCTCAATCCCTTGGGTTATCAACAAAATAGTGCATTTGCACCTAACAAAAAGCTGAAATCCAGGCAAGCCTCCCATTTATTCTAAATCTGTTGTGTGCAACCTGACTCTACCAGTGAACACCACTGACTTGCTCCTGGTTTATTGCATCACCAGCTACATTACAAAACAAATCACAGGGGTTTGTGCCAAAGGAAAGTATCACTAACGAACTTACTACACATGCTGTGTACAGCAGTAGCATTCCTAAATGACGATACTGTGAGAGTACTTTCAGACCATTAATAACGAAAATACAGCAAGATAAATAGTCAAGGGTCCTGTTTCTATGCTGTCTCAAATATTTAAATCAAATATTTAAATTAGAAGTCATGCATACATTTACATATAACCATTATATGTTAATTTGCTCACATGCTTTATTACAATGGGAAATTAATAGTTTAAAATGAATAATTTCTTTGTATCTCTTCCTAAGACTGGTTTTCTGGACACTATCACATTAAAAAAAATGTGTAACCATTTTTAAAGATTGAATAAAAATAATCCAGTACAGTAGATATCATGAATTTCTCTCCATCTTGAAAATGTGATAAACTTAAGGAAATTGTGAAACAGTACTCAAATAACTTCTGGTTTTGTTTAAGTGGTACAGCTGTGCTGGGTGAACTTGGACATCTTTCAGAAATGTGATGTAAGGACTCAGTCTTCCTGGCATCCAGGGGATTGATTGCCTTTTCTAAAGTGGAGTGGCTGTTCTTTTTGCCCATTCCTTGCTCTCCATCCTGAAAGAAGGAACTAAGGCTGGGGATGTAGCTCAGGGGCACAAGTGTCTGCCTGGCAAGTGCAAGGTCTCCAGTTCAATTTCCAGTACCAATAAAAAAGAAAAGCTCTTACTCTGAGAGAAGGAGCTGGATTCTGATGACCTCCAGGACTGAAACAGGGATTGCGATGAGCAGGCACTGCAGTGGGCATAGAAGAGAGGGGCCTGACAGAGACGCTCTGAGCCTCACTCCATACTGCACCAAGCAGGGGCGAAGCAAGGAAGTGTGAGGCAAGCCAGGCACTCAGCCCCTCCATGCTGCTGCAGCCTGCTACCCACTGCAGGGGCTTGGGGACCTCTGACCAGTAGGGGCTGGGGCAAAGGTTCCAGGATCAAGGGGTCAGACAATAACACTTGATCTGGACTGATTTAGAGGGATTCTCTGATTATTTTCGTGTATGTTATTGTCATCGTGTACCTGCCTGTATCACCATCAGCCAAAAGCAGCCACTATTATTACGTCTGATCGCTTACTTTGTCCTTTTCCTGCTTAACAGACTCGGTTAATGCATCACCTTGGTGGTGGCACTGTCCCTAGCATCTGCCTACAACAATGGGGCATTTACTAGTGTGGTGATGATATCCTTGTCTCTCTCACTATCTGTGCACAAACTGAGCCAGTGCCTGGTGTCCTCGGGGTCCTTGTGTGCGTCCCATCAGGCTCACTCCTGTTTCCTAAGTTCAAATCGCACCTACATCCTAATTACAAGTGTGGACTCAGATTTATTTCTATGTTTTTGTAATAATGGATTTTTTTTTTTGTAACTGAGAAAACAGAAGTTGAAAGGTTTTACGTAAGACATTCCTGTGCCCACTTCCAGCTTTCCATCTCTGGAACCTCCCTGGTGCTCTTTTGTGTTTCTGTTTATGACCAGAGCCCTCTCTGTCTGCTTCGTGCTCCAAACTGGAAGAGTCTGCCTCACAACCATGCCCAGCCTGCTCCTGCAGTGTGGATATGCAGGCTCCTGCTGCTGCAATCGCCTTCTGATTTCAACTTGAAAAGCACCCTGCTTTTTAGATGCCTTCATACTTCTTTCCTTTTTCTGCTGAAATCAACTTCCCCTTCTGACGCAGACCTTGGCTGAGGTCAACAAAAGTTTGGTGAGCACCTCCTCTGAGCCTGAAGGGACAGTGGTGTGCCAACCTATATTCATGCTCCTGCCTTCAGAGAGTCTCTGATCTACTGGAGATTCAGACAGATAAAGAAATCGTATTCAGCAAGCCCTAGGCAACCTAACAGCCTGACCCAATGCCAAATGTGACATTGTTAGGCTTTTCTTTAAATACACTAAGGGAACTTCACCCTGAGCTGCAAACCCAGACATTTATTATTTATTCATTCATTCATTCATTTATTTTTTTATCTTAAAGAAAGTAGTAAATGAGAAACAAACAAACAAAACGATAGAATAGTATCAGCATACCAGTATCACGAACATAAACAAATCAAAGCAAGAACATTCAGGGCTGGGGATATAGCTCAGTGGCACAAGTGCCTTCCTGTCAAGCACAAGGTCATGAGTTCAATCCCCGGTACAGAAGAAAACAAACAAACAGAACAACAACAAAAAAAATTCAAAGTGATACAGGGTCTCAAGACAAAATAATACAAATCAACAGTGGTTGTTACACTACATATCGTTGTCCTCAACTACACTGCTCAGATTACCAGATGTAAGAATGAAAAAGTGCTCAAACCACTAAAGAGAATAAGAAAATAATTCTTCGATTAAACATTACAGGTAGTACTGAGTTTCACTAGACAAGATGGTAGGACTTCACCACTGTAATTCCATTACATATTGTTACCTTCAAATCAGTTGCTCAGATCACCAGACACAAGCATGAGACAGGCCTTCAGTTACTAAGTTGCCCAGGCTGTACTTGAACTTGCAGTTCTCCTGCCTCTGCCTCTCGTGGTACTGACTTTGTTTTCATTGTAAATCATTAAGTCCCATAAATATTTCATCTTATTTTCTTTGGACACCACATTTTTATATGGATACTTGCCTCACAGATGTATTACAAAACTAGGTTAAAGAAACTTACAGAAGGAAACATCATCAAATAGAAAACTTTAAGGGTCCAGTGGTTTCCATAAGCACACCCTCCTTCATAGCCATGCTAGTGTTTGCACAGAACCATCTATGCCAAGTGGTTGTTTTTTTCACATTGATTACACTGACAAGATAAACTGTGTCCCTGAGCATTGTGAACAGATTCCTGCTTAGGTATTGTAGCACCTCCAGCCCACGAGCTCCAGGACAGGGTCGGCATTTAACAGAATGGACACCTTGCTCTATGGGGGACATGGGCCATCTTGGCAGGAGAGCAATGGAAAGGACTCCTGGACTGGAGTTGGGATCGTGGCGGGTGTTGTGTTCGCTGGGACACTAGAGACAGTGTCTGGAAGCAGAGTTTGTGATGGGTGGGCTGCTGTTGGGAAGAATGAATAGCTGGCATTCTCCTAAGTCCCAGGCAGGCCGAGAGAGATGAAGGTAAGGTTAAAGAGAAATGAATCACTCAAGGAGAGGTGTGGCTCATCGAATCCAGGATAGGAGATGTCTGCTCGTCCATGTGACTGGGAGAATGCTCCAGGCCTTGTCCTCAGCCATGGTTGCTCTGTGGTCTTGTTTTCTGTGAATCCAGCACAGAGTGGTCTTCTCTGGCCATTTCTAAAATGCCTTATGCTCAGCAGATTGCCAAGGCCCTCTGTGGGTCCTGGCCCACTCCTGGGGGACAGGAGCTGATGCTGTGTCTTTGCGAAACAGGCGTGTATACACATGAGGACTTAAAGCAAGTGTGTGCACACACAAGTACTTGTGCACGCGTGCTGGAAGGCTGGGGCCAAAACTAACTTCTTCAAACTTAGGTTACAGTTACATGTTTTTGTTAATAAAATTAAATCATTTTTATTTGAAAAATCAAACCAGCTCTTCTGCAATTTGTACTTTACATATTTCTTTCTCTCTTTTGCTTTAAAATAAAAGGTCTATAATGCTGAGCATAAAAAATTTATAATTATGAGATAATTGCATGTGATATGAAAAGAATAAGTGAGTGTTCAAAAGATTAACCAAAAATAATAGCTTTATTCCAAAAGGGAGAAAAATTTTAAAGCTTTATTAAAGTGGGAAAATAAACATGATTTATGGAGATGTTTTTTTCTGAGCTCTAGTTTTGATTATGCCTTAACTAGCCTGCCTGCCTGCTGCTGAAAAAAAAGAGAAAAATGATACTTGTGGGGCAAAGAGGAAATAATTATTATTTCTGAAACATATTTATTCCAATATGTAGCACTGAGCCAGTCTGCTTAGAGAGAGCAAAACGTCCTCCTTCATAGCCACGCTTGCGGTTTACACAGAACTATCTAGCCAAATGGTCATTTTTCTCACATTTATTATGTTAACAGGATAAACGCCAACATTTGTCAACATCTTGTAAATGATGAGTCTTAATGAGCCAAGCTACTGTTTCCCTCCTGAGAGGAATTTCATAGCAGAATAAGCAAAATATCAGGTTAAAGCAAGTGGGAGGAAATCCCAGCGAGCAAACCTTCTCTACAAACATGGATTCCTTGAGGTTTTGCTTAGAGTGGGTTCTAGGATCCAGGCCAATTTGGCCAAAACCTTTAGACAACGTTGTAATTACATTCTTAACAAATCCTGCAACATGAGGTTCACATGTTGATTCAGCCAGAAATAAAAAAAAGCATTATCTAAATGCTGAACAGAATGCGAGAAAGAGAGAGAGAGAGAGAGAGAGAGAGGTTCACAGCCATTGCCAAAAGCCAGTGAGCACCAGTGCATTCATGAGCTTGGCTCCTTCTACTCCCAGTGGGCAGGTGCACAGAAGGGACAGGCTCACTCTAGAACAAAGAGCCAGGAGGTGTTTACTGAGCACGTGTCTGCCCGACACAGAGCAGGAAACACGGTATTTACAAGCACCTTGCTTGCGCAAGAAGACTTACAGCAAGACAAGCATGACATAAGAGCACAGGTGTGTTTGGACAGCAATGTCGGGGTTCAGCACAGGACCTTGGTTCATGCCACCATTTCAGGGCCAGAGATGCTTAGTCATTCTGTTGAAATCTCGACTCAAACAATTACAGACTAAATGCACATCACCTGTTTCACTTGGTGTCAGTCTCCTCATTTGCAGTGTGGAGATAACAATGCCTACTTGTTAAGGGTGCTCGGTTGCCAGATATGATAGATAAAATGCTGCTTCATAAATTTCCATTATCGCTGCCGTCATACCTGCTACTGGTGGAAGACCTCTAACCCATGATATGAAAAGCAGATGGCAAGTGACTGGCTACCGACCATCCCATATACAAAGGCAAGCACCTTATCGTGTGGAGTTGCGTGTTTCTAGTGGGGTGAGGTACCCCCATATGAATCCTAGGATGCTTTACAAAAGAAGTAACAAGCAGATTTCAATGCCCTTACTGTGCACTTCTCCCTAGGACTATTTCCTACACAATTTTCCTAAAATGCTGGAGAAGAAAGATTTGGCAATGGGGCTGGAAATGACAGCAAACTGTTTGATACATCTGCAGATCTCAGAGGGTCAGGATGGCTGCTGCTGTTCCAGACATTTTGTACATATTCCAAGTGAACAGAGGCAGCATGGCAACCACACCAGGAAAGCAAAACTTTCTCAGGCATCGTACACATCTCCGCTTAAATGGTCTGCGGCCACCCCTCACTGCTGCTTGTTATTTTGCTTTACTTCATATTGAATATTTTGCAGCTACCATAGAAACAAACCCATGGAAAGTTAGTAAGGAAGTAAGAAGATAATGTGCAAACTGACCTGTATGCGTGGGGTGCGTGGCAGAGGGAAGGCTGGCAGAGGAGGGACAGAGGCCACTATGTGTGTGTCCTTGAAGTCAGGAGCAAGTGACATGTTCCTTCCTACCGGGGCTGGGCCTGTGGAAAAGGGGAGGAGAGAGTTAGGAAGCAGAGGTGCTGGTCACAGAGACACCCAGCGCCCAGCGCCAGGGGTGAGAAAGAGAAGGAGCAGAGTTCACCAAAGCAGCATCACCAGCAGTGCCCGGAGCGGCAGGGTGTGCACATGCCCCGCCTGGAGTAAATACCAGGACCCACAAATGTCCTTGAGTGTTTACTATGAGCCATGCTGCGTCCTCAGCCAGGCAACGCCAACTTGGCTGTGAAGTCAGTTAGCAAACACAACCGGCTTTTGTGGCAGTATGGTCACTGTCACAGCCGCTCAACTCTGTCCTGCAGGACAGAGGCAGTGACTGTGACACTGAGGGGTGAGGGTGATGCGTCCTAAGCAATCTTTATTACAAAGGCAGCCACAGGCCGGCTGGACCTGCTGAACTCTGTCCTCGGTGCTGAACACAAATGCACTCAATCATCTTAAGACCCACCCAAGAGGCAATTTTACCCTGTTTTCTAGACTGGAGGACTAAGGCAGCAAGCCTTCAGGTCACCTGCCCTGGTGACAGGACTTGCCAGGGGCACACTCTGTGTTCCTCAGCCACTAAGCTGTGGCTTCTCTTCAGCCATGAAATTCTCCAGGGCTGGCTTTGGGTGCAGGCGGTGGCAGGGGCAGCTGGTAACCATGGAAGACTCCAATGGGCTGGGGAGGGACCGAGGGTAGAACCTGGAGCCCGAAGCTCTTCCTCAGTGTCTGGTTGTGAGGGTGAAAAGACACAGGCCAAGGGGGAAGAAGAGTCCAAACAAGAACTTCCTAAGACCAAACAGATGACTTGTGCAGGTTTAGATGATAACAGGAGGATGAAAACAGATAATAAAAAGAGGTTTTGCAAAAGACAGAACAAAAGGGGTATGAGCCAGGGGCAGACTCCTCTCTAGAGCAAGTGGGATGAAGGCTGATGAGTGCGAGGATAAGCAGCTGTGAGGGGAATGGGAATGGACCGAGAATCTCAGTCCAAAGGCGGCTACTCCTCTCCATGCAGCAGAAAGATTGTCTCTTCACATACAGATGTGTGGATTTCGTGAAGAAGAGTTTAATTATTTGCTCTGCAGAAAAGCAGTTCAAATGAAAATAAAGAAATGCATGGGGCTACAGAGGGTTCCCAGCTGTGGGACACCCAGCAAAGCCATCACACACGTGAGGGGGCCCTGGAAGGGACATGCTCCTCCACAGGACAGCGGTGGGTAGGCTGCATGGGTAGAGCTCAACGACGCCAAGAAACTGGCCAGTTAGAAAGCCATGGAAGTCATGTAAAAGTCTCACATATTTTCATCCATTGCTGGAAAATGTCCACTGGGACAGAAGGAAAGGAAGAGCTGACCAGAGTGGATGGAGATGTTGGAGCCCGGGGGTTGGAAGGGTAGACCCTGTCCTGTTGTCCAGTCACCCCCAGGAAGCACAGGTCCAATTATACAGTGACAAGGACACCCTGGCTTGAGGTGTCTCTGCTGCGCTCCTTGGAGAGGAAACCCAACAGTGCAGAAGCACAGGAGGCTGAGGAGGTAGGAAGCCCACGGATAGGCAGGAACAGACAGACAGGGTGGGAAATGTGGAATCACAGGATGAGTGCGCTCAGGGACAGGGAGTCCGGGCAGGAGAGCCAGGGGCCCGTGAAGCCTTCTGCAGTCTGTCATGGAACAGCACCGAGGGGCAGTGGTGCTCGGAACCCTGGGCTGAGCCAGAGCAGTGTCCAGTGATGGAGAACCCATGGGACATTCTGGGAACCTGCAGGACCAGAGAGGAGAAAGCTACTTGCCAGTTCCTTAGAATACAGCAGAGTGGGCCTGACCAAGACGTCCTTGTAGAAAACAACTGTCCACATTTCCAACTTCTCACTTACACAAGTGTGAGCACACACCCACACCCTCACATCACAATCAAAATGGAAGTTTCTAACCCTTGAAGATGGAGCGGACTCTGCTTTCATTCTTGGTCAATCATAAACCCCCAGTTTAAAATCTGTCCTGTTTTTGGAATTGATCCCTCATTTCTGGCTTCTCTCTGATTTCCTCACCTTGAGCATGATGCACAGCTCCAAATAAATTTTTCTTACTCCACCAAACAGTTCAACTTCCAGAGATGCTGATTATGCTGTGCTGGAATAGGCTTTGTGTTCTGCCAGTGGGTATCTGCAAACCAACTCTGAAAGTATCCCAGATCTTCCATTGTAAAGTACTGTGGAAAAGAGAATATCTGGGAAATATCCAAATGCAAGCATTTCACTTTATGGGATTTGTGTGTTTTTGTTTATGAGCTTCTCATTAAGTAGCCCAGGCTGGGTTGGAACTCCTGATCCTCCTGACTCAGCCTCCCAAGTGCTGAGATGCACCTCCACACCCAGTTTAATTTATGCTACTTTGATAGCAGAGCCCACAGTCCTGCTAGTCCTGCTCTATTAGTCTTCCTTTCTCAAAAGCCTTCTGATCACTGCACAGAGACAGGAGGAAGCCAGCAGAAAGAGAAGGGAGGAGGAAGAGAGGGAGAACTGTCTGCAGTGGACTGCTGGACAAGGTTGCACACCAGGGCACAGAGTAGGTCCTTATTTTCATCACAGCGCAAAATGAGTTCAGGTGCATTACTGAGCTACTTCCCTGAAACATTTCCTGTGAAGAAGAAAAGTGAAAGAGCTTCTAGAATTTAGCAAGCATCACCTCAAATTCAGTTGTGAAGTGGAGAAACTGGAAAATGTGCAAGTAGAAAGAATTAAACAAAGACATGGAATAAGGAGTTCCCCATGGCAGAATTCCACTTTCAGTCTTAGTGCCTCCTTACCATCTTAATTTAAACCCCACCCTTAGAAACAGGGCAAAGATCAAAAAGTAGCTCTGATGTCACGCAAGTCCTCTGGCCAAACCCAAGTATTTGTTCTAGAGGCCCATGTCAGAGGACACAGAAGGAGAGAGGTAACTCAAGGATGTTTTATTCTTTCTGTCTCAAGGACACTGAACGGTTTCATCAAGCACCACAGATTCAGGGTTTGGAAAATTTCTCCAAAGATTATTTTCTTAATCTCTATATTCTGAGTTAGTAAACTAATGAGACCACCTAACGCACATGGTAATGACCCCAATTATTCCTCTTGGAAAGGACATTAAGGTAGAGCATAGATTATTTTTCTCCTTTCAATAAATAGTTCTGTATAGTGGTGCCTTTATAAACTCTGCAGATAGGAGTTGTGAGGAAACGTCAGTAGGAAAGCATTCGTCAGGTAACATGAGAAAAATAGACACTGATTAAAGGAAATTAGAGGTTTGATAAAGGAAAGTGATACTGAGGAACTGGCACGAAAATGTTTCATCTCACAATAGCAAGTGTTGGTGGAGTTGCTGGGATGCAAGGCTCCTAAGCATGGCTTAGACAATCATCACTTGGTACAACCCTCGGGGAGGGATGCTGGCTGAATTGGGTGTACAGATCCAGAAAATGTGTGTATTGAGAAATGCCATAATTCCGAGAAGAAACCATGAGAAATTGGAAATGGTGTCAACAGCCAACATCCTCTCCGGAGCACCAGCCTTCCTGCTCAGCACTCCAGGAAAGTTGTACAAGGAAAAGAGACCCTGTGCCAATGGTAATATCATTACCATGACCTTATACTTGTAGTCTCAATTTTAGGGTAAGATTTAGATTCCTTCCCTGACTCTGCCATTGATAAAGAATTCTTTGTCTGTTGGAGAATTACCTGATTTTTCTCCTAGTTTCCTCATTGACAAAATGCCAGCAATAGTAATATCCATCTTGTGGGTTTCTGAAAAGCGTATTCAAGAATTTATATAAATCATATAGCATAGCACCTAGAACAGGATAAGTACTCAGTCACTAATATTGGACCGCTTTAGCAGTAATGCCTGGTGATACAGGGTCCCAGAGACAGGCTACCTAAGCCCTTGGCCTAATTCTTTCTTTTTCAACCACATAAGCAGCTCTCCTTTTGGGTAAAACCACCTGTAGCCTTTGACACCACACAGGAGCTAGGTGTGGTGGCCCGGGAAGGAGCACATCTGAGGACAACATCCTTTGTCCCAGAAGGGGCAGCACTCTTCTCTGCAGAGCGGAAGATTCCCATCCTGCAGGGCTGGAATCACTGTGGTATGGGAGCTATGGCCCAGGAGTCGTGGCCCAGGAGCCGTGGCCCCAGAGCCACTCACAGGGAAGGGAAGGACAAGGGGTTCTCCATCACTGCACGCAGGCCCTTGAAAGAGTCTTAAGGACTCTGACAAAATACCTGCAGTTTTATCACTGTGACAAAAATACTTGAGAAAATCACTTTACAATTGGGGAAGGTTTCACTGAAGCTTAATTTCAGAAGTTTGAGCTCATGTCCATGCGGCCCTGTGGCCTTGGATCTGTGCTGAAGTAATTCATTTGACAACAGCAAGTGGTGAGGAAGCCTGTGTGCCTCACAGCAGCCAGGAAGCAAGGAGAAGAGAGAGGAAGTAGCTGGGGCTTCCATAGTCCCTTCAAGGCCACACCCCCATGACCTCACTTCCTCCTAGTCATTCCCACTTCCTGCAGAATTCATCTCTCAACAGCTGCCCAGGCTGGGACCAGGCCTTCACTAGGTGGGCCTTTGAAGACATTTAAGATGCAAACTATAAGAGCAGCCAATGGAAAAGTGCAAGTATAATAGAAAACACAATAATAATGAGAAGAATTACAGTAGCAATCCTCAGCATAACAATGGGCTCCACAATGTGCCAGGTCCTGTTTGCAGTGCTTGACTGTACACTCTGTCATTTGATTAAGATAACAATTTGCATGAGGTGGGTCTATTACAATCTCTGTTTCAGAGACGAGCAAAAGGCAAGGAAGGTAAAGTGACGCGCTCAAGGGGCCAACACAAGTGAACAGTAGGTGCCACTGACACACTTAGATGGATGTGGAAGGGTTGGCCACAAGCTCCTGTTCTCTTCTAGCAACCCCGCACCCAGGTCCTCTGAGCAGAAATGACACTCACCATCCCATGCAGAACCCAGCGTGTCCTAACCACCAGAGGCACAAATTAGGAAAGCGTGATCACACTGGGACTGGAAATGGCAGACACCAGCCACAGGGAGCCTAACATGTGACACATGCCCCAGGGAGGCCACTCGCAGGTACAGTGTTATTTATTCAGCTTCATTACACAAACATGTGAGGAAATGTCACCATAGGTGAAGGTCGGGCCTCAACAAGACGGTCTTCTGATACCGTTGTTCTCTGAAACAGAATGTCTTTCTCCACTCTTTTACTTATAAAAAAAAATAACCAGAAGCTTCCAAAGCAGAGTGTGTACAAGCTCCATCTATAGCTTATCTCTTTAAGTAATCCTGTGAAGTGGGCTCTCACAAGCCACTTAGCGAGGGAAGATGCCAACACGCTGGTCTCCACTCATGATCGTTCGTTCCTGGCTGATTTCTCACCTTACTCTGTGCCCCAGCTGCTGCTTGAGCTGCCTTTCCGTGGACACCCTAAGACAACAGCAAGCACCTGGGCTTCCTGGTGGCAGAGAGGGAAAAAGCTAGAAACGTCTTTGTCCGACAAAAGCAGGAAAATAATGCTGAATAGGGGATATGTGAGAACAGCGCTACACAGACGATGCGGCCATGGAAGTAAAACAATCTTATGATGCTCAAGGCCACTTCCTTTTGGCGAGGGGCAGGTAACACAGCTGATGAGCAGAGCGCTTTTGTCTCTCTTCCTCAGTGCCAGCTCCATTACGGGGATGGAAGGGCCTGGGAGTGCTGTGAGCTGCTGTGATGCAAGCTGGGAAGCCCCACGATGGGGAACCACCCAATCACCGAGGTCGGGATGTGAGTTTCCCCCAGTGTGGGAGATTCTGAGTGAAACAGTGACTTCCCATTAGTCAGGATGCAGCTCAGAAAATGTGCATGCGAAACAGCTTTCTTGAAATATGAAATGAGATCATTTGAGAAGATGAATCATGTTTAAAATCACATTAAAAATGTGACACAGAGCAGAATTGTGTGCTGGTTCCTGTGCACCTTCTAATTTTTTTTTTTCCTGGCTGTGTAAGGAAAATGCAAGACCAGCACACTGAGGCCTTAATGTGGAGGATTCAGGAAGAAGCCGTGGGGACTGTGGAGGACTTGGGGCTATGAGAAGCCAGGCAGATGCAGAGCTGTATGACCCCAAACAAGAGCACTTAGATGGGTGCAGAGTGAACAAAATTCACGGCACATAGTGCTTAATTGATTGACCAAAATGTGAATCTCACTTTGTTTTTGCCAAGGACATGGCCTGGTTTTAATTTGTCACCTCACGAAAGATTTTGAAATACTTAATTTTTAATCAAACAGCATAATAATTCTCTATACCAATTCCATTATCACTTTTATGCTGGGAAACTCCTAAAACTACTGAAATGATTATGTATTTCTGTGGTCCATTTCCGTTTCAGTGACATTGGTGCTGACACGTTCATTTTTACATGTGTGATGTTTTCATCTAAAATTCTATCTCCAGTCATGCTTGTTGGAAAGCAGCACACTTAGACCACATTTTAAAAATATATTTGTGGAATTCAGCGATGAAGGGTGTTGATCCAACTTTAACCATCTTCATTGTACGGGCTGTGCTCTCCTTTTAGCACAATCTACATCTTTGAGTTCTTCTCCTAAGAGAGGCTTTAACCTTTTCAAACATTCTCTAAGAAAACCAATCTAGTTTAAACACTAGAGAAATATCACAGAACACTTAAAAATGATATGCATTATGTGATATATCATCATCCATATTTTTCACCAGGTAGCTGTACTTTAAAAAATGAGACTGCAGAATATTGGTTATAGTAGTGTGTGTGGAGGTCTGTGTTGCTTTCAAGTCCCCTAACCATATAGAATTCTTAATTCCTCTGTGGCCATGCAGTTCAGGTATTGTTTGCATTATACCGCACCACTAAATAACAGCTGCTGAAATGAGCTGATTGAGTGTGGATCACAAAGTCTCCCTTTACGGGTGTCCTCTGCTCAATTCTTGTTGCCCACAGGAGCAAGCATAGCTTTTGTCGTCAAGGAGAATGAACACCTACATGAGAAAGAAGAGACAGCGACGGCTTCAAGGAACCTCGGGCTTTTTCGTGCTCTGTGGTTTTGAGAAATGTTTCTTCCATCTGACCACTTCTTTCTGCATGACAGCCAGTAGATGTATCGAGAGCAGAAGTTTGAGTTACAGAAAATCAGCGTTGCTCTCTCAGTCAGCCTCACGGAAGGTACCACTCCTAGGTCATGGTCTTTCGTTGCACAACAAGCTTTGAATACGCTGGGTGCAACCCTTCTTTCTAGGGAAGACTGGGCAGGTGTTGCCTATAATTACACCCAGGTAACATATTATGGCCAGAAAAAGACATAAGCCCCCACGAAGAATGAGCAGTTCGATAAGAATGAATTGGGCTGTCAGTCAGACAGGGCATAGAGAGGAATCAGAAGGTGGTATGCTGAAGTCTTTCCTGGGTTATTGTGCATACTATTCTTAAAGCCATTAGGTACTAAACTCTTTCCTTCTGACTAGCATGAACTTACATATTCTCCATAATTGATTCAGCTGCCACAATCCAGGGGAGTTCTAAACCAAAGAGCACAGGACTCTGTGGTAATAGTACTGTAACTGAAGAAGCCTCTTTGCACATCAGTCTCTGAACTATTAGAGTGTGTCTTCTTCGCTTTGCAGTATTTATTGCCCCCGAGTGTGAAAACCCACTGCACTTGCCTTTTTGTTTCTATTTCACACTTGTGGCTGCTGCACAAACAAGCTGGTGATCTGATCTGTCCTATCAGTCACCTGCGCTTTCCTGGGACTGGAATTAAGTCATGTCTAAGGGCTCTTTGCAAACAGTCACCTTGTGAACGAAGCTAGGCTGTGAAAGAGGCCACAGCAGATGATATGACAATGGCAGTACGTTCCAGGAAGGAACTGTGCTGGCATGAAATAGCCATCAGAGGACTCCTTTGTGCCCCTCAGTCTCGCGCACAGGCGCACCCGCTGAGGAAATTCCCACACACTGCTAGAAGGGAAAACGGGGAACAGTTCCTGTCTTTCCCATAAACACCTGGGAAAATCAGGCTCCACCCAGCACTCTCTCCCATCCACTCTCTAGGACAGAGTTCCTGCCCTTTACGGGTGTCCTCTGATTTCCCTCTTCTCCGATGAGTTCCTGTTGGAGTTCCCCCTCCACCCCTGGAAACACTCGGTGGTGCCCAGCAGGATGCCACAGCCATGGGCAAGTGCAGCAGAACGGTGTCTCCGATGTGGATGGGCTGCGCGTGATGCTCGCGGTGTGGAGGTGCCCGGAAGCAGGCGCCGGGATGGAGGCGCCGGGACCGAGGCGCGGATGTCCATAAAGACCCTCCGCAGACACGTCAGCCCGAGCTCCGCTGTCAGTCCGAGCGTTCCGTGGACCACATGCTGCAATCCAGGAGTTTTTTTCGTTTTTGTTTTTTTTTTAAAGGAAATGTATTTGACAGGTTTGTGAAAAAATTATAGTATTTTTAGTCTATTACTACACAAGACTTTTAGAAAAAAGGATATGAAAAACTGCTCCTTTGTACGGCTTCTGCAGGTTGCAGGCAGGAGAGGAAAGCAGCCTCTTAACTGAGCTCATATTCTAGAGTTTTGCCCAAAACAAGGGATACAAGTATACATATCCTGAGCTCACTCCCATAACTCTTTCTGAAGAGCCAGCAGGGTTTTCTTATCTCTTCTCGGAAGAGTTGAGATCTAGAAAGAAAAATGTCAGCATTACACCATGTTTGGATATCACTTCACCTTAAGGGTTCTTAGGGTACAGAGGAACAAATATTTCCCATAACTTGTGGGACAGATGTGTCTAGATTTGCCTGCCAAATTCAAATAAAACAACAGGGTTTGAGAGGATAGGTTGTCATCAAGTAAGGGTAAGTGCCTCCTCCACGCAGAAGTTTCAGAGCATTTTCTAGATCAGTGCAAATAGATAAAATTTGTCTACCAACCGTTACGGGAGAATCCAAATGATTTGGAGGGAAGCCCAATGTATTCTGTAATGAAAGTGCATGTGATATTTGCTCCAATCAGTTTTAGAGAAAGTCATTCCTCAAACAAGTAGAGCTGAGTCACTGCAAGGCCTTGAGTGGGGCTGGTGACCTGCATAAGGACATGCATGGGGAAGAATCTACGTAAGATCATTCACGTGGCAGAATCACACACACAAGGCTAGTGGCAGTCTTGTCACAGATGGACACCAACAGGAACACACCTGAGAAGAGGAAAATCAGAGCGCACCCATAAAGGGCAGGAACTCTGTCCTGAAGAGTGGGTGGGAGAGAGTGCCAGGTTGAGCCTGAACCTATGGGTTGAGATAACATAGTGTTCAAACCCACAAGCTTTAGTTAGTAAGGACTCACTTGATTGCCTACTTGTGTCCTCTTAGCAGAGTTGCTTAGTACTCCATTCACACCTCTGTAAAATCAAAATACAAATGTACTCACACATATTCACACATTTTAAGCGCTAAATTGAACAATACATATACATCCTACTCAGCCTCTGCCTCCATGAATTCTGTGTCCATGGATTGAGTCAACTGTGGAACATGAAAAAAAATTGCACCTGTACCGAGCAAGTACAGACTTCTTCATCATAGCATTTTTTCTTAACCAACATAGTCTGGAGATATTTTAAGTAATCTACAGATGATTTGAAATATATGGGAGGATGTGTGTGGATTATATGTAAGCATCATGCCATTTTATAGAAGGGACTTGAGCATCCACAGGTTTTGGTTTGTTCTGGGGGTCGTGAAAGCAATTCCTTGCACATACAAAGAGAGGAAAATATAGCACTTGACATGATTCCTGCCACACTGGTATTGTCCATAAATAAAGCTACTTCTTACATGTTTTCTAATCAAAAGCGGAGCTGAAAATGAAATATACCTTTATTACTTAGCTTGATTACCCTAAAATCATCCTCATATTTCCCCTGTGACTTGAGAATGTAATAAGATTTTACATGCAAAGGATAAACATCAAAGTATCTGGAGCATAGTGTGGGTTCCATGATTCAATAATTCAAGAATTATTAGCATTCTTTCCTACCCAGGTTGGGATCTTACGTTTATATCTCACATTAATGTCTGAGAAAAAAATTCTAAGATGTTCTTTTTAAGAAATAAAGTATTAAAAAAACCATCATGCACCCCAAAAGGACCTGCAACTAGCACCTAAAAACAAGTAGGAATCTGCTAGAGGAAGGAAATCAGAGGGACTGCTGAAGTCCAGCATCACAGCGCGCATGCAAGGTGCGCTAAAGGGGTGTGGAATCATGCAAGGCGGAGTTCAAACACAAGGTGATGGAGTCTGCACCCACAGCAAGGTGTCTACAGCCCGAACCCGCTTCCTTGGCCGCAGGTGGTGGTCCTGGAGACCTAGAAGGTAAACCACTCCCCACACCTGCTACCACACCCCGGCCCAGCACAATGCCACCTCTTTCCAGATCTTTGCTACCCGTACCCCCAGACTTCCTACACCTGCCACAGTCCCCTGATGAAGACCACGTGATTGTCCCCAAACATCAGCTCCTTCCTGGAATGAGGATTAGCTAATTTTCATTTTACAAAGAAAAAAAAGTGTTCTTGTTTCCCTTTTTAATTACCCTTTTCATTTCAGAATAATTGTAATACACAGGAATTTTAAGGCATGATTCAGAGCACTCCTCTGCTATCCTCCTGCTTTCTCCTGCAGTCACGTCTTACAGCCCTGCAGTACACCCAGCGTTCGTGGTGGCAACACAGGCACTACAGTTCGGGCTCCTCAGTAATCTCCTGTATATAGCCACTCAGCTGTCTTTCTCACCTGCTTTCCTAGCCCTGTCAGTCAATAATCTCTTCTCCTTTTTCATAATTTTGCCATTTCAATAATAATACATAAATAGAATCATGCAGCATGTAACGTTTTGTGCGTTTTTGTTTGTTTGTTTTTTGTTTTGAGACAGGATCTCGCTATGTAGTTCAAGCTGGCCCTGCACTCGCTATGTAGCCCAGGCTGGCCTTGATGTAGCAGCAATCCTCCTGCCTCAGTCTCTCAAGTGCTGGGATTACAGGCGAGTACCATCAAGCCTGGAACCTTTTGCATTTTTTTAATTTCATTTAATATAATTCCTGAAGTTCCACCCAAATTGTACTGTATATCAGTAGTTCACTCATATTTTTATTAGTAAGGATGCACCACAGTTTATTTATTATTTATTATTCATGCACTGCAGAACATCTGCATTGTTTCCAGTTTGGGTTATTTTGAAGAAAGTGATTATGAATTCATATCCGTGTGCAGATCTTTTTTTAAATGAATATAAGCTTTCATTTGTCTGGGCTTAATATACCATTGCTGGGGGAGTATGGTGATGGCGTGCTTACTGCTAGAGTCCATATCTTCAGTGTCTCCCCGGTATCCTATAAGTCAGAAGATGAGACCCAGGCTAGTGCAATGGGAAATGGTGAACCTTGGGAGAAGGACTTACTGGAAAATGTAGGTCATTGAGGTACACGCTCCACTGGGTGCAGCTTGCTGGAACACAATCTCTTCCTCTTTCTGTCTCACCCTGGGAACGAGGTGAACCGTTTGGTCCATCACACGCACTCCACCACGACACACTACTTCACCATAGGTCCAAAAGAAACAAGGCCTATTGATCATGGGCTGAACCTTCTGAAACTGTGAACCAAAATGAGCCTTCCCTCTTTACAAATTATCATCTCAGGTATTTTGTTACAAGAATAGGAAGCAGACCTCCGTATTTACATTTAGAAGAAAACTTCCAAACTTGTAGAGAGTGCCTTGGGATATGCTATACTAGTCCAGACCACGTATGCATGATCCAATTTCCTTCATTCTCACTAGAATTTAGTGTTGTCATATATTTTTAAATTTTCGCTATTCTTGTGGGTGTATAGTGGTATTTCAATATAGTTTTAAATTGCATTTTTAATAGATATATGATACAAAATGTTTGCTAATGGGCTTATTTACTATTTATGTATCCTCTTTTCTGAAATGTATGTCTATGTATTTTTCCCATTATCAAATTTTTTGTTCAACATTATATTTTTGAAAGTATCTCATATATTTTAGCTACAGCCCTATAATGGAATTGTACTTTGCAAATGTTGTCTCTCATTCTGTAGCCTGTAGTCTTTCTCTAAACATGTTTTTTTTCATAACAAAGGCTTTTTAAAAATTTTGATAAAGTCCAATTTCTCAATTTCCTCTATTATCAATAGTGCTTTGGCATTTAAGGTAGATCTAATTATTCTTTTCCTAGTCCTTAGTAGCAAAGCTCTTCTCCCATTTTTAAAAAAAAATTTAGAGATTTATGGCATTTTAAATTCAAGTCTGTGGTCCATTTGGTTCAGTTCTTGTATAAGTTATAAGATTTAAGTCGTTTCATTTTTTCTGATTCTGGATGTCCAGGTTTTCTGCATCACTTATTTATATTAGTCTGCTCAGATTTCTACACCAAAATCCACAGATTGAATGGATCAAATAACAAATATTTATTTCTCAATTTTTTGGAGCCTGGGAGCCCATGTTAAAGGTGCTGATCATTTGGTTCCTAAAGAGGTATCTCCTTCTTGCTGGAAGGCAGCACCCTTCTCACTGTGTCCTCTGGTAGCAATGAAAAAGCAATTTTTCTGTTGCTCTTCTTATAAAGAAACTCACTGAATTATAAGAGCTCCACCCTGATGAGCTCAGTTAACCTTAATGACCCCCCGAAGCTCCATCCTCAAATGTGGTCACATTGAGGGTGAGAGCTTTAAAGTATGAACTATCCATGTGGGGGGGGTACCTCTTTCAGTCTACAGTACTATCCTAAACCTTTTGAATAGTTTTTGTGCCTTTGTCAAATGTCCCTTAGCCATAATTTGTCTGACTATGTCTAGATTCCCTGCTTCATTAAACTATGTGCTTCTGCTGATAAAAGCTACACTGTTTTGGGTACTTTAGCTAGATAGTAGTATTTAATATATGTAGTGATTCTTCCCAATTTGTTCATCCTTTTCAAAACTGTTTTAACTATTTTAAGGTCTGTGCCTTTCTGTATGAATTACAGAATAAATTTGTCATTGTACATAAAAGACTTGTTTGGATTTTAGTAAGAATTACATTGAACACTCCATACATATAAAAACTGCATTAAGATAAAAAGAATAGTAAATTTATAGTTTAATTTGAGGAAAATTGACATCTTTACTAAATGAATCTTCCCATTTATGAATGTGGTGTATCTCTTCCATCATCTCTTTACACACTGTTTTATTTCATTCTTAACATTTTGTGACTTTCAGTACATAGATTCTATGTGTTCATTTTTGCTATGAGTTTGCATTTATTTGTTGTATTGGTAAACAGTATTGTGCTTTTGCCTTTGCATCCTAAATGTTCATTGTTAGACTGTGAAAATGTGAGTCTTACATGTGTATCTTGTTGTCTGAAACCTTGCTGGATTTACTGATAAATTCTACCTGAACTTTCTTTTTTTTTTTTTTTTTTTTTTGGTTTTTCTCCGGTACTGGGAACCGAACTCACGACCTTGCGCTTGCCAGGCAGGCGCTTTGCCGCTGAGCTAAATCCCCAGCCCCTACCTGAACTTTCATTTATTCGTTTTCATAGTTTTTTTAATTGTTGGAGATTTTTGTGTGGACCATTTTGTGTTCCTCAAACTAAGATAACTTTATAGTTTTCTTTCTAATTTGAGTGCCTGCTGTGTCTTTTTGTTGACTTACTGAAGTAGCTAAAACTTCAAATACTATGTTGAATAAAAGTGGTAAAAGTATATGTGTCCTGGATGGTTTCCAATCTTAGAAGCAAAGACTTTCTCAGTTAAGTATGTCAGTTACAGATTTTTTTGTACATGGTCTTTATCAAGTTTAGGAATTTTGTTTTGTTACAGCTTATTGAGAATTTTTTTTTGTTGTTTCCTGTTATGAATGGTTTTTGGATTCTGTAAAGGCTTTTTTTCACATTTATTGATATAACCATAGGGTCTTCTTCTTTTACTTGTTCATATTATCACTGACCATGTTCTAATGTTGAAGCAAATTTGCTCAGCTGGAATCAATGTATTTGTTCATATGTTATAATTATTATTATATGCTGCTAGATTAAATATGCTAATATTGTGCTGAAAATGTTTATACTATGCCTACATACATCTTTTCCCTTTCTTTTCACCTTCAACATCACTGCATCATTGAATTTCAAGTGAATTTCTCATAAGCAGTCTGCATTGTCTGTTCTCCATTGTCCAGTTCTACGTTATTGTCTGTCTCTTGAGAGATGCAGTTCACTGTTTTACTTTTAAGTAATCATTGATATGTTAGGGATTAACCCTAGCATTTTATAATTTGTCTTCTATATTTTTCCTTATTTTTCTTCCTCTGTTTCTATCTCTCATCTTTTAACCTACATCTGAGTTATTTGAATCTGTGGAAGTTTATCCCAACTCATTTATGCTACTTTTCACTACATTTCATTGTATTTTTCTTAGTGGTTACTATAAGTATTAAAATGTACATGCATAACTCAGACATTTTATTACTTTGAGCTAAGAGCATAAAATTTTTTAAAAATTTAGATGTCTTCAAGTACTCCCCCTGCCACACACACACTTTTAAAATAGAAATTTCCAAGTATCTCTTCTTTTTTGTTTGTTTGTTTGTTTGTTTTGTTTTTCCCCGTACCAGGAACCGAACTCACGACCTTTCACTTGCCAGGCAGGCGCTTTTTGCCGCTGAGCTAAATCCCCAGCCCCCCAAGTATCTCTTCTATGTACATCGAGCAGTACATCAGATGGTAGGAGTTTGGTTTCCACCACTAAATATAACCTAAGGAAGTCACGAGAAGTAGCAAAGTACATTTTGCTTACTCCTGTTGCTACCCACTGCTGTGGTTGGGAACTGGAATGTCTGAAAGGGCCTCCTGTTAAAGGCAAGTCTCCAATCTGTGGGGTATTTAGGAGGCGGGGCCCAAGGGTAGGAAGTTATGTCACGGGGAGGGGCCCTTGCTGGGGATGCTGGGTCCCTAATCTTTCTTCTCCATCTTTGCTTTCTGGCTGCCATGAAGTAGGCACACCTCCTCTGCCATGTGTTCCCATCAAGCTGTCTTCCATTTAGGTTGCTTACCTCAAGTATTTTGTTACGATAATGGAAAACTAACACACTGATCCTGACACACTTTCCCATCTAAAGTTTCAAGCCTTCCACTGGTATTTCCTTTCTGTAGAGAGAAGTTACTTAATTTTTTTTTTTTTTTTGAGTACGTTTATAGAAAAAACTCCTTGATTTTATTTGTCAGAGCATGTCTTTATTTTCTGTTTTTACCTGAAGAATATTTTCATAGGACATGGGATGCACAGTTGACAAAGTGTTTCTTTTTTGTTTTGTTTTGTTTTGTTTTGTTGCTTTTTTCCAGTACTGGGAATCAGACTCACAATCTTGCCCTTGCCAGGCAGGCGCTGTGCCACTGAGCTAAATCCCTGTCCCCTGACCAAGTGTTTCTTTCACTATTCGAAAGCAGTTTGTTGCCTTTTCCTGCATTCTGCTGTTTCAGATGAGGAATTTTTTTTCCCGATTAGTGTTGTTTTGTATGTTTCTTTCCAGCTGCCTTTTTATCTTAGATTTTTACTTGTGTTTAGTTTATGGAAATCAAATTATCAACATCATGATTCGGATTTTTTACATTTAGCCACTTTCAAGTTTATGCAGTTTCTTCAATCTGTATATCCCTGGTCTTGCTAAAGTTGTGGAGTTTTCAGACATTATTTCTGTGAATACTTTCTAACTTCAGGCCCCTCTTCTTCTCTAATTCTGATGATACAAATTTTTGCTTTTTTGTGAAAATCACAAATCCCTGAACCTCTGTTTTTTGTTTGTTTTGTTTTTTCTCTTCAATATGTCTTTTCTCTTTTTCTTACATTGGGCCCATTCTAAATTCAGGGACACTATCTTCTACCATCTTGTCCTTGCTATGGAGTCCACCCTGGGTGATGTTTTGTTTGGGTTATTATACTTTTTGGATGTTTTTGGTTATTATACTTTTAAATCCTATATTTTTCATTTATAACTTTTATTCCTTCATTAAAATTAGCTGAATTATAATGTCTTTGAAGATAATACATTCTTGATTATCGAAGTATTTTGAGGGCTGCTTGAAAACCCTTGTCAGATAACTGCAACACTTAGTCCATCACACTTAATTGGCTGCTGTTTGACTGTGGGTCTTCTATGCTGGTAGGAAGGGTGGCTTTTGATTGTTATCTGGCCATTTTGGATACTTTCTGAAGAGTCTCTGGATGCCACTTGGTTTTCTTGCCCTAGCTGGTTTTCTTGCCCTAGTCTTTAGGTGCAGCACTGTGGGTGGGTGTATATGTTCTTCTGGATTCTGCCAGTGCCAGCCAAGCAAATGTGAAGCTCTGACCCCCAGCTACTTCCTGTAGAGCAGTAAGAGTAATAAGTCCTCTGTCTAACCTTGCCTGCTCCCTCCTTCCCTTTGAATTTGGGACATGTTACTCTAAGTGAAGGTGGGAAAATTAGCTGCTCTGTGCCTTATTTCTGCCAAAAGGAAACAGTGGACTGATTTGCACTGTTTTGTGACTACATCGTGAGGGCAGACATTCAGCCCTTCCCGAGTTCCACTGACACCAGGGTAAAGGGAGGGACAAACAGGGAAACAGGCTCCATTGCATACTACCTCATTCTCCCCATGAACGATGGTCAGGTTGAGGCTCCTCACACCACCCGGCTCCACTGACCCTGGGGTGGGGAAGTGCAGTGCTAACTGTTCCTGCCTCTAAACCCTGTTAGCTCTTCTTGGTGCTGCGTGGGGACAGGGCTCAGTTCAATACTAGACTGCACTAGCTCTCTCTCAGAAAAATCTGAGCATACTTGGTAGTGTGGGGCAGAGGGTAGAAGACCAACTGTCTGTTTGGCCCCATCCACACTACCAGCTTAGAAGGCAGAGCTTGTGCCTACATCTTCTGTGCCCATGCAGGAGCGTGGTGTATGCTGATGTTGGCTGGTGCGCTGGGTGCAGGGGTTGGGAAGTATTACCAAGAAGGCTTTCTGGTGCAGTGTCACCTCTTCTCAGCCATGTGTCTTGGAAGAACAGGCTTTGCTTATATCTCTTCTTCTTTGCTTATTTGCTTTGGGTCATTGCTTACCGGCAGTTCCAGATGCGACTTCTGCAGTAGCTTGCCCAGGACATATGGAGGCAAATACGAAGCCAGAGAATTCACAGTCTCCCACCACTCAAGTCCTGAGTCCCTAGACACTCCATCTTTCACAGTCTTCCTAACATGTTTGCTGTGTCATGTCCCATATTTTCAGATGTTGGAGGAAAGTTCTGGGAAATATAGGACTACTGCATTTCATCAGGGAGAAATGCTTGCCAGCATCTTTTGAACAACACGATCTGGCCCCGCTTCCCTCTCCAGTATCATCACCGCCTTTGCATCTTCTCCCTCATTTCTGTACACACTCTGTGGTTTCCCCCGTGTGTGAAATGCTGTCCCTCGAGCGTACCGAGGACGATCCCACTTCGTGTCCTTAGCCGTGGCTGGTTCTCGGACTGAGGGAATCTCCCTGTAGATATCCACGGAGACATGTCCTTCCTGGGCTTCTCACCTCTGCAAAAATAATCTTTCAGGAACCTTCCATGTAATCACACCTGCAGCCTCAGGATTCAGAGTCTCCACCAGTCAACTTGATTTTAGTTACTGCAATCGTCACCGTTGGAGATATGTCCTTAGTCCATTATTACCTGTCTCTTGTACTAAGCAAAGATGACCACTTCTTGTTTTATTCTTTCAGTATTAGTTCAATGAATGAGTACATGTGATAGGAATTATTGTTCTATTTGCAAATTAAGAAACTGCAATATAACAAGTTTAGCTGAATAACATTAGCTGCGTTTCTTAGAGAAAGATCACTGCTCTGCGCATATGGACGATGGGATGCTTCCTCGACTCCAGGTGTATGGCTGTCAGTTGATAGGACAACCATAGGTCAGTATGTTTTAAATGCTTCTCTGATGCCGCTGAGGTGCCTGTGACTTCAGGATGCCCAGTATCAGCTGGTTTTACCAAAAATGAAAGCCCACCTAGATTCCTACCAATGGCCATCATCCTGGAAAGCCATGCAAAACAATTTTGATTGGGAAAATTCACATCATTTCTTACACATGTGTTGGATTGTTCAGTGTCAATACTCAAGGGCCCAAGTGCTACATAATCTTCATTACTTTATAATTACATTTCAATTTCAGAAGTGCTCCTATTTGTTTTCTGGGAATCTCTTTGGAAACTTAGCAAGTAATTAGTTGATCAGCTTACCTTTGCGCATCAAGTGGTATTTTATCTTAATCTAAGATGCCTTTAATAACAAGGTATCAGTGATGTGATAATTCAATTCTGAAGCCTCCAGAGACGTCCTAACATTCTATTTGTCATACAAAAGCAGAGACTTACTCAAGTGGAAGGAATATCTGTGTTTAGTTATATTTATCACTGCTATTAAGCTATGAATTGAAGACCTAACTATGCCAAACATTGTGGATAATTTGTAAAAATAAAATAAATAATGTTGGTTTACTGTAATTATTTCATGGCATATGTCATAATAAATTTAATCTGAAAGTACAATAATCAGTTTATTTGGAGCTCAAGTAGTAGCCACATCTCTGAATTTTTTTAAATCGTTCTCAGTCTCTCTCTTTCCTCCCTCATTCCCTCCCTCCCTCTCTTCCTTCCTTTCTCCCTTCTTTCCTTCCTCTTTCCTTCCTCTGTTGTTTTCTCTGCTTTTCTTCCTTTTCTACCTTTCATCTGTCTTTTTGAGTGTCATAAATTACTCATGATGCAGTGTTTGTATAAATTCTAATACATGATGCATTTCATTATTTCAATATATAATCTTCCTACAGTATTTGTAGTTGGTGAGTGAAAAAATTACAAGTTGATTTTTCTATACAATAAAATATGTAGATGAAAACTCCAGAAGAACTTTGCCAGTTATGAGGACTGAATAACCTCAATCTTTTATATATTGCATTAGTGTGAGGGGTATCAAAAACTAAGCTTCTCTCAAATTTATCTCCTTTATTTATGCAACCTGTTCAGCTTTGCTATAGGTATTGATACACAGTGATGACTTTGGTTTGCTGTATCAATAATGCTTAGGAGAATTTCTTCAATTTCTGCATCTATCACTAAGATGGGAGTAAGGTGAGTATTTGGATGGGTATCAGGTATTTGGGTGTAGACGTCCACTATTACTGAAATGTAGAGTTTGAGAAACTGTTTTGAGTTACGTCTTCTTAATAGTGCTGAGTAACACATACTTCTAAGAAAATAAAGAGATCCAAGCTCTGAGTCAGAAAATCCTTTGTACCCAGGCAAAGCTAGGATGTGGTCTCAAGTTCTGGCACCTGTTCTTTGGGGCTTTAGGTAATGCAGAGATTGAATATTTTTGTCCCCAAACTCAAGTGTGATGGTATTGGGAAGCAGGGATCCATGGAAGTTATTAGTTCAAGAAGGCCCAGCTTTCAGACATCGGATCAGTGCCACCTAGAGAGATCCTGGGGACCTGTCCCTTCCCTTCCACCAGCTGAGCACACAGCAGGAAGAAGGCATCATGCATGAACCAGAAGGACGTCCTCGCCATAAAACAAATCTGGAACTGCCTGGATCCAGCATTTCCCCTCTCTGTAAGAAGTGAGTTTCTGCTGTTATAAGCTGTGCATCCTATGATATTTTGCTATAGCAGTCTAAGCTGATGAAGGCAGATAAGTTACTTATCTGTGCAAGGTTTCCATGCATATAAAAATGTCCTGATGGTACTAAATTCACAGCACTGGTGTGCGGTTTAAATATGTTAATCTTCATAAGGCCCCTGGAAGGCTTCTTGGCATGTAAATGTTAGCTATTATTTCAGAGGATAAGTTGACACTAAAATGCTACAGAATCCCTGGCCCGGGAGGCCTCTGCTACAACATTACCTTCCCATCATGCCTCCCAATGGCACAACAGAAGAATCAGCTAGTGCACAAAACTAGGAAAGAGTGAGACATAACCACTCCACCATTTTTAAGATGAGCCTGTTCTGTGCCTGAGATTGTCATTTCTGTTTATAGTCTTAGCAGGAATGTTTTTATTTACATATCTATTTTATACACTTCTATTCCACTGTACTCAGCTATGTTCTGTATGAAGAAACAAAATACTCTAGATCAAAATGTAGCAGATGGTAATAGGCTTATGGCTAGTATTATAGAGGAAAAAATGAAGGATATAGAGAAGTGGATAAATAGGTAGTTAGGTAGACAGTAGATAGATAGATAGATAGAAAATAGGGGGGAATAAAGTCATATTGGTTATAAAGACAGATTATAAAGCAGTAGATAGGATAGATGATAGATAAATACATAGGATGGATTTGATAGGTGGATAGACAGATAGGACAGATACAATGATAGAAGAGAAAGAGACAGAGAGAAGAAGGGAAAGAAGAAGAGAAGAGAGAGGGAGGGAGCTCTGTCTAATCTCAGACAAAGTGGTTTTCCTGTTACCTGACCTTATCAGGGATTTCTAAGGCATAGCCCCATACATTGTTTAAATGCTCCATCAGTTTAAAGCTAGGCTATTTTTCATCGTCCTGTTGAACTACTCTGTCTCTGACCAGCAATGTGGAGAGGCCATGCTTTCTTCACAAGTGCTCTAATCCTCCACCCTATGCTCCTTGATCTGGCATCCACAGCTGAGGGCCACCACTACATCTGCCCACCATGTCCACCCCTACGTCACCCCTGTGTCCACCCCTACGTCTGCCCCCCGTGGTCCCTCCCACCTGCAACCCACTCACCTCCACCGGCGCTGAACTATGTCATGCAGAGCTTAGCTACCCAGCGGCAGATACTTTGAGGCCAAGGTAGCTGGGACATTTTCCTTACTGGAAAGGTAGGTGAGGGGAAGGCAGCCGTGGCCAGCAGTTCTGTTTGTGACCTTTGCCTCCTAGTATGTAGATGGTTGAAAACTTCCTCATGGCTATGTCCCAACACTGCCCTTATCTTGGACTTTATGTCCCTTTCGCTTCCATTCCCTGCTGCCTGGTCTCCCAGCTCCTGCCCTGTATGCTTGACCTGCCCTTGGCCAAGCACCGCCTGCTGTACAAGGCTCAGGCTCCATCAAAGCTGGCCCCAGGTGTCAACATGCAGTGCAAGGAAGCAGGGGTTTTTTTCTCACTCTTTCTATTTTTCTTTCTTTGTAACTCTTAGGGATTTCTTTGTAAGAACTCCCATCTCCAACTACATCCTCAAAGGCGAAGGCTGTGCACATGTACACCACCACCTAGAGACCACCCTTTCCTTGTTTCTCACAGATTGTCTGTGAATAAAACCTGAAATTATCAATGGGAGAATAGAGCCATGCAGCTCTTTCAAAGGCTTGGGTTAATTTGGCTGTGGTTCCAACTGGTATCATCATTAACGATGATAGTAATAAACCTCCCACCCACACCCAAGCACACATACAGCCAGACAGCGTCTTTCCTGAGATGTTCCAGGGGCAGCTGTCCAGGCAGAATCCTCTAAATGGGGAGCAGGAGACAGGCTGGTGACTCTCTTGCTTCTTCACGCCTCAGGTCCTCTCTCAAGCCCTAGTTCTTACACAGTGCATGCTTGATCCTCGTGTCCCCTCCAGGACTTATCTCTACCACTCACTCAGCCCTTTACAGAGCTGCCTTAGACAGTTATTGAGCTTTACTAGGTATCCTGTCCTTTATACTTTATCTCCTCTGGCAAAACTCAGATTTATCAGAAGTAGCTACTCTCTCTCAAAGAGCTTAGACTTGTCTTAATGAGCCCAACTAATTCCCTTTCTTCCTTAGTTATTTGCTCAGCACTGAGACACAATACCCAATACCCACAGCTCTAAGGCAGGGAGATGTATTTTGGCTGACAGTTTGTAGAGTTTTCCATCTATAGTCAATGGGCTCCACGGCAGGGCAGCATGGCAAAGGGGCCGGCAGAGGAGAAAACCCATGGCATGGTGCACCAGAAGCAGAAAGAGATGAAAGGAGGAGGAGGGAGATAGACCTTTCTGGACCATGCTCCCAGACACGCCCCTCTTCCAACCAGGCTTTACCTCCTAGCTTCACATTTAGCTGTAAACTCATCAGTGGGCTAGTCCACCCATGAGTACCACACTCCAGGATCCAACCACCTTGAACAGCCCCACCGATGAGCACAGGACGCTTTGAGGTCACATCCAGCTATAAACCAGGACACTACCCACCCATCTACATATCAGAAAGGATGTGACAAACTCCCAACCTCTTGACCCCACAGCTGAGGACATGAGTGATAGTCATTGTGACCTAACTCCATGGCAACTGCTACAGGAGTCCTTTAAAATATTGGCCAGCCCTCAGTGTACGATTAGTCCTTTTTGATCTGTGAAGAAGGTGGTTTTCCCATACTATAGGTGACAGACTTAAAATTCAAACTGGTTAAGGAAATACCTCTATGACACAGAGATCCTGCATCCCTAATCCAAAAACCTAATGTCCTCCAGACCCTGAGACTTTCTGAGCTCTAGTGAAACATGTGGAAAATTCCATGCCTGCCCTTGGGCCTGGCAGTCAAAACAAGCACATGAAAAACACTCTGAAATTACCTTCCAGCTCTGTGTAAAAGACACACATGAAACATTAATAAATTTGGGCTTAGATCTGGGACCCATCCTCACGATATCTCCTCATGTACATGCAAATATTCCAAAATCAAAAAAATGCTTGAAGTCTAAAATACTGCTGAGCTCAAACATTTTCCATTAAAAAAAAATTAGATAAAACTCAGCCTATACAAGGCGAGTAACTCCCAGGTCTGGTCCCATGGAAGTCCATAGTCTTCCCTAGACCATCTGCTCATAACCATGAAAGCCATGTGCAGGGCATGTTCTCTCCTGCAGGCTGTATTCTAGCCTGACAGGTGCTAACACATGCGCATTGTCTGACTGCCCCACAGCATCAGAAAGAAGAATGCAAGGAAAATTGTGAAGGAAAAGTGATTCTTGCATCAAGGAGATGGAAATCCTCCTCAAATTCGTTGAGTTCAGCACAGTCACTGCACTGCGGCCGCAGTTCCTGCAGAGACGTTTGAGGGACTGCAGAAGAAAAATAGTGTTTCTCTTTTTCTGATGTTTAATTCAGAACTTGAAAGGACCTCGGTTGAAAATGATGCTCTAGCCTTGTGCTCTGCAGAGCTAGCCGGGAGGGAGCGAGGGCATCTTTCCCGTCCTGTGGCACCTTTCTTTTGATTCGTCTGCTGAGCCTGGCTCTGCCCTGCTTCTGAGCCTGGCTCTGTCCTGACATAGAGACTCTCCAGCCCTGGTAAAAAGCCCCAAAAAAGTATTTCATTAAATCATGTTTGCCTTCACCAATCATCTGCAGTACTTTCTTCCTACATCTTATGCCACAAAATTTGTGTGCCACAAAATGTTTTAGAAGCTGACTTTCCCACACACTCAGTTATGCTGATGCAGATCCTTGCTTACAAGTTGTTCTCTTATGATTTTTTATTTTTTAAATTTATCACATTGCTGTCGTGAATGTCACTCTCAAAGCTTTCTTTGTAGTCTGCTACCTTCAGCTGCCTTCACTCTTGTTTGATCACACACACTGCTTTTGTTTGGGGCGTATTGTTTAATGAGCAAAGCATTGATCCTTTGGCAATTACCAACATATTGGGGCCAAACAAGGTCACAGAGTTTCCTGGAAAATGTTTTAATGCTGGTAAAATGGATCCAATAAGAATTCCTTCTCTGTCATTTTCTTTTAGATATTGAAGATTGAGTTTAAATAAAATATGATTGTTCCATGTCGGGTGATTGGCAGTGCCGTCTACTAATTCCTCTCTGCTTCCTATTGTTTTACCAGGTTTTCCTTTGTTTTGTTGGCGTTGCTGTGTTTCTGCTGCCTGGCTGAAGTATCCGCTTTGCTTAGATTTTTCCTTCCCTTTTCTTACCCACAGACTCACTCCCTGCAGAGCCAGCGGAGACAGATGCACCTTACCTTTCACATTTCTTACTTTCTCTGGATTTGTTGAGATTTTCCACAAACCCTGTTGCTATTACAAATCATAAACAGATTCTGAGCTCCAGCACTCTCAACGTTAAGCTGCGTTGAAGAGATGGGAAAAAATAAATGGGGAAAACCTAGAGATTTAGAACAAGAGTCTTCACAACAATAAAGCAATCTATTGTCCCCTAGACACAAGATGTTACACACAGTCTCCCCCAGTGTAATCAGTTCCACAAATAATGCTCCTATTTTGATTCCTAACCTGCTGATTATGATAGCAGCTCATAAGGATATTACTGTTTTTATTGTGATCACTGTCATCTTATCCTCTAGTTATATAAGAAAGAAAACCCTCAAACATGGGAAAGCTTCTAAGTAGGATGGTACAGTTTTAAAACAGAAGCGAAGCTACTTCATTGAAATTCCTTTATATTTGCTGATAGCCAACTCAAGTGCCACAATTTTGGAGAATTAAATGCCCTTTAAAGTGTTACCTTAACTCATAGCCTGTTATACTCTGAGTTGAGGATTCTTCAGGCTCCAATAAAACAGAGATCTGTCCATAGGCAACTTATACAAACACATACCGAGTAGACACCAAAGCAAATCCAGAGGCTTAACAAGCACCTTTATCTCCATACATAGGTGTGAACATAAATAAACATGCATGACTTTACAGTCGTGTGAGATACACACACACACATACACACACACACACAGACACACACACACACAGTACAATGCACATCAGGGCCCCTTCTGGCTGGTTTCACGTCTTTCCCGCCATGGAATCTAAAGATATCTTCTGACTTGCCAAACATTTGGTTTTTGTAATGATCATTGGGTTTCCTTGGTTTTGCTTTACACGGAAAATAAAATCGTGATTTAGATAGTTTGGTCCCAGCGGTCCTGTGTGCACACGGCAAATGGTTCCATGCCACTCCGGCATCACAATGTGGGAGCCGCAGAGCTCGGCAGCCGCTAATCCACTGAGCCCCTTAATAAGCTTAGGAGCACGTTCATTGAAGGCTGACGAGTTAGGCACAAACAGGGAGAAAATATCTACTGGGGGAAGCTGAATTGGTTTTAATCATCTGCTAATCACCAGTAATGAGACCTACTCTGGGGAAGAAAAGAAAAACAGATAGTCAGAGGGAGGTTTTGTTCTGCACAGCAGAGTAACACGGAACGAGAGGGCAGCTGTTATCAGGGAAGAAAGGATGGAAAGAAAGAAGGGATTTGGCCCGCGCAGATGAAGCGTCCTCTTTGGCTCTCTGTTTTGTTAGCTGAGTGTCCCTTTCATTCATGCCTGTACCTTCAGAGCTGGCGGCTCCCTGACTGCCCACCTCTGCGACACGGCTCCCGGAAGAAAGGGACCTCCTTTCCTGACTCCTCGTCCTCCACCTTTGCTTCTTGAAATTCAACCAAGAGCTCTGCCAAGTGCTTCTGATTGAGGGAAGACGAAATGGGAACAGCAAGGGGAGTTCTTACTTGGTGGGAAATTTAAAGGAGGTGCATGGTAAGGGTGCAGAATAATAGGGTGACCTCAGTGATGCCATCATTGGACACAAGGCCTGACAAGGAACCCAAAAAGGCAGCGTCCAGACAAAATGCCCCATCCTAACTCAACTGGGCAGAAGTCCTTTTTACATCCTAACCACCATGTTTCCAGATACGCAAGCGCCATGATGACATGGCTGCCATATTGTGTCCTGTCCCTTCACAATATTTCCTTCAAAAGCGCAGACATTTGCAGAGCCTGATGATATAGTTGGGTGGAACGGGCAGGAGAACTACTACCCAATGGACCAGTGTTCTGTGTGAGGAGCAGTCCATACTACGCTTGTGTGTGTAACATCCATGGAATGATCCCTCTCCAAAGACAGGACTGAGCAACACGTCCTGTAGGGTTGTTCTTGCCACTGAGTCCTCCTTCTCCCATGCCAGGTGAAGCACTGTACCTGTGACCTGCCCCTACTGAGCACTCCAGCCCCAGCAGCCCTGACAGAAGAACCCTGATTAGCTACCCTCTGCTCATGGAAATGGACTTACATTTCCACCCTCCCCTGGCCTCTCTCTGGCCGTCCCCTGCCCTCTGTCTGCCCATGTTCCTTCTACTTCTGCCACCGTGAGGGTGTACAGCTCCCCATGAGGCCTGGGCTTCACTGTGGTTGGGAACATCATGTTCTCCTGAAGCACATTTTACTGACTGTTGTGTGTTTTAGTTGTGCTAATTTTTACTAGCAAGGAGGAGTGTTCCACTCTGAAAAGCTCACCCATCTCACTCGGCTCTGCTGGCAATTTGTTTTTAAGCGTATGTGGCACTAATTATATTCCCTAGGGTTGTGAGGATCCCTGTCAATCCTCCGACTCCAGGGAGAGCAACATTGTGTGCTGTATTCATCACATCACCTAGCACACGGTCCTGCCCACAGCAAATACTTCTTGAACTGAAATACACTGAATTTTAAGGCTTTGAGTGGAAAAAAAATCACATTACAATTTCATGTTTTGTAAAGGTATATTTAAATAGCTCGGACTCAGTATAAGAATCAAACCAAATGTACACAAACCAAGCTCATATTTATTTTTATTTGTTAGCTATTTATATTCATTATTCCAGCCATAGGCAACATTTGGGTTAGGGAACACCCGATTAAAAACTTAAATTGTGTTTTGAGGAAAAAGGGGAAAGGCAAAGCTGCTGGAAGCATTCCCTGAACATCGGAGTTGGGTTGCATAACCTCTTCTGTGGCTGGATCCGGGCTGAGGACGCCTGGCTGATACTCAGCCCTGGTGGCCTCTGCCTTGGTAGGGAAGAGAAGATTGCACCCCAGATGGCAGCTAGCAGAGTGCAGCACTGCAGGGCTGAACATGCCTCGGACATCAGGGGAGGCGATGCTCACATTGGCTGGAGTGTCATCATGAGGAGCAACTAAAGAGAAGCGGGTGACATTACGTCACATTCACTGGGGTGAGCAAGGAACTTCCTGGACCAGAAAGTCAGGAAATGCCAGATTAAGGGAAGGCAATGGCCTTGGGAGGGAAGGGAGCAATGTGCTTGTTACAGCAGCGTGAAAACCTGGGGTGGACAGAGGTGCAAGAGTCGTTCAAAGAGTCGACCTCGGAGGTGGCCCTGAGTTCTACTTCTGAGCCTTGTGGTGAGCAAACGGAATGAGGACAAAGATGCAGGAGCAAGTGAGCCTTCAACTCCGGTCACTGCCCACACTAGCTATGCTGGATTACCTGTTCTAAGAACTGAAAATCCATCTGGGTATCAGCCCATCAGAGCTGATGGTACCAAGCTGGAATTCTGAGGTGCAGGATAAACCCCAGGTACACAATGAGCCCTTGATACTTATGTGATTATTGCTATCTCCATCACCATTTATTACCAGTACTAAAAAATAAAGAAGCCAACTATTAAATTCTTGCATTTTAAAGGAGAGAACTGAAGTCCAGAAAACAGTGAATTATCAAGGGTCAATAGTCAATGAGGGGAATAACTTTTACTAGCACAGAACTCTTCAGAAGACTGTGTTATCATTGGTCTCAGACACAGAGCAGAGCAGAGAGTAGGGCTTCCACTGTCCTGGACACACAAAGTCATGCTAGGTACTCATGGCTCGTCACAGGCCTGGAGGGAATGTGGACTTGTTCTGGGCCAGCAACATCTTCCTTGGCCAGAGCCTACATATCTGCATCTACCCCATTACCCCTGTTCTATTACCAAAACGTGTTGGGTTACTTATTACAGAACTTTTTTGGTGGGCAAAATTTCAATTACATAAAAATACAGATTAGCCAGACTACGTACCCTAGGACTTAGTTCATGTTTATTGGCAGTGTAGATTGCCAGGCCTGGGCAAGACCTCCACACTCCGTGGCCTCCTTAGCTCAAGCACAGGATGGATTTGGGAACTGCGTTCACATACATGAAGCGACTGATCAAAGTGAAACAGCCAGAGTTGGACAGATCCTAGCCAAGGTTTCCCCTTGTCCCTGCAGCACTGTGCCTGCCAAGGAGGGCACAGAGGAGGATGGGGATAACAAGCAGGAGCAGGGCTGCACTCGCTGCCCATCAGGTAGTGAGAGAGACATAGGAGAGAACCCCCTCCTCCTTCCACTGGAAGAGCATCCTGAAGGAAGGAAAGAGGGGACTCTCCACAGCACCTTTAAATTCTAAGCTGAAAGCAGTAGCCTGGAAAAATTCAGACCACAAAATCCAAGACCATTGGTTTTGCTCCTTTATCAGCCAGCGCTCTGCCTGCTCTCACTAGCTGCTGTGAGGCTGTGATGTAAACCCACTAAGAACAGGCTAAAGTGAATGAGCTGAGCCCCTGCATGTGGTTGGAAATTAGACGGGAAAGAAGGGAAGGACTCGCGCACAGGTCCTTCAGTGAGACCGCAGAGGTGGCGGGTGGAGCGAGCTATCAGCAGCCTCCCAGCTAGAAGGCCAGCTCTGCAAGACAGAAGTGAGTCAGGCCCTGACCTTAAAGCTGTGAAGGCTTTAAACCAGTGACAGTCACATTCATTTCAGGTCTTCACTAGGAAATATCTCTCAGGCAGTAACACAGCTGTGAGTTGGAAAGACAAGATGGCAGGCATGGTCATGTCTACGAGGCTCACTGGAGACCTCCACGAAGGTCATGGTGACAGACATGGAGGGGAACAGGCCAAACAGAGAGCAACTACGTACTCTGAGTCTGCAGGGCCTGCTGAGGGGTGGGTGAGAAGGACTTCCAGCTCTTTCAGGGAAGCAGTTGGCTGGATTATGGTACTTCTGTGGAACTTTTCCATGATGAGCATAGATTGGGTGCAGGCTGATTCATTCGTTTTCCACTGCTGTAACAAAACAACCCTCAGGTGGGTCCTTCATAAAAAGGAGATTTACTGAGTTCACAGTTTGGGAACTGAAAGTCTAAAGCATGTGGCTGAGGTGATTCAGCCTTCAGGGAGGACCTCCTTGACTATTGCACAGCTTCACCACGTCACGGAGGGTGGAAGCAGAGGTGTTTGCAAGATGGAGGGAAAGATCACCTGGTACAGCACGAAACCAGACAGCAGGAAGTGGCCAGTCTTGCCCTTTCATGAAAACTCTCTCTTGCAGGAACTCAGCTATTCCTCAAGGCCAGCATTTCTTCCTTCAGAAAACAGTGTCCCTAGTGACCTAATGACCCCCCACTGAGCCTCACTATCCCTCAGTACTGCCCAGTTAGGAACCAAGCCTCCAACATGTGAGCCTGGGGACAGGCCACACCCCAGCCAAAGCAAGTGTTGGGGAGAGTTACATTTGGGAATTCTGGAGTGAGAGGATAATGGCTTTGAAGAGGAGAGGCTGTGGGTCCAAGCAAACGTGGGCTTCAGTCTTGGCTTCAGCACCCTCCACACATATACAAAATCACGATGTAAAGCATAAGGGTGGAGTTTGTGATATAAAGAGTGGTGGTGAGGACAGAGAGTGTGGAGAAGTCACATGGTAAGAGAGGAAACAGACAAGGGGGCATACTCTTAGAACAACCTGCCTCTGGGAACTAACCCACTCCACGGACATCCAGATCAGCCTTCCAAGGTGGGGAGCTCTGGGGACTGTCACACACCTTGCACACAGATCACGATGGAAAACAGATCACTGTTGGGTCTTGAGCCTAGCTAGGAAAGAAACTTGGAAAGACACAACAGGACAGTAACGTTTAAAAGATGGGCAGAGGAAGTAAGATTGGCTTTCAGTAAAAATGTCAGAGACACAAGAGGAGAACTGGTTGTTGAATAAAAGTGGGTGGACAGCACTTTTCCACCTCAAGTGTATTCTCTGTGAACCCAAAGACTGAATCATGGTTATCTTTGTGTCCCCAGTCACAATAAAAACCTGGATCAATTTAGGTGTCAGGTGGAAAGTAACTGAGTAAATGAACTTGAGTAGCATCTGTTTACTAGGTGTCACCTTAATGAATCCCATGTATCCCCTGTGTCCTCTTCCCAATATATCTGTATCCAGTACACAGAATTCCTAATTCGGTGGTTCCATGACTCAAACTCTGCACCTGAGGGCTCAGGAATTCTTTCACAACACTAAATGTTGACGTGTGTGAGCTGGTGTTGGTGGAGGGAGAATATACAACTGTGTGGATGTATGGGTCTTTCTGTGTTTAGCGAGCTGGAGTGGTATAGATAGAAGTGGAATTATTTCCATATTTTTGAAACAAATATAAATAAAAAATAATGTCAGTATTTTATTAACTTGATCCATGACCACTTCGCTTTACATATTAGATACAGTTAAACACACACACAGGTATTTGGGGTGATGCCGTCATCTGAGGAATATGTCAAAAGAAAGAAACGTCAAGAAAGTCCTAAGGTTCATCTAGAGACAAGGGATGGCAGTGTTGAGGAAGCACTGGAAGGGAGGAAGGTGTGCTGGTGCTAGGCCTCTTGTATCTCCGGTGTTCCTTTGGGGTCTTCCTCAAATACCTCTTGTATGACTGCACAAGTGATGAAATTCCCACAGTAAGAAACTTAGATTGTTGGGATTCCTCTAGAAAGAAACATTGTGAGAGCTTCTTGGCGATGACTAAGCACAAAGCCATGGATTTAGGGAAATCTTTGTTCATTGTGTTACTATAGCAAAATACCAGAGGCTACATACTTTATTTTAAAGAAGAGGTTTATTTAGCTCACAGCTCTGGAGCTCTCCAAACATGATATCAGTATCAATCAGCCCACCCTCTTGGAGGTCCCACTGCCACTCACAGCCCTTGCACTGTGATCAGATTTCCAGTACATGAACTTTTGAGGACAATCTGCAGCCAAACTGTAGCAGTCAGCTCAGCAACTTTAGCTCATTCAGTCCAGTCCCTGGCTCCCCACTCCTAAATATCTCTGGTTTGTCTTTGTAGAAAAGCTACATGGTATAAAGCAGAAACATAAAATTTAGAACTAAATATGTTGAATTCCTGAAAAACAGTAACTGTGTTTTGTTAGGGAAGCTGTTTTGCTTCTTTGAGCTTCATTTCCCTTTTTATTTAACCAGTGATTCAATGCCAACTCCTTTTTTCTGGGACCCCAACATGACACAACTTACCAAGAGCACCTCACGCAAAGTTTATGGGGAGGAAGTACTTCCTGTTCCTCCTTGCTCTTCAGGTCTTACTTCAGGGTAGTCATGAACTAAATGGTTGGTGCATGGTGTGTAAATTCGGCAGACGTCTGTAATTCAGCATTAGAAATAATAACAGATGGAAGTCTTGACAGTACTGTTGTAACTCGATACCCATAAACTCAATGGCTTTGCATGACACAGGATTTCCTCTGACTCATGGCATGTGCTGACTTGGGTCAGCTCTGCTCCACCAGGGGCTGAAGACCCAGGACATGTGGGAGCCTTCCTGTGACAGCCATCTCTCCCAGAATCCCAGCCCCTGTTCTTTCCCTATTTGGAAGGAGAGAAAGCTAGAAGGTCACACTCTTGTGCTTCAATGTTGTGGCGCCTACACAGCCTATGCCATTCCTCCTTATCCAGATGCAGAGCCCCTTAACCACCCAGGGACTTGAACACTGGGGCTACATGTGATTATTGGGAGGGCAGTAAATGTGTCTGATGAAATTATGGGATGACACAGGTATCCAGTTGGAAGTGCAGACATCATACATCTGACACTTAAATTAGAATGTTTGAGATCACCTGCAACTAAGATTATCTGCAACTTTTTAAACTATATATTTATTTCATTCTCAGTTCACAGTGAAAGGTGATTTGTAGAACACAGGCAGATGAGCTTATTCAGTTTGATGGGCTTAAATAAGAAAAACAGTGGCTTGCGTCTGAGCCCCACTCCACAGCTGCGTATTTGAGAGTCACTCTGGAAGGGTGGCCCCACTGTGACCACGGGCCAGGGTCCTCTTCCCTCCTCCTCGGCTCCTCACTCCTCTTTTCCTCCTTTCGCAGTGAGCGTATCTGCCTTCACATTTTATCTTTCTGTCTGTCAGGCTGATTAGCATAGTTTGACAGATTAAAAGGCTAAGGTCAAACCACCAAACCCCTAAAGAAATACTGCTAATTATTGTCATATGTTTTTTTAAATACTTTGCTCTTCAAAGAATTTAACAAGGAATAAAATTGAACTTTGTATCCCAAGGGTTGCTTCAGTATCATCTTTTGAAAACTCCCCGGGCTTTCTGTAATCCCTGTTGCAGGAGCAGAATGAACTGTTCTGGGCGGTCAGAGAGACTCATCTCCACTTCCCCAGCTTCCCACTAAAGTGACATATAAATGGCAAGCAAGGACTTGCAGCTCGGCCACAAAGCAGCCAAGATGAGACTGCTTCTGGGTCCACGTAGGCCACCCTAAGTTAACATCAAGACAGGAAATGTAACTTACCATCCCTGAGCTGGCGGTGCAGGAAGCTCGACAGTACCGCGGTGTGGTTAAGACCCAGGCTCGGGCTCCGCCGCCTGCGTTCCATTCCTGCTCCCCTCTTTTGTGAGCTGGGAGACTTCGGAACTGCTATTTATTTTCTCCATGTCTCAGCTTCCTGCAGTATAAAATGGGGGCTGGGTGATCATGGCAGCAGCTATCAGGCTGTGGGGGTGTTAGGGGCACAAGTTTGGAGACTGTAGCGCTGACCACTGTCAGTTCTTCCTGAGTTTGGCATGGCCACAGAGGGCTGGTCACTTTGATGCTCAGAGCTGTATTTCCAAAGAGTAAGTCACTGGACGCTAAGACACAGGTGATGTCGCAAACCCTGCCCAGTGCAGGTAGGTCACCCTGGCCCACCCAGCAAACCTTAGAACAACTGTCTGTCAGGCTCCAGCCTGCACAGAGCTAGGGCTGGGACATCATGGCCGGTCTCAGGTGGACACCTGTGGCCTCCACACGCTCATCAAACTTTTTAAAGGCATCCATTTCCAAGGTGGGCATCAGGTCTGGGTTACTGCGTGCTGCAGCTTGTCACCCAGTGGATCACAGGTGGGCGGAGCTTGGATGCAGGTGTGGCTGGGGAGGAGTTTGAGGAGGGAGACTGGGATGGGGGAGGAGAAATGAGACAGGAGGGGGGACAGAAGGAGAGTGAGCACTAAACTCCTGAGCTAATCACTACACGTATTTTGAGAGATAAGAACAGGTAGCCTGGGGTAAGAGGTGTCTAATAGCTCAAAAAGGCTCCAGTGAAGTCCTTCACTACAGGTGAAAGGCCAAATTATGAGATCAAGTGGCTACATTATCAAAAATTATTCTATTGATTTCAGCGAGGTTGCCTTCCCGGAGATGATTGCTGCCATCTGAAACCTCCTTTCCCGCTGATTTGGAGCACGCAGCAGCCCAGGCTCCACCTTTCAAGTTGTTCAGGATGAGGTCGTGCGCGGGGGTTTGGTGGGGGCGACCTGCTGGGCCAGACTATCAGGCAGGCCACCGGGCCCCAGGACCAGCGTCTGTGTCACTGTGAGGAAAGAGGGGCCGCGAGCTGCCTCTTGCAGGGGAACTCTCGGAGACATGCACGCTGTGTGCCTTTCCCACAAGGGTTCCTGGGTGGGGTCCCGCTTCTGTTTCACACGGGGAGCTTTGCAGATTCCTGCCGTCACATCTGGAAAGCAGGATGACAAAGCTCTTAAGTCCAACCTGTGGGCTTCACGCTCCCGTAGGGACACCTGTGAATCTGAATTTGAGGGAGGTAGGCAGTAGGGGAAGGGCGCCTCTAGCTTCACTCGGATTACCAAGCGCTCTCTACTTCCAGGCAGCATCCTCAGATAAAAGGGTCTGCCCCAGAGGAGAAGACTCGAAGAAGTGCGTCCATTTTCACAAAGAATGAAATTTTCTCTGTACGACTCTGAATATAATGCCATTTTCATAGTTCACTGAGGTCGCTCCTCAAGACACTTCCTCGGGGAGCCACAAGCCCGATGGCGGCCTTCTGCTCGCCAGTGGATGGAGAGTAATGAATTCCGTGTATATCCTCTCTCCTCCAAGCCTCAGAACTCGAGGCTGCTTTTCTGGCTCCTGTTCTTGGGCTCACAGTTGGTTAATGTAAAACCAGGCTGACACACAGCGTCTTGCAGTTTATGTTTGAACCTGAGCCAGGAGAAAGCGCGCTTCTGGTGTTGGTGAACTTCCACCCGCCATGGGCCTGGAGAGGACTATTGTGCCCGGGAATAAAAGCGCCCAGGCAGGGAGGTGCAGTTGAACTTTAAGCCAATTATCACTGCTTTTGCCCTCCGCCGGCTGCCTCCTACTTCCTGGGCTTCAAACGCCACTGTTGAACGTATTCAAACCTTCCTCCAATAGATTTCCGTCTAGGTTGCTTCTTCAGTACTGTTTGAACATTAAATATGCAAATAATCATCATTACACTTCCAACAATTACACATGTTTGCGAGCACCGTGTCAAGTGCTGGCAGCAGAGCAATCATTTGTAAAGACAAATATTCCAATCCAAGAGATGTCATGCTGCTCAGAAGATGCTTTTTTGTATTAGTAGCCACACTGCTGCTTCAGAAAGTGTGAGAATGGAAGTGAGCGTGTCGCCAGTCGCAACCAGGCCCTTCTCCTGCGCTGAGGAGCGCCAGGCACCCGTCCCTGCAGCGGAGCAGGCCTGGCCCTGCACCCAGGGTCCTGGCCGCCACCTACCCAGGAGGCTGCAGGTCAGGCCGCAGCTCCCTCCCTCTCGTGGACACCTGCCCTGCAGTCCCCCCGTACCACACCGCCAGCAGCCTTGGGCCCTGGAAGTGTTTTGCTTCCTGGCTTCTGACTTTGTAAGCCACAACTTGTCATTTTAGCTTGGAGGTGGCGCACAGAGCCACCCGGAGCCACACACGGGTGTCAGGCAAATGTATCCCCCTCTTCTGTGCATGTTTATCTCTCTCCCTTCTTTTCCTCCCTCACTCTTGCCGTCTTCTTCTCTCTCCCCTGCAGTGTGTCCACATGGTCATGGATAATTGTCACCACTCTCGCTTTTATCCCATCCAAAGTGGCGGCTTAGAGGGCCTGGACCTGCGTTCCCCGCTAATCTTGCCTTCTCCCAAAGTAGGAAAATCCCAAGTCTTGCAGGGGCCAATTGATAACCCCGGTGCTTCTTTTCCCTGAAAGACGGATGGCCCTGGCAAGCTGGGGAGACTGCAGATAATGGGATTGACTTGGTGCTTAAATCTCAGTGAACCAGGACAGCATAAGTAATTAGTGCGTAGGCTCGGTCCTGGGGAGCTAATGATGGCCACGTCTGCCTCCAAGCCATTCCGAGGACAGCAAGAGCCACATCCATCTCGGGCAGATAAAAACCGAGGGGACGCTGCTCACAGGCACCATTTATTCATTCTTTAGTGCACAATTTATCCTAGAAGGGGGAAAAAAATCTAATTTTCCTCAGGCGATACCCAGAAGACCAAGTGACCACACTCCCACCAGAGTTCATTTTGATCACAATGCTGCTGCTGTTTTTAATTAAGAAAGGCTAATTAAGAGAAACTCTACATTTATCTTCTTATCTACCTGTCAGCACCAGCTCTCAGACATTACCTATACTTGTTTACCATTTGGTTGTTGACTTCCTATCAGCGAACCAGAGAAGATTCTCTGTTTACATCCCAGTTGGTGCATCCTGAGGATTCTGGTGAATTGAATTTAGGCATTCAATACTACAGTGAGTGCTTTTAGCGTGTGAGGATTTGGTTTACACCCACCCACAGATGCACGTGCAGAAAACAGGGACACCACGTATCTTTGCATTGGTCCTCAACTCATCCAAGTGCGAGGCGTGTGTTTGCACAGGGCCTGGCTCTCTTGTTTCTTTTACCCAGAGTGACGGCACTTTCTCAGGATAATTTAGATAAATGTTTTTTTGTGGAGTTCACTTATCCTTCCAGCAAACATGATCGACAAAGAGCCAGGCAAGACGAATGACGCTGCCCTTGGACCGCACCTGCGCTCTGTCAGCGGAGGGGGCTGGCTTCCTTCCTTTCTTTTTTTTTCCCCCTGTCTAATTTGATCAACATTTCCACAAAAACATGCCCACCACATACTTGTGTGTCTAGATGACCAAGGAGTCCAAAAGTAGACAATGAAAACCTGAAGCCTCCGAATCTCAACTCAGAGTTATCAGCAAAGGTGCCAGCCTAGCTATTCTTATGCAGATTGACCGGAAATACAGGGACAGATTGTGAATCCCTTCCAGGGCTCTGTCACTGTCATAGCTGAGGGACAGAGAAGCCGGAAAATGAACTCCATCTCTTGGGTCACTTTCAGCCCATGTCCTCTGTAGGGATTGCCTCTCTCTGAGTTACAGACAACATGGACATGAGGGGAAGTAATTGGCTGACAAGATCTTTGTAGCTAAAGTTCCTGTCCGCCCCGTCCACCGAGCCAACCTTGTTTTGTTGAAATGTGAATTCTTTCCATGATCCTTAGCTTCCTACAGGCTGACTTCTCCATGGAAGGCGTGTTTTTGTGTACACATCAAGGACACAGAGCTAGTGATCAAACCAAGGGCCAATTTCCTTGAAACTTTTACCATTTAATAACTGAGGAGACAAGTGATTAGGTGAGTATTCCATTCTTCCTCGTAACCCTGAACTGAATGGGAGGGCTTTGATCTTATGTGGGATAAATGAGCAGGCTTTCACTGCTGCAGGTCACAGTGATAAAGAAATTTAGCTTCTTGCTGACATCCACTAAGTTCTGACTTGTATTTTTGCCTATAGATTTTTCTAAGTTTCAGCTTGACTAAAACTTATCTTTTGTGCTCAAAGGGTACCAGTCCATTTAATATTCATGGCTCCAATGTGTCTCTCTCCCTTGAGCAAAGGAAGTTTATGTTTGATCATATGAGTTTACAGAAAAGCAGTCTCATGGGTGTGTTAAACACGCATGTGGTATTCACATAAGTACTGCTTACCACAGATCTTTGTACTAATCAATGTATAGTTTTACTCAAAAATATTTCCTTATTTTAATCCCTTTCTTCTATACAAAAAATAATATGGGCTGATAAAAACAATGGTTTCTTCCTTATCCCTATGTATGTGTCATAGCAACCATTGTACTACCAAAATATACATATATTTTCAGCATATTTTGGGAGAACTAGTGATATAATAAAAGCATTAATTTTAAATTTTAAAAATAGCACTAAGTAAAAGAGACTTCAAACCGAGAAAAGACTGTGATTTCTTTTTGGAGAAAGTAGTAATACTATCAGGGTATTTTTGAGGATAATTTACATGTCCAAATTAGGTAAGAAAATCTTTTCTATTAAAATAGTAGCAAGATAGTGCAATCACATATATATGGTTGTGCATTGCTGAACAATCGGTCTATGTTCTGAAGAATGTGCTGCTAGCCAGTCACATCATAGAGTGAGCATGTTTCCGGAGACTGAGCCAGCTGTGGCATCCTCCTGGAGCAATGTGGGTTTTGGGGGCCACCAGGGGTTAGGCCGGTCCCCTGTGGGCTGGAGGTCACGACTGGCCACACACAGCTGCAAATGCACCTAAGACGGATGCTGTGCTGCTCCAGGCTGTGGGTCCTGGCCTTGTCCCTTTAGCTGTGCTCCTTGCAGGTCAGACTTGACTCCTCTCTGTCACTCAACTTCTCCTGTGAAGTGGGGAAAAAGTCCTAACCTCAGGCAGCTTATGTAGGATTAAAGTAGTTTGTCCCTGTAAAGTGCTTCAGTGATCCCTAAACATATTGACCAGGGAAAAGCCAATCAACCATTTATAAGAGAACTGTATCTCACTAATAAGAGTATATTCTATTTGTTTGAATACATACAGGATTTTACATTTCTACCCAAAACTCTAGTGACCTCTGAGGTACTCTGCTTACCAGAGGGAAGAATCACCTCAAAGTTAATATCCATGCAGACCTAGCGTTGCTTTCAAAACCGTGGTCCCTGGGTTGATTTCCTAAAGACCCAGGGCCAAGAGTGGTCAGTTCTGCATCTCCCACACCCTGACTCCTAGTGAGTCTTCAATTTGGAACCCTCCATACCAGAATCAAAAGGCTCTAACAACTGAGGCCTGTACCGCCATGGAAGATGCTTTTTATATAAGCATATGATTCAGATTAAAAGAGTGGAGTTCCTTTTAGTGCCTTTTGTTAATGAATTATCTGGTCCCGATTGTAGACATAACTTTAAGAAATAAATTTAAGGTTATGTTAATATGCCCTTCAGCAGTTGTAGAGAGAAATCCTGTTATTTTTTTATTTTTAATTATTTGCTTCTGTGTTTTGCTCCTGTAAATAATGGCCCCTGGAAGTGTTTCGTGGAAGTTTTTGTCCATGGATTAGTTTGCACAGTTGCCAAAACTGTGAATATTTTGCAATTTTTAAGAAGAAAACACCAAATTGAATTTTTGATGTCTTTCGGTATGAGGATTGCTTCCCCACTAACTTTCACTATTTTTCAACTTTGACATTCATCACGACAGAGGTTTTGACTTGTGTGATTGCAGTGTCACGATGATGACGTTGTTCTTTGAACTTTCCCATTGTGGAGACTTCCTTTACTCCATGAGAAAATCCCGCATTTCAATGGGACCCTGGCAGGTGGACCGGCCGCTGAGCAGAGTAGGGTTACATGGGCAACTTCGATGAAATCTACGCAGTATTCTTCCTGTGAAAGAAGCCAGAAGAATGGGAGGGAGAGAAAATGTGAGTGAACGATTAAATGAACCTCAGGAGCACTTTCGTCTGGGAGACAAGTGTGACAGGAGGGACAACAAAGGACTCCCTGCCTCTCTGGAAAACGATTGGGAGCCATTGTCTGCTCTGGAAGCCATCTGATAGCTCCTGCCATCTACCAACGGGCATAGAAACGCTTGCATGAAAGAAAAGGGGTCAACTAAGTAGAGAGAGGAGGCTTAGCCAAAACAAACCAAGATGCTTTATTTCACCAAGGTTTGATTAATGGGATATTAGACACCTAACACTGTTGAGACAAGAGCTAACTAGCCTTTAGCAAACCGCGCTGTGAATCATACTTCGCACATCAGGATGTGAGGTAATGAGATTCTCGAAAAGTACTACATTTAGAAGCAACCCCTTAAACTCAAGCACACAATTCCCAGCTCCTGCCAGTAGCTGGCACATTTCCATTCATGAAGTTGGAAAGGAAGCTCTGTCTTTTTTTTGCGGGGGTGGGGGGTGGCTTGTTTGTTCCTGACCACTGATAGAAAGAGCTAGCAGCTGCCGTGAGAATAAAGGAAAATGTGTGTGTGTTGGAACCAGAGAATTTATCATATCATGAGATTATTCTCTCAGAGTCTTAAATATCAGAATTTATGACTTAAAAATAGTATTTCTCATGAACAACTTCACAACTGCAAACTTATTTGCTGCTTTTGTGCGATGCAGAATTAAAAAGAAAACCTCTTCCCAACCCCTCCACCCAAAGGATTAGTGTAAATTTGTGACCAGCGTGATGCATAATTGGTCAATCCTGAACACTGTAAATTTTTGTTAAGGATTTTGCAGCCATTGGGGGCCATGTTTTAGCCAAGGAGTAAGCGCTGGGTAAACCTACATCTCCACCTAGTGGTCTGAGGAAACATTTAATTACTTTCTCCTTGGAGGAGAAAGATTTAGTCATCCCTGGCAGCCTATGTGAAAGCCCTTCGTCGCTGTGCCATTGAAGCACAATATTTAGAGTTAACATTTTAATCCCAGAATATTCTTCCTTCCTTTCCATCCCCCCAGATTTATCTTCCCCTCAACCCTAAAATCTGACATTATTAGATTTCAAAAGAGCTGAAAAAATATTCCGCCCACTCTATTTTCTTACACTGTGCTTAAAGACTTTGACCAGAAACCCATCTGGGTGGCAAAAGATCATCCTCGAGGATTCCCCCACCCTCTCTGAATCTTATGTTCTGCCAGCTCACTGCTTGGCATGAGATTTCCTATGAGAGGGACCACAAAAAAGTTTCCATAGAGACACCACAAGATCTGTTCTAATCTGCTAGGAAGATGATTCAGGATACACCCCACCTTGCAGCATAATGAGGGGGTCACCTCTGCATTCACCAATCTCAGATCACCCCAAATGGAATAGCAAGGAGATCAAAACTTATTCTTACACAGCAGAGATACCAGCACTTAGTACATTACCTTCCCTCCAGTGCCTGATGCCCAGACTCAACAATAGATAGGTTCTTTTTTTTTTTTAGTTTTTTTCCGGTACCAGAAATCGAACTCACCACCTCGCGCTTGCCAGGCAGGCACTGTGCCGCTGAGCTAAATCCCCAGCCCCCAGACTCAACAATAAAGAGTTGAACCACACTAATATATCTCAGGTTTCTATGATTTGAATAATCAATAAACAATTAAGACTGTTTTGCTTCTTTAATACCAAAAGGACATTTGAATTCGGTCACAGTTAAAAGGAAACAGTTTGTTTTGCCTTTAATTTGATTTGCAAGATTATACAGTGCCTGCTCCCCCAAGATGTTATTCCAGCCAATTATATAGATTCTCCTGCAGAAGCACTTTCTCACCCCACGCTCATCACTGATATTGTCTACACTGTGGTGAAATTTAAGAACCAGTGCTTTTCAGCTGGAATATGCCTGGAAAAATTAAAGCTAACTGAGAGAGGTGCTGCTTGTTAATCCCTGTAATTAAGCACTCCTTGTAGGAGGGCGTATTTCCCCGACTGAAGCTGGTGCCACTGTACTGGACCCAAAAATGTTTAATAATCCTACCCTGCAATGTGGAACTTTTAGTACCTATTAATTAACACCCATTAACTTATAAGGGAGACAAAAAGAAATAAATGTATTAATTGTCAGTTTGTTCTAGTCTAACCTATCTTTTCTTTAAACCTGGTGATCTGGCATAGGATTCCCCAAACTGCGGGAGAACCCTAAATATAAATGTACATTAAGAATGACTAGAAAAAGCGACTTCTTGGGGGCATTTTATAAGTTCCTCCATACTTACAGCAAGAGGGACGAAATTTATGAGGTCAGATGGTAAAATCCCTGGACGCTGTTTTGTGTGTCACTGTTGTCAAGGATCAGTCACACAGCATCCTTCCCTTCGAGCTCCCCAGGCACTCCCGAAGCACAGAGCTGCCCATGGGAAGGGGGAATCTCTTCTTCCTGGACAACTCCTGAATTCTCAACATTATACCCCTCAAGTCAAAAAGCATCTTCTCTTGCCAGATTTGTCTCAAGTTCCGTGGAAATAATCAACACAAGCTCACTTTTGCGTGTCTTTGATTTTGCCCAGACTTTAACAGAAGTGAGAAGTGGCCTGAGCAGGGAGCACGCACGCCAAGACGCCGCCACCTGCTGCCAAGGGTGCAGCCCCGGGACCAGGAGAAAGAGTGAGCCGGTTCTCATTCACCGGCACACAGAGGGAGAGGGGGCAGGCGCAGAACCTCTGGTGTCCATGGTGGCTACGCCTGATGGGGGGTTTCTCGGGCACCCCAGGGACTGCGCCATCGCACAGGGCCTGCACAGAACTCAGGCTCTGCCTGGGGGCCTGGCTGTGCCACCTCCACAGGGTGAGGCTGCTTATTGCAGTCCATGGGGACAGTGGAGAGCTTCTGTCAGTTCCTGCCCTGGAACACATGCACACATCACTGTGCGTGCGCGCACGCACACACACACACACACACACACACACACACACTCCACACCAAGCACATAGTACTCCTTTCCGTCCTTCAGGTTAACACTAACTGCGTAAGGCAACCCCGTGGTGAACTCTGTATTCTATAACTGTTAAGTACTGAAGCGAGGGTTGTAAATGTCTCCTGGTCTGTAATGCATAAGTTTGGGCGTGTGCTTTTCTGGAATCTCACCCCACCACCGGCCTGCCTGCTGATGTGATGGGAGGGCTATGGCAGGAAGCTGGCCTGTCGTCTGCCAACGCTGCCCATGCTGAGTTAGGAGATGGGGGCTTGCTAATGACCTTCAGACCCCAGAGGTCATTGTTCCTGTGCTGAAAGTCCTGCTGACACAGCTGGCTGGTCTGGCTCCTCACGGTGCTGCCGTCAGACCCAGGCCTGTGCGGCTGGGTGGGCACCTGCTCCTCACCACGTGGCCACCATGATGGCCTGCATCCCTGCAGTGCTGTGGCATTGCCTCAGCAGGCCCTGAAGGGAACACCTGCACACTCAGGCTCCAGCACAAGGTGACCCTGAGTAAGGAGCAGAGCGCCTTCCATTTCTGACCACACTTCAGGAGGATAGGCAGCCTCTGGAGGAGCCTGGGGTTCCTGTCCTTAGCATGGAACCTTCCCTCCATGTTTTAGAGAACACCTCACAAAGGCTGCCACTCCAGGGACAACCCTGACCACCAGGAACTCCCCGCTTATGAAGAGTTAAACTCAACACATGAAAAAGTCCACTCTCATCAGACACTAAGCCCAAGGGTCATCATCAACGGAACCAACAAGAGACTCCAACAAGACACACAGATCTGCTCCAGGGCGACTGGCTGGATGCTTATGCTTCCATCTCTCACACTTCGTGTTACACTGGCCATTGCTGCTACCCCAAAATGCCACTATATCTTCCTACAAATTGTTTTTCTCTGGCAGCAGTCATGGGACCTCCATTATCAGGCCCCTAAGTCAGAGCATGGCAAAGTTATTCTGTGATGAAAGTAAGATCCATATTGCCAGGCTGTCCCTGTCACATCAGCTGACAGCTGGCCCTCTGCACAGGTGGGTGGGAGCTCTGCTTTACAGAGGGCTCTGGGCCTTCAGGACCAGCACGGGGAGCAAGGATGTGGACCTGTCCCCATGCTGAGGGTGACACTGGCTGGCACAGGTCCTTCCCTCAGTGAGAATGGAAATTAAAAAGGAGGCACAATTTTTCAGGTGGAAAGCTTTCATCAGACAGTAAGAGAAAAGCAGGACCTGACTCTGACAATGGTCGAACTGACCCCTACAAAAGAAAGCAAGAGAAGAAGGGGAGGGGGTCCCAGTTTGAGGAACCAGGGAAGGAGTCTAAAGAAGAGGATCCAATAGGTCCTCTGACAAGAAAATGGGGATCAGTTTTATGGGGGGCTGTAGTGGGCTGTGTCCAGCTGGTCATCATCTCAGTCCTAGCGCTGGAGAAAACCTCATGGCTGGGGGCCAGTTTTGTTCCTGAATGGAGCTGATTGTTCTTCCAGGGGCCAGCCTGGTTCCCACCATGGGATTGGTGCTCCTGCTGGAGAGATGGTCTGTCTTGGGCTGCCCACAGTTCTCTGCCTTTCCTGGGATCGAAGGGGATTCCAGATTCAGGTCAAAGGCTGAAGGCCTCTAGGCATTACTCCAGCAGGGTCTGGCACTGTAACAACTGGCAGTTAGATGTTCTTGTGGATCCTGAAAATCACTTTAGTGTCTCTTGCTTTGGCACCCTCCCTCTTGAAGTGGAGTTAGGCAAGGTCAATTCAGGGCTAACACAACAGGAGCTCCTTACGTGATTAACCTGTGTACACTCACAGCTGAGCAGGGATCTGACCCAAACGTTTAAGGAATAAAGGAGACAAAAAGTGAAGGCAGATGTGCAAGGCTTTACCCCGCTCAATTAACCGCCAGGCATCTGTAGGCCCGGTTTTGAGGTCCCTGACACGGGGGCGGACACACCACACCCTTGCCCAGCGTTTTCCCGTGTCAGTTGCATCTAGTTTTTAAGCTACTACTCCTTTCCTGTAAAAGCGAATTTACAACCTCATCGAAAGGGAGTCAAATGGAAACCAAATGAATCCCCTCTGTAACTTGCTGACATCTTTCAGAGGAAAAATGCAAGTCCACCCAGGCAAGCCACAGGTTCCCAGGACAGCTGGCGACGCAGACAGGCAGCTCCTAGAAGGTCAGGGAGGGGCTTTGTGGGGATAACGGAGGCGACGTGACGCAGTGCTGCTACTTGGGCATCGTAGGAGCAGGGAAGACGCTGAACCGAAAGGACTCAGTGTCAAAAGTGTTGAAAAACCACCCACTTCACCAAATCGGGGATTTGTTCCTAAAACCCACACTGATTCAAGGATGTGGGGGCAGTGCATACCGTCTTTCTCTAACGTCAAGTGTCTGTCTGCGAGGATGCGCTGGGAAGGGGAGAATTTTCCCTCTGCCGCGCACGCAGCTCCCAAAGCTCAGTGGAGGGCACTAGAAACGGCAACCGCGGTCGTCACTTCCGCCTCTTCACTCCCTGAGGAGCCCTTCAGACCCTGCAGAGTTGAAAACTGTGATCTGTTTGGAATTACCACGGGGAGGACAGGAGAGAAGTCCCATTTGGCCACCCCGCTCTCAGGCAGGCTGCATTAGCAAACACTTGGCCGCCTGGGTGGCCTCCTTCTCGGGCCCCTTGCAGAAGCGTGACCATGTTTCCTCCGAGGTACGGAGGCATTTCTTGAGGGGTTCTCCAGTGATCCCTCTGAAATCCCAGCACTTACCCGATGATGGATATTATCAGGCTTGAGGAAAGACTAGCACTCATCCCAAATTGAATTGCAGAATTTAGAAAGAGGGCACAGGAGGAAATCTAACACACACCTGCCTGCTAAGCACAAAATGATGGGTTTTTTACTCCGGGCTGTCCCATAAAGAAGACAGAACTACCGCTTGTGAAGAATTCAAGGCAGTGACAACTTCTCAGCCAAAGCCACTAGTGTCCTGTCAGCGCTTATGAGAAGGACCAACACATACTACATGCATTTATCCTCATCTTAGTCCACATTTTGATTTAGGTAAGAGCAGCACTGTTGCCTGCCTTGGTTTCCCCAGTGGATGCTCTGACGGCAGATCGGGGCACGTGCTCAGCACCGCATCTGTGCAGTGAGTCCACAGTCCCTGCTGACAATGAGATCCGAACTTCGGCTGCTCTTAATAACTTTGGAAATGTGTCCCCTTCATTGTGACTCTCCCCATGTGTGTGTGTGTGTGTGTGTGTGTGTGTGTGTGTGCGTGTGTGTGTGTATTGAGTATTTTAAGACCCTTCTTTTGTTGGTTTTCTTAGACTTGAGCAAGGTAATTTAAGAAGAGATTAGAAGAAATAAATTTGAAAATCCAAGTATTACTCCATCCCTGCTTATGTACAGCTATTTCAATGAGTCTAAAGTTGTTTGAATCAGTGATGCTGGATTTGCCAAAGTCTGACTGCCGGCAGTAACGGTAAGGCTCTAGGAGAAGCTTCGCTACAACAATAACTCAAGGATATTACGACTAAAGGGATCCTTTCAAATGTGAGCAAGGAGGACTGTAGCCACGTTTCTCATGGGAACAGAGTGTCCCAGGATGCGCTAGTCCAGATACGAATTATCTCAAACGGAGTTCACGCTGACATTTTTATTCCTGCCCTTTCCTAAGTCGAAAATGATAATGAAATCATAATGGCTTTGAAGTGCTTTATTTCGTATTTTCTGTTTATTTTTCCATGTCATTTCCAGATTTCCAGTCATGGCTCATATATACTTCTCTCAATGGCGAGGAGGGCTGGGCCACAGTACCTGCCCCTCTTCAACAACTACTTCCTTGTACATTCCTGTCTGTTACCCCAAAGTAGGCAGATCAGGCTCAAGGTGAGCTGCTCTGTCCTCCATGCACGCTTGCTGTCGTGCTCTGGCACTATGGAAAACCATGGGGAGATGGCATGAAGGGCAGGATGCTGGAAGGGGATGCAGCCCCCGCTGTGCAGGACCCAGTGACCAAGGGAATTTGGTGGGCACTGCAGTACGCAGGTCCGTCTCAGGTTCCTGGTCCTCAAAGTGGACGTGAGGCCCCGAGCTCAGCCCTCCTGAGCTGTCCACACTAACCAAGAAGACAACCAGGACTGAGACACGATGAGCATGCTTGTAATCGCAGCAACTCTGGGAGGCCAAAGGAAGAAGATCACAAGTTCAAGCCCAGCCTGGGTAACTTAGTGACTTAGCAAGAACTTGTCTCCAAATAAAAAATTCAAAAATAAAAAGTTCTGAGGATATAGCTCAGTGCGAAGGCCCTGGGTTCAACTCCCAGCACTGTAAAGAAAGAGAAAAAGATAATACAAACGAAACTGCCACAAAAATCAAGCACTAGGTATCTGCAGTCAGGAAGGGCTTGCGACCTCTTGCTTTCCGCTTGCGTGTAGCCTTCCTCTTGCTCCCTGTCCATCCCCTTCTCTTCTTGGCCCAGCTCTCTCTCTGTTCACATCATTTCTTCTTCGTCTTTCTGTTTCCTTCCTCCATCTCAGCTCCTGATTCAGTTTAAGTCACTCACAGGACAGTTCTGTTCAGTTAAAGAGCAGCAGGCCACTGTGTCTGTGCGCTGACTTGAATGGACCCCTAAAGGTCTCGCTGTCTCCGCCTCTCACCAGGAAGGAAGTCCCGGAACCCTGCAGGAAGCCACTCCCCGCTGCTGCCTAAAGGGAAGCGCTCTGTGGAGGGTAGTTTCCTTCTAAGCAGAGTGGTGTTTCTCAGTATCAAACTTGCACCCTTCACTTACGGGGGCCGGGCTCTGCTCTAGGTCCAGGGTCACTTTAGCATCTGGGACAGCACAGAATTGAGTCCAGGCTCCTCCATGCCTCAGGGACTTTGTCCTGACACCGCAAGTCACCCAAGATGAGGAAGTGAGAATAAGCGGAACCAGGCCTTGAACCACCTCACCCTAGCAGCCAAAGACAGAGGGCAGAGTCAGACTGGGTCTCTTTCACTCCAGGACTCCCACATTTGCAGAAGATAACATTAGCACATCAGGAGCTATCGCTTCCTCTGCCCAACTTCAGGAGGAAGGCTCACACTGAACATCACCAGCCTGGAAAAAGATCCAAATTCCCAATTCAAAGTTCGATTTCTTCTGAGTGCATATTGCTTTTGCAATGTCGTAAAATCAGAACGTCTCACGTGTCAACACAGTCAGAGTCAGGGGGCTGTTCGGGTCGGTTTTCTCCCCTACACTTACCAGTGCTCCAGTCTGTGAGCCTGTCATCCGGACATCAACCTGGTGGAGCACCCTCCTTACCCCACACTGGCAAGCTCCCAGTGGGAAGCCAAGGGGCACCATGGACCTTATGCCCCCTTTCTGCCCAGGTCACCAAGCCAAGAACCCTGGGGCGTGGACTGGCTGACTACTTCCTGGGCTTCCCCCAGTCTCGTCAGTCAGCCAACCTCTGCTACCATCTGCTCCTCGTGGCTCCTCCCTCATAAATTGGTCCTCAGCCCAAAGACGACGCTGCTCTCCCTCCCTAATTATGGCTCAGAAACACAATTCAGAGCCGCACTGCACATCAAGACTGTGATTCATTAGCACTGGGAGATTGTGGGAACTTGTCCTCACCTCTCATCAGCGATTGGAATGTGGATCCTCTTGCTGTTTGGTTTTCCACAATCTTCATGAAACGAGATGCAGTGTTCGTTTCTAAGGCTTTCCCAAGCAACTGTCTTCTAATGGGAAAACTTTCACAAAAAAATATGTATTGCATGCCAAACAGCTAACCTCACACTCATAAATATTTATGTTTTAGGCAGAGTTGAAACATCATTTGTAAGATGGATGTGCTTCTTTGGAGTTCCAACAAGAAAATGCCTGGAGACTTGAACTCACTTTTACAGCTAATAGGCACAAAGGCAGCGGTGGTGTGCTGGGGGGCGATGCGGGGGACAAAGTGGAATCACTAAGTGTTCCGGGAACCAGTCATCTCGCGAGAACTCCAAAGTTACCTCCTTCCCACTACAGCGGAAGACGGGAACAGCCGTGTTGGGGATGTGCAAACCTCTGACACTGCTATTTGGAAGGGGTGCAGTGCAGTACTGGGGTCTCCAAGCATGGTTCTTACGCTGGGGCGACCACATCTGCAAAGGTCTAGTAATACATGTAGATTCTCAGGTTCCAGGAAGATCCGCTGAGTCAGAAAGTGGGCTGGGAGAGGCAGAGATCTGTGTTTGGCCCCACTCCTCAAGGTGATTCAGAGGCACCTTGGGTTGTGAGAAGCAGCATGGTTCACAGTCCCTGTAATAGAGAAAACTGAATTTGACTCCACCACGGTATAACCCAGGGGCCTCTGGTGAGTGGCTTAACCTTTAGCTTCATTTTCTTCCTCTATGAAAAGGCAAAAAGAGTATGTTTTCCCCATAGGATTGCTAAGCGAATCCACAGAGAAAATCTAAACAGATTCTTTGTTAGAATTCCTGGCACACAATAAGCATATAATACAATACATGTTTTTTATTATTATAACTAAATTAATATAGTTTAATCTAGACATAAATAGACTGTAAATACATGAGGAAAGAGAAAGTTACATTTTTAAACAATTCTCGAAAGTCAAAGCAACCTTGATTGAACTTGGATGATTAAAAGTAACTGCATGTGAAAATCAATTTTTTCTTTCCTATCAAAGGAAAGACGCCCTTTCTGGAGCGCACAATGCACTGAGCCCTTCTGAGGTGTCTGTGAATCCCTTGGGCCCTCCTTTGGTTCCAGCTGCTGAGCAGAGACCACCTCTGAGCAGAGGCCCACCAATTTTGCCAGTGGCCACCCCACCCCCTGCCCTTACTCCAAGGAAGCCCCTTACCTCTTACTTCCTGTGCAGACATTTTGCTGGCCCACAGCCAGGAAGGTCTGGGGAGCTGCTGTGTTCGTGTTGCACACTTGGAACTGCAGGAGAACCCGTGGCCAGGAAACTACCATAAACTCGTGGAAGACTGGGGCCGGTGGTCAGTGGTGTCTGTTCTCAGCCACTGGGCAGAGAACTTGGATTTACCAAAGACCTGCGAAGGCCACGGACCAGCTCAGTAAAACACCCTGGGACTTTCTGGCAGCCCCACGTATTTGTCCTCTCCTGTTAGGCCCTGGATTCACTTCTAAAACAAGCCACCTGCCGGCAACACTCAGCCTCTGTTTGAGGACCTGAGATGGCCACCATCGGCCAACAGGAATAGGGACGTAGGAATAGGTTTTCCCTCCTGTGGTACTGCGGATAGAGTCCAGGGCCTTCACACAGAGCCACGTCCCCAGCCCTTCTTTACTTATTGTTGTAAGACAGTCTCTCTGCTTCTCTAAATTCTTCAGGCTGAACTTGAACTTGCCTTCCTCCTACCTCAGCTTCCCAGACTGCTGGGATCACAGGCCTGTGCCACCGCACCCAGTGGAGGTTAATTTGTTTTAAAGTTCGCTCACTGCTTTGTGATGTAGAACAAGGACTGTGAAAGGGAGCTCCACAGATAGGTTTCAAAGGAGTCCATAAAACCACTGAAATTTTATCCAAGCTCTATGTGCACATACTTAGACCTAGGACTACACAAAGTTGAAGTTGGTGTGTGGGGGTCACAGGATAAGTTCATTATAGCACATTTGGATGGCTTTTTAAATTCTGTGGACATATTGCAATTTCAAAACCTTCCAGAATACTTGCAGTGGGTACAACATCAACTAGTTCTTGTATTGGCTGAGAAGATTCGACATACCCAGTCCTTGCAGGTCCACTCAAATTCCTGTTTGAGCATTCCTTCCTGAGCTTCTCTCTTGGTGCCTGGCCCTTTTTCAAAGCTCACACTTCTATCTTACCAATGCTTGTATTGGTCTGCTATTGGTCCTATGACAAGTTGCCACAGAGAGTATGCCTTAAAACCACACAAAAGAGTTATCATACGCTTCCAGAGGACACAAGTCCAACATGAGTTTCCCCAGTCTAAAGTGAAGGTCAGCAGGGTTGTGTTCTTCTGGAGGGAATCAGGGAGAACCCTATCCCTTATCCTGTCCACCTCTTCTACAAGGACATGTATGTGCCGGGTGTGGGACCTTTGTGGCACCCCTCCATGCTCTTGCTGCTGTGCTTTGTTCTAGCTCTCTTACTACTCTCTTGTGAAGACCCTGTGATTACTTGACCCTCCTGAATGTTCCAGAGTAATCTCCCCTCTCAAGATCCCTGACTTAATCCTGCCTGCACAGTCCCTGGGATTATGTGACCTTAACCTGTCACAGCTTCTTGGGTGAGGATGTAGATGTTGATGTGGCATGTCACCCTGCTGTCACCCAGCCAGCTACCTGAGTGTTCTTGAGTGTGCCAGGAAATGGGATGCTCTGTGACCATCTTTGGACATTCACCTTCCTCCACTACCACTCAGGCATCTGGTCCCCGTGGGACAACCTTTGTGTAACTACCTCCATGCTGGGTAACACCACTATCCCTCTCTGTGCAACTCAACCTTTGTTTCCTTTTAGGCTCCTGATTAAGTGATTACGTGGTACAAGTTCATGTTAGTTTTGTTTTGTTTTGTTTCGTTTTGTTTTGTAGAACTAGGGATCGAACCCAGTGTCTTTCAATTTTTTTTTAATTGCCCACCTGGAGCTGGAACTTTTGATCCTCCTGCTTCAGCCTCCCAGAGTGCTGTTATTAGAGGAATCCTGCTATACTGGTTCATACATGTCAGTTTGGAGAAGCCTGTGGCTCAGTAGTAATATAGCAAAGAAAGCAAAGAAACAATGCAGTATGGCACAAGAAAGAACAAGGTTCCAGCTGGTTCCCTGTAAGGCAGATACTCACCAACTCTGGGGCAGGTAGGAAGAGTTTTTCATGGTGTGCTTTGAAGCGTTTCCCCTTGACCAGAGTGAGTACGAATGTAGAAGAGGGAAAGTCCTGAGTCTCAGTGCCAGCAGTGTCGTATGCAGACCACGACCTCACCAGTTGCTGTACTGTTGGTGCTGGAGTGTCCCTGGAGGTCCCTGTGATGCATACCTGACCCCCACAGGTGAAGCTTTGGGGAAGTGGTGGGCCCTTTAAGAGGCAGGGCCTCTTCAGGAGATCCTCTGGTCTTTAGAGCTATGCCTCAGTGCAGGTGGTGGACTCCAACTCTCTTTCCTCTCTCCTTTGCTTCCTGGCCAAGACATGAGCACTTTTCTGTACCCTGAGCCCCTTGTCTTTGCCATCTGGAATCCCCCCATCACCTCCAGAAATGTAAAAGCCAGGCATCTACAAAGTCATGGGCTGGAACTTCTACAACTGGGGCCAGAATAGACCTGCTTCACTCTATAAGTTAAGGTATTTTTTTTTACAATGTTGGAAAATAAATTAATACCACTGATGAGTCTATACTGTGTTTGTGTCCTGGACTCCTGGATCTGTCTACAGACCTGGCTACACCAGCCAGAGTTCCCTCTCCTGTATCTGGCCAAACATTTCTTGTCAGTGTAACCTGGTGCATCAGTTAGCTTCACAAGGCTGTGTTTATCCAGATAGAGACTGACTTAAATTAAGAGCCAGAGCTAGAGACCTTTGGCACAGAGTCCTGTTTATGTGACTGCCGGCAGGAACTAAAGAATGTTTTGGAAATATGCCCAGAGACCTGAGGTTTAACCTAAACCCAGCCCCTGTCAAGCCCACATGTGCTTGTAGTCAGTGGCTTTCTTTCTGCAAGCAGGAATCTCTATCGCTATACACCTTACTGTCATGATGCTAAGAGAGAGAAATGTACTGTGAAAAGCAGGTAAAAATGCATGTAAGTTATGGTATAGATCTGGAATGTCCCCTAAACGTCTAATGTGTTCAAAAGTGGGGCTTGGGGGCTGGGGATTTAGCTCAGCGGCA
>NW_004955470.1:8460779-8474981 GCF_000276665.1 Chinchilla lanigera | reverse complement strand
CTTATACTGCATATTGTTGTCTTCAAATCAGTCATTCTGATTACCAAATTCAAGCATGCAAAATGTAATACAACAAGCATTGTTAATTGCCTGCCACTTTATTTGTAAATCTGTATTGTCTGTACTGTTCTTTTGCTATTTTGTAAAAGGTTGTCTGTCCGTTAATGTTTTCCCTCTTTTATTTTTAAAATAAAAAAATAAAAAAATGTTAAAAAGTAACTAAAAAGAAAAAGAAAATTTTAAGCATTGACTGTTCCTCTCAATAAACCACAGACATCAGCAATACACCTATTCCAGCTATCCTTATATGTACATATGAATTTTATTTTTTATTTAAGAGAAACAAAACAACAAAAACAAATATATAAACAAAACACCATACAGAACAACAAAAATGATACAGAATTTCAAAACATGGTGATAGGATATTAACAACGGTTGTTATATTACCTAATATCATCTCCAAAATGGTTGCACATATAACCAGATATTGGCATGCAAGACTGATCAAACAATTACACATTAACAGTTCCTTTTGATAAACCAACAGATATTAGTAGTACAATTATCCTAGCTATCCTGTGTATACATATACATATCTTTTTCCTCTTCCTTTGCTTTTATCATGTGTTCAGCTGATAATCACAGTATCGGTGTTTACTCTTTGACATGGAATTTGTTGCATAATTTCTCTGTGTGTATCTGTGTGTTTTCTCCTCAGCTTCATAAATAGAGATGAGCTGCACTGCAGATAAATGTCAGAGGGCGGAGAGATGAAGATGACACCTCAAGAGCACCCTGTGAAGGTGGTAGTGGGCCCAAGTGATGGGAATCATGGGGCAATTCAACTTGTCTTTAGGACCAATAATTATTTCAGAAAGTCTAGTTTTATCAAATATTCTTTTCATTAGAGAAATGTTGTTTTTGTTCAATAAGCTATGTTTGATACCTTTTAAAATGTAAGATTCAGTTTTCATCTGAACCTTACATTTCACATAGGTACTGTTTGTATTTTGAATGTTCCTTTTCAGAAAAGTGAGTCTTAAGATGACAGGAAAGCATTTTGAGCTGGATGCAAGCAGTGGGAGTCATATCTAGGTGTAGCTGCAATCCTGAACCTGTCCACGGCCATGAGAAGCCTAGATGGACTTCAGAGAAAGCATCAAACCGGAAAAGGAGATGAGTCATATCAACTATAACTACTGATATCTGCAGTTATGCAAAAAAAAAAAAATCATCTCTTCCCCTTTTAGTTTGTTGATGGACGGGGGGTAAATCACAACCCCTTTTATTTAAAACCAAAAAAAATGTATGAGATCACTGTTCATAAATATTAAGTAAAGTTGTGGTGAAATGAGCAGGCGGGTTTCCAAGTGAATCAAACTAATCCACCATCAAACGTGGCTCATAAACCATAGAGAACAAAGTATCATGGAAGGTTGGACCAGACAAATCATTACACAGGCCATTCCATTGGGAACATAAAATGTACCTTTCCTCCTCAGCTCAGTCCAGTTTCATGGAGAAGCTACTGCCCACGTTTTCTTCATTTTTCTGGAAGGCATTAGATGTCCAGAAACACAGAACTCGACTGCATATTCTCAGCAGGAAAAATAAATTGTCTCATTTTGTGCCCCTCTCTTAACCTGGATTCCCTCCTTCCGCCCTGGACTGGGAGTGGGAATTTTTATTTAAAGAAGTGATGCTCGTGGCTTTTGCCTCAGCTGTGCACACTGTGAATCTACCAGACACAGGCAGTCATGGACACTTCTCTGGAACCTACGCTGAGCCGCTTTCCAAATAACTTGCCTTTCTTTAAAATTAGCGAAACGTCTACCTGAATAAATAATCACTTTTTCTGAAGTTTCTCCCACGGCTTTACGGGACAACTTCTTGAAATGGCAAGCAGCACCCTTTAACCCACAGGAGTGAGGAAGGCAGTGAGGAGCCGTGGTGTCTTCCTTCTTATCCTTTGCCTCCCAAGCCCGAGCTCAGGTGCGGCTTGCAGTGTGCACACACAGCACAGACCGGAGACAGCAAGAACTCTCCTTGTGCAATCAAGGTATCGGTGTACCCAGGGACACATGAGATGAGGAACAATCAGACAGGATGCAATTAGGGCAGTATGCGGAAGCATGTGGTCATTGTATCCAAGACACTTTGCAGATCAAATGGCTTTTAACAAGGGCTGAGAGACGGAGGTGTGCAGATTTGAAGCCATTAAGAGGAGGCTGCTATGGGACTCTGAGAAGACGAGCAACATGCAGAAACCGGACAAAACCTTTCCCCTCCACAGCCTTGACTCTTTTTTTGCTTTTCCATTATCCACATTTCATAATCAGAAGAGGAGTACTTGGCTAGTAAACACATTTCTTCTAAGTGGTCGGGGAGGTGGAATGCGGGGGTGCGTCTTTCGAGCAATGGGATTGGACAAACCTGGGGTGCATTTTGGTTCTGCTGGGAGCCCTTAGGCAAGTAAGTTTGCAAACTGTAGTATGCTGGTTTTTAAAATGACTATTGCAGGCCCATAAACCCTTGGAGCCAGATGTACTTTGGAATTCTGAATAATTCAGAATTTGCACGGGTAATATGATATGTACACTACATATTACATACCTCCCTGGCAAGCTCTAGAGTAATAAGACACAGACATAATTTTGTGGCACAATATTCAAAGCAAGAGGAGTAAAGAAAGACCATAAGTAGCCTTGGGTCTGTTCAGTTCGGGTTTTGCTGCCAAATGAATTTGTGTTCAATTTCCCCAGGTCGAAGACTCAGATATCTTCTTGGGAGGGAGGAAGAGTCAGGTACAACAGTGGAGGGTGGAGGATTCTAGACCAGGTGCCAATGCTGAGTAAACAGTCCCTGTTCGTGGTCTGTCAATTCTGTCTGATCCTTCACCGGTATACACTGACCTTACCTCTACCGTGTTCCTTTCTGCTGTAGCCTGTTACCCACTTTCTCACGGAGGAAATTATCTGCTTAACTAACCAGTCCCCAGAGAGCCGCCACTCTGGGAAGCTGTGTCTCCATCATCGTCTCTCCACACCAGGGCTCCTTCTTGGAGCTGCAGCTCAGCCGTGCTCTGCACTGCCCACCCCTGGCTGACTCAAGGCTCCCAGTCTTAGCAGCCTGCACCTTTCCTTCTGGCTCCGCCCACCGGTGCAGAGTTCTGGGGTTGGTGGGTTTAAGGTCCTAGGGGGCTGCGCTGCCCACTCCTGAGTCTCAGGCTCCACAGCATGCTTGGTGCACGGTATTATCATGCTACATTTGTTTAATTAACCAAAACTGGAACAAATGTCTGAAGCACCTAGTTCCAGCCACGCAGAAGCCTGGCTACCTTGCACACACTCTAATAAGTACTTTTCAAATCTCTTTTAAATCGCTTACAAGCCTAACTTCAACCGTGTCGGGAGAGCAATACTATCACTGTTCTGTGGATGAAATAGCTGAGTCTGAGATAAGCCAAGTTATGCAAAGCCTCACGGAGCAGGTAGCCTGTGAACCCAGGGTAGGGCAGAGATCCTTCTGTATCTCAGGCCCTGTGCCACTTCTGTTCACCAATGTGTCTACAGCTTGAAGATGCCAGGGTGAGGGACATGGGAAAGACATCGGATAGTCAGGCCACAGGGATGCCGGGCAGACCGAGGTGATGAGTGGGTTCAATGCCCTGTGGAGGGGTGGAAGGCACAGGGCTTCAGTTGAAGGGCTCATGTCCAGGCAACAGAGTTTAAAAGGAGAAATTCTGACTGAGGGCTATTGTATGGCCTGCTCTCTGAAGCAGTTAGACACTAGCCACAGAGGTCCAGATGGACAGAACAGCCTTATGCATTGTCAGAGACGGAGCATTCACTTCTGGGGGCACCTGCTCCTCACCCCAAAATGCTGTCCCCCATACACATCTATAAAAGCCATTACGATAAGTATGGCCAAAACCTCAGTTCTGTGGACCCCAAAGCAAGTTCGTAACCTTTACCCCTTAGAGAGTAGCTCACCCTCATGGGGTATTAAGTCTTGTACTTACATGAGCTAAATGAACATTGCCATCTTATGTAGAGGTGGGCAGTGATGATCGTCATTCCTTCTCCAGGAGAGACATCATAGCAGTTATTGATTTCTGCACCAACACTTTAAATGCTATACATTTTCTGGCAACAATAGATCAAAACATTAGAAAGGTATATCAGACCCATACATTTTTAAAAGGATGTCAGGGAATAGTGTTTTAAAATAATTTCTTTTGACAGGCTTATGTCAAAAAAGTAGCATCTTAAACTGCAATGAAAAAGAAAACAATGAATGACATGTTACTTCTTTTGCCATACACATACAATCACGGAATGCTTTCCACAGTATAGCTATTTTGAGAACCCTTATGCATAAGAATTCGTCTTAGTGCATAGGGTGAATTTCGGGATTAGTGAGTGTGTGCCGGGGTTATCGTTTGCCAAAGGACAGGAGTAAGGCAGGAGAGGGAGGTCAGAGAAACGCACCTGGAAAGAGGCACTACCACCAGCCAGGCAACCTTCATCTGTTTCCAATGACTGCGGTAGGCTGGACAGCTAAAGTGCATTAACCCTGAAATAGAGCCCTTTGATGCTGAGAAGAGTTAGAAGGCTGGACCTGACTTCAGTGCAAATATTCTGACAAAATTTTTTTAAAAATGTAACCATGAGGTGGCCACAGACTTCACTGCGGGGCAGTTTGTGGTTTGGTTCCTAGCCCAAGATCACCAATTTCCTCTTGCACCAGAGCTGCAGGCTACTGCACTGTAAGGTGAGGGAAGCAGGGCTGGTGTCAGGGTATACGATGCTGTTCCTCATGTAGCAGGCAGATAATATCTAAAGTGAAGACGTTCTTCTTTCACAGAATTCCCCACAACTGCATATATTAGGCAACTGGTAGACTTCCCAAAGAAATTCTTGGGGTTGTACAAACTCAGAGTCCATCGCTTGGTGCTGTGTGCCTGACTTACAGTGACCGTAAAGGTCAGCTGACCCTACCCTTTCCCATCAGGCCCTCTCACACCCATTGTCCCAGAGGATCCATCCAGAGGTGCAGAATTTTATTAGGCTGGGCCAAAGAGAAGCTTCGCCTGAATCTGTGCACTGGAACCAGTGAACATCACTGAAGTCTCTCCCGCAGGGTCGGGACTAATAAATGCAAACCCCAGGCCCTAAGGCAGCCGGAATCCAGCCACATGGGGTCCTGCAGCGTGGTTTCTGGGCAGGGGAGCAGGCTGTGTTGAGGGCCTGTCACTTGCAGCCACGGGGGCCCCAGAAACGTCTGGCAAAGTGCAGTCCCTGGAGGACTCATTTGTGGTTGAAGGATGAATGAATTAATAAGGAAGGATGAAATTTTTAGGCCATGAAGGCAGTATACATGCTCAAGTAACTTGCTCACTTGATGTCTGTAAAAATCAGCAAATAAAGCTTCCAAGAGATTAAAATACTTAGTTTGAGAATTATCAGGAAATCTTAAGGTTAGAAATGAACATCGGATGAGACACAAAAGAATCTTACAGTCCCCTTGTAGAAAATGAAATGGGTTGATGCCATAGGTAAACCAGATGAGCATTTATTCTGAGGTATTTCCCTTCCCTATCTTCATCATTAACAGTCTTCTTTTGAAAAATAAAATATTTCTTTCCATTAAGTCACAGTTAAAGCAAGGCATGTAGAAAGATATTAAGTCATACATAATAGATTTGTGAAAATAATATGGTGTGCCTAGTAGCATGCTCCCTAATGCTATTTAATTTACAAATAAAATAGGACCTATTTAAAGGAACAAATGCAATGAAATATTTCTGAGTTGTGTATCCAGAATTAAAAGCAAAGCACACAATATGGGGAAGGTTAATTATATCAACATATAGCTTCAAATGAAAGGGAGTGAGTGTACTTATTAAAGTGAAACACCCAGGGAGATTGGTGGTAAGAGAGTGTATATCTGTGTCTTTAGCTGCTGAAATCCATTATACTCTTCAATTATAATAATAACCACGATAATAGTAAGTGGCACTTAAACAGCACCTTTCAAATTCGGCATTGTAGCAGTTTGCATTTATGTGGGCATTTACAGTGAGCACACGCTCCATGCATTACCTCGAACGGAATGCTGGAGAGGACTCGGAGGCACATGGACAAAGACCCCTCAGACAGACCAGGTTCCCCTAGCCACACCAGGATGCACAGCAGAGCCATACCCCAAAGCGGCTCTCTGTAAGCACTATTACTGCACACACGACCAGCACATCTGCTTGCAGACAGGATGATGGAGCAGTATCAGACACTTTCTTATGGTCTGATGCCTCTTCTACAATCATTCAAAACCAACCCTTATGCTTATTGTTGTTTGGAGTGAATCCTACGTTAACATTGCAGCTGCAATTCACAAGGTCCTTTCCTGCGTGTGATGTGACTTGAACACCACAATTCCATCATCAGAGGAAAGACAGGTGTGATTATATCCCAACTTCAGCATCTAAAAACAACCCATGACCAGAGAGGTCGACCAGATGCCTCAAATGTTTTGCCCAGGAAAAATAGAGGGAAAGTTTTGATAATAGATGCACACCAGTCACAGCACAGCAGGCTGTCTGAATCTGTGGGTTCCCTGGATAGTGATTCAATCAACCACAGATCAAAAACTTTCAGGAAAAATCAGTGAGTCTGTACTGACATGTACAGAATTTTTTATTGCTATTATTTCCTAAACAATACTATATAACAACTATCTGTGTGTCATCTACCTCCTACTAAATGGTACAAGTACTTTAGAGGTGATTAGAGTCTAGAGGAGGATTGTGTAGGTTATATATTATGACACTGTATAGAACAGATTCTGCACCCATGGACTCTGGTACCCATAGGGGTTCATGGAACCAGTCCCACGTGGATACCGGGAGAAGGGCCTGGGTAAAGAGGAGCCTTACGTTTCATGGCATTTTAGAAAGAGACTGCGGGTAATGCAAATGTCACTTGACCATAAGAAAACATTGAGGGCCGCCAACCTCAGGTTAGGATGTACGGCGTTAGCTAACATTAGGGCACAAAAGTCCTCAGAGTCCAGTTTCTAACTCTGACGCTGTTTCCATGCGTTCTCTTTGGGTGAAGTTGCAGCCGACAGAGCTGGTGAAGCCACAGTGACATGGGAGAGACTGACTGCGTGGGCTGGGCCGCAGCCTGACTGGAGTTAAACTTGTGCCAGGATCCTCTCGGTGGCCTCTGTTTGTTATCTTTGTGTCTGTGGGCTTTTGTCTCTTCATCTGAAATACTGGAAATAAATGTTGACAAATAACCTGACTCTGAGTATTGATGAGAGGAAGTGTGAAGTCCTTAGAGCCACAAACAATAACAATTCCTTAGTAAGTCTCAGAAGTCAGAGAACTTTCCATATGCTGCAAAATGCTACTGATCGCTTGTCTAGACTCAGTTTCTCCAAACCCTGCTTTTCTCGAGTTTCCCTGAATCAAGCAGTGGTTCCTCTGTCCTTGTCAGTCACTCTGTCGCAGCAACTTCAGCTTGAGGCCCACCCTCTCTCTCCTGTGTCTCAACAGTCAACATCCCTTGCCTCCTGGAGGTAAAGCAAGACCAGCCATGCAGAGGAGAGTGGGAAAGGGCTGCTTATTCAGGGTTTCCATGGCAAGGGAGTCGGCTGCTGTCACCTTCATTTGGCAGAGCCTCAAGGCAGGCAGAGGAGTGGGGACTTTCCCTGGGGGTCACAGGGAGGGCTTGGGGGGCCCTAGATAGAAGTTATGGTGCAGGGAAGCTGCAGGTGGCTAACTTGAACCTCTGGGATGGGGACAGGAGTCCCTGGCTTTCCCTAGTTGTTTTTGAATTGGAAGTGGGCTAGTGGTGAACAGTTAGGAAGCTCAGTTATTAATCAAGTCCTGATTGTCTAAGAATGATCAGAACTGGGGCCATTATTTTGTTTGGGAGTTGTCACCAAGACAGGGCTTTGACTTTCTAGAAGTCTGATGTACAGATATTAGACTAGCTTTCTGGGCTGCATATTATAGACCATGTGTTAGTTGCAAATTAAGGGTAAGAGTTCTCTTTGCACACCTGCTTTTGTCATCATCCGTCTGCACATACAGCAGGGTTCCCCGGATTCTTCCTGCTTGACATTCATTCATTTCAGCGTTCACTCCATTTCCCCACTCCCTTTATGCCTCACACCACACGTAAGCACACGTGTTCTTCTCACAGGGATGCTCAAATTCCCTCCAAGACCCGGGCACCATACCTTGTCTACAGCTCCAACCTTCATGCCTAAAACCCACACTGTGACTCCACCGCACACTTCAGAGTTTCCCACAAACTGTGTCTACAAGCAGCTCCAGCTGTGGCAGTAGATAATAGCCCTGGATGGCAGGACTGAGATCAAGTCCTGGGCAGCATCTCAATCAGCTGCATGACACGCCAGTGGGCAGCATCCCACTGCAGGTCACGGACTGGGTCCATGCAGCTCAAGAGCTCGTTCCTTCCTGGCTCCCTCCAACTCTGACCGCCCTGCAGCTCTATCCCAAAATCACCTCCTCCTCCTTCTGCTTGACAGTGTATCATGTTTGTTAATCCCAAAGATTTAACAAATGATCCTCTGTGTGTGTGTGTGTGTGTGTTAATGTGGATGAGGTACTTCCGTGGTCCTCTTTTTATTTTGAGACAGGGTCTCCCTGCATCACTAAATTGCCAAGGCTGTGTCCCAACTTGTGATCCTCCTGCCTCAGCCTCCCAGAGTTCTGAAATTATAGGTTTATATCCACAAAACTGATGCAAATGATCAACTTTCAGTAAACACAGGTAAAATTAATTTTCTCCTGGACAGGTGCTTTGTCACTCTGTCTACCTATCTATCTGTCTATATGTCTGTCTATCTGTCTATCTGTCTATCTAGCTATCTATCTAATTTGTCTTTCATTTGGAGAGATAGAAGGGCCACACTTGGATGTGAGGGTTGGTTAACACTCATAAAGATAATTACCCAGCTCTCCTTTTATAAGGAGAAATACAATATGATGCCCAGTTGGGATTCTGAAAGGATTAAAAGCAGCCCCATTCTTGGTGGGGCATAATGGGCTCTCCCTACCCTTGAGGGCTTCCAATCTGCAGAAAATAATGAAGTACAATGGACAGACGGGGCCAGCGGTGGCCCAGGCAGGGTGTGAAGGTACATAAGGTAGCATTTTGGGAGTTTCTGACATTTAGGAAATTCACCTGGACCACCAGCTTCCTCTGCATCAGAAGGAGGGTCAGATCCTGGCCTGCGGACAGCAGATGGAAGACAGCAGTTCTAAGGTGAGGCATTTTGTGTCTATTTCTCGGAAGTAGTGTGCGCAGGCAGCAGTGGCCAAGAGGAAGATGGGCAGGAAGATCGTCAGGGGTGGAAATGGACACAAGTCCATCTGCGCCACGGATGTCAGGCTTTATCTTACCACTGTCTTGCATGGGGTTCTTCTCTAGGAGAGGGATTTTGATATCTTGGTCACGGTAAGGTACTGTGCATTTTCAAAAGAAGGAACAATTTTGAAAAAGTTTCAGAAAAAAAAATGATCTGGAGAACAACGCTGCTGTAAAGAGTCATTTGTAGGAAAATGGGTGCAACTCGAGACTGCAGTGTTTAGTGAAATAAATCAGGCACACGAGCTTCACTATCACAGGAGAGACTCAGAGTATAAATAATTTAAAAAGCAAAATGCAAGACAGATAATAGAAAACAGAGAGCAGATCTTCTGCCAATGAGGAGACCAAGAGGTGGAGGAGGGTAACGTAAGAGAAAGAAGAGGGTGGTGCGTCGCCAGCTCCCCACAGGGAGTGCAATCGTTGTGCACTGCCAACATGGACTCATGCAAACAAAGATGGAGAAAGAAAGACATGGGGTTAGAGGAGACAGATATAATTAACCTGATGTATACCATACACAACATGCATGTTGTATGTGAAAATATCACACCGTGCTACGTAACCTGTATAATGTTTATGTATTTATATCAAATAAAATATATTTGATTTTCAAAAATAAGACAAAATTAAAATGTGTCAGGGTTTGGGAGCAGGCGCCAGTTCCCCCAAGCTGGAGGGACTCCCGGCACTTGACTGTCCCCAGGCCGGACCCCAGTTCCAGTGACCTGGGCCACTGCAGAACCAGCACCGGGGGGAGCGCAGCTGGCAGCTCTAGCAAAGAAACAATAAAAGAGGAAGTGCTTAGGAAAAGATGTTCAGTGCCTAAGACGCCTCCTGTTTGAGCTTCCTGAGCACAGGGTGTGAAGCTGGAGCTGCACTCTCACCCCTGCTGTGGGGCTCTGCAGGCAGCGGACGGAGCCTAGAGAGGGCCCGGGCCCGGCAGGGTGGCTGCTCCTTCTGCAGAGAAGCAGGAATCTGAGGCAGAAACGGCATGAGTCCTACTGCAGGAGCTGTGGGGTTAGGTGATGTGACCGCAAGCACTCAGGTGGCTGGGGTGAGGGGACCCTGCCCAGAGAGACCATCTGGGCTTCCCAGCGCCTGCGGTGGGCACATCTACAAGAGGGAAAGTCAGCACTGTCCTGTGAGGGAGGACTCTGGCCCCATGTGGACCGTGGTGATGCAGAACCCAGGCCTGGACCCCGCTTCTGCTCCATAGACAAAGGCCCTCACCACTGCCTGCCCCAGTTTCTCTGGATATGATAGGGGTGTGGGGGTCCCTTGACCAGCAATTCCACTATGAGCAGGACCGGGAATGGGGTTTGTGAGGAGGGAACGTGATCCCCATGCAGGTTGGGATCTCCTCCTGTCCTGCCTCAGCCAAGGGCCTTATTCTGGGTCATTTCTGCATCAGAGAGATTAAAGGCTGTTTGAAAGGACTTATGCAGGCTGGGCTTCTGGCATGAGAGGATAAAATAAAAAACCGCTTTCGGGGTATAAAAATGATCCCTTTAATCTTCCATGTAAAAGGGGGACACACAGCCTTCAGGTGATAAGGCAAGATAGGGTAGGAGGGGCACTCCCGGGACTCAGGATCGGGGCCACAGAGCAGAGGGAGTTCAGTGGATCTGTAGGTCAAAGCCATCCTTCAGCAGTGGGGGAAAAGCTAGTACCACCTAGAAATGCTCACTATTTTCTTAGATGCCACATTGAAGTAAACAACTCCTGTGCTCAGATTTGAAAACCTAGCCTGGATGTTGACTGGAATTGCACTGGAAATTGGTGGCTGGTGCAGCCGTTAATCAGAATATCTGGCAAGCTGCGGGACGGGAGCAGCTAAGTCACAGTGGGGCCGTCCTCATACTCAATGGTCCCCTCTCCTGCGATGCTGAATCACCTGGCTTCACTGAGCTGCGTGCCACCTGCCCTTGCCCGGGCTGGTGACCCAGGGCGCTGTTCTGAGACCCCCCCTTGCAGCGCGACTTCCTGTCCACTGTGTCAGGCATCTTTCCCTATGAAAACATCACTCGCACTGCTCCCTGCAAGTTGAAAGAGAAATTACTTACTCACACCTAAGACTAACTGTCATTCGCTGCAGACCACATGCCGTTTTTTCCCAGAGTATGAAGTAAATGCTTACCTAGTGTATAAAGATCCAACATGTACTATTTTATTAAGAAAATAATGCAAATTGTGATCAAATCAGGTCGGTAAAGTTCACAGTCCTTCAAGGTAGCCCAGCAGAGTCCTGGGCAGAGCCTGGGCCATGGGAGGAAGGAGGCTCCAAGAGCAACACTGGTCATGCAACTCCAGCCTCTTCCCATGGAAATAGCACCTTGCTGGCTTTCTAAAACTCGGGCTCAAATGCAACCTAGTTGGCATGCCCACCTTTCGCTGTACATGGGCTTGGAACGCAAAGGTTGGAAACCTGACGTAACGCTATCTGCCCATCAGCTGTACGTCTTTATCTCATATGTAAGTACCCACCCCTATGCCCACTCATGAAAAGCCTGCTTGCCTTTAATTCTAGCTGAATTAGAGTGAGCACAAGGCTTTGTGTCTACCCTCGAAGCCTAACGCGACGTGCTCATCCCTGATAGGCACCGGCTGCAGCCAGGCAGAGGCTGGGAAGGTGAGTCAGCACTAAGGAGGAGGAGGTGGCCTCTGGAAAGACTCGTGCTGCAGAGTTAGGCAGGAGGAAAACAGACAGAAACACAGGAGTACAAAACGTCATTTTGGAGTTGCTTCCCTAAGAGCCAGAAGGACGCCGTTGCAATCTGGGTGGAAGCAGAAGGTGGGAAAGTCGTGTGGACGTGAGTAAAGGAGACCCTGGTGCAGACAGGGGCACAAGCTTCTACCAGCGTGCACCATGGGGCATCTAAACAACCCACTGTTGCTACAGCCCTGGAAAGTCCTACCTTGGAGGCAAACTGAGTTCCAAGGAAACACCACGTGCATGGAAATCCAACCTGCAGTGGTGTGATTTTCTGCTCTGCTTGACTCTCTGCAAGACTGGACGTGGGATGGGAGAGGAAGGGAAGTGAAACGCCAGTGGGTAGAGTGAATCAGAGCCCGCTGAGAGCCTCCTCCCCGGACCTCAGCTCTATTTCTGGTTCTCCTTAAGGTGAAAGGCGCTGAGAAGTCGAGGGCCTTATTATTCTCTGGGAAACGTTGAGAACTTGTCACTTCCCTCCCCTCAAGGCCCTGCCAGCTGCCCCGTAACCTCTCCCGTGCCTGCTTGTGACTAGGGTCCCCTAGAAAGCGGGCGGCCCAGGAGTGTGTGCTCTGCAGAGCAGGCCATGCCCACCTGCACTGTGAGCATTCACGGGAGGTCCGGAAGTCCCCGCTCCCCTCTTCCACCCTCTCTGATCCGTACCCCTCTGCCACACTTCTCTCAGTACACAGCTTTAGCCACCAAGAAATGGGTCACTAATCAACCCGACGTCGCCACTGCTGACAAGAACTGATCGCAACATAGAAGGCCTAAGCCAAGGTCCATCCTCTGCCACATTTTCTTCTTTCTCTTGAGAATGTTGGATTCCTGAGCCACGTCATGACCACTGGGAACTTTAATAAAAGTTAAAGAAATTACACGATTTTAATTCACCGTGTGTTCTAATAAGAACTACAACCTGGCAAAGGGCTCATGAGTCACTGTGTCTGACTAGGGAGCCATTCCCACCGTCACCTTCACAGCACCTGCAGCCGCCGACACACAGGTGACAGGTGACGTGCACTCGGGCTGCAGATGCTTCTCAGGTTGGACAGTTCAATCCCTCTCTCTTTCCCCCTGTTGTGTGTGTGTATTTGATACTCTAAAGCCCACAGTGGTATAGTAAAATCAATTCCTGAAACTACCCTCCTGTAAATCCTGAAGATGACTCAACCCCTGAGCCACTCAGATAAGGTGGGACTTGGGTTAAAACCGCCTAGGTCCGTGCTCCTGAAAAGACAGCTGCAGAGCACTTTACCAGTGAGTCCGTGTAGGAAGTCTGAATAAAGCATGCTGTGCTGACTTGGTTGAAATGACCTGCAAGGCTGGAAGCAAGCTCATCTGCTTTCAATTGGTTCCCTCAAATAATTGTTTTTAGAAATATATTTTACAGGGCATGGTGACACATACCTGTCATCCCAGCACTTGGGAGGCTGAGGAAGAAGGACTGCCATGAGTTTGAGGCCAGCCTGGCTACACACTGAGTTCAAGGCTGATCAGAGATACTTATCAGTACCCTGTCTCAAAATATATATATATTTTAACTGGGCATGGTGGCGCACAGCTATAATCCTTGCATGTCGGGAGCCTGAGGCAGGAGGATCACAAGTTTGAGCCCAGCCTGGGCAATTTATGTACTTATGGAGACCCTGTCTCAAAAAAAGAAAAAAAAAATATATATAGTTGGAAAGGCCCTGGATACTACCCCCAGAAACCCCAATATACACAATTTGCACACACACACACACACACACACACACACACACTGTGTATTTTAGATCCATAATTTCTTGGGCTCTTTGTATATCTTTTGAAATTATTCTTTGTGAAGAAGTAGCTACATAATACTTTGCTTAGCTTTCAGCTGTGTGAAATGTTGTGTTTCTTCTGTCTGTGTTTACTGTAATTGAATATAGTGGCTATTCCTAAAAAATGTAACAGAAAAGATTTAAAACAAAGATATATTCCAGAAATCACCAGTATTTGTCCTCTACAAATGTGAGAGGATCAAGAAGTGATGACTTACATTTTATAACCAATAATTTGTTAAGAATAATTAGCTGTTGAAAACCAAAAAAAAAAAAA
>NW_004955470.1:8431592-8460609 GCF_000276665.1 Chinchilla lanigera | reverse complement strand
AATTCATAGAATTAAAACAGCAATTCTTCAATAAACTTTATTTATGAACTTTGACAGAAACAATAGCATGTTGCAATAAGCATCATTATGATCAATATTTTAAATCATTAATCTTTACCACAATGTGGTTGATCTATTTTGTACACTGTAAACTAATTTACTGGGAAAATGATGTGACTGCTGGTCTATTTACTTATATATTTAGATATAAACGTTTGGCATCTTATTAAATTCTTTAAACTATTCAGAACTTTTTGCCCATAATTATATGTGATGAGAAAGATATGCATCCTTGTCAGTTTAAAGATAAAAAGAAATGTGAAACTCTGCCAGATAATTTTAAATTTAATGTGTGCAGACCTATACATTTGCTATTAAACTAGGCTTGAAATCCATATCTTCTTGAAGTGAAAGGAGAAAACCACGTTCATAGCTTTAATATTACAATTCATTGCTTTCTGAAAAATGCTCATTAGAAATACTTTAGTCTAGTCTGAAGATTTCCATAAAAGAAATCCAGATTTTCAAAATTACATCAAAATGTAATGTGTTAAAAAATCAGTTAAAATTTTAACTTTTTGAAAATGAAAAGTATACATTTAAATCTATAAATAAAAGGATTAGTATAGTCCTAGAAGATGTACAAAACAGGGCTAACAATACTCATTCAAGAATGAATTTTGAACATTAATGTGGTACTATGTCTAGGCTTTCTGGCTGTAAGCAGTGCTATTTGTAATCCTTTAGCAGACAGAGGGGCAAGTGATCCAAGCAGAATTATATATCCATGAATAAGGGGTGAATGTGAGGGAGTGTTAGGCAAAGCCTTGTTTAACAATTTTGTGCATGTTTTATAATTACAAGGACAAAAATGCATAGAAGTTACAATGCTCATTTAAAAATCCATTCACAAATCATTTGTAAATTTGTAGAATTGATCTTCTTAATTATTCCATTAAGTTAACTCCTAATTGTTAAATTGTTATACATTCTGGTTATCAGTCATTGACTCCTAACCTTTGACAACAAATCGTTAGCTCTTCTCGCATGTGTGTGTAACGTGTAAAGTGCTAGCGGTGGGCCAAGGCTTGTGAAACTGAGCACAGAAGGGTCAGAATCTACCTGAAGGGGCAGCATCATTTTGGTCTCACAGGGTTGAGGTACATATTTTCAATGGCCTGTGAAAGGTTTTTAAATTAGGCTCTGGAGGATTTCAAAGAGCCAAACATGCAATGTAGAAATAAGAGTGATCTGCACTGTTCAAACTACTTCACTGAAGCAGTGCTTATCCTGCAAATCGCAGGTTTCATCCAGTGAAATTCTGATATTATCAAATCATGAGAGCAGAGAATTTCTTAAACCTACAGCTGCCTGGCTGCCTTCTATCTTCCCATTTCTATTCTGTGTTCTTTCCTTTCCGGAAGCTCCCAGTCCCCCTATCATATTTTCTTTTCCCATTCTGAATGCGAATAATCACCTGTATTTGAACATTTACGAGAGTTTTCATCCCCGCTGCAGCATTCCTTCAAGTTCCAGTACTTACAGATGCTTCCTTTAACCTCATTTCTGCTACATCTGGTGATCTTGGTTTTTATTAGTGTCTTTTTCAGATCTCAGCAATCCTGGACGTTACTTTAGAACACGTGAATTCCCTGCCACCAGCCAGGGAAGGGGTGACATCTCCCACGCCTGCTGCCCTAGCCTCTCAGCTCTTCCTCCAAATGTGCAACAGGCTCCCTGTACCCTGGGCAGGTTGCAGAGTGCAGGTGAGCTGTGACAGGCAGGTTACAGACCACATCGCTGTCGCTGTAACCAGACATCCTCCCCTGGCCGCAGCTCTTGCAGATGCTGTTTACACACGTCCTGTTTCTCGTATGTAAGCTGCACTGCTTTTCAGTAACTGCTCCCCTTTCTGTTACTTTTTAATATTTACCTTTTAAATTGTGACAGAGTAGAGACTGTGTAAAGTTTACCATCTGAGCCTTTTCAAGCCACATTTCATGGGGGTTGAGCACAGCCACACGGGTGGACGGCCGACACCACCACATGGCCACAGATCTCTCTAATTTCGCAAAACTGAAACTCTCACCAGTGAACACTAATTCTGACCCCTCTTTGTCTACCTCCTGCAGCGGCCATTCTGCCTTTCCCTCTGAGTTCTTCTCTCGCCATGGGCGACCTCCCAGCACGGTATTCTGAAGCGTGTAGTACGGACACAGGAACCTTCACTTAAGTTTCCAAGGAACCCATTCAGCCCGTCACCAAGGTGCATTCGTGGTCCCTCCTCCTGCTCCAGGCAGCCCTTCCCCTGCCCTTCCCTTGTGGAAAGTTCTGACGTGAAGACATGGTCACATTTCATATACAAAAGCCAACTTTCTCTTCTGGTGATATTTCTATACTACAACATCATAATTCATGTGTTCAGAAGATTATTTTTATTTTCTTAATCAAAATAATTTTTTTAATAATGTGTTTATCAATTTCATAAGAAGAGATCATTCATCCCTTTATCACTAATTCCATATAAAGAGAAATCAAAGTGGCATTTGACGTACACAATATAAATATATTACATAGGAGATTTCTTTCTTGTTACGAAGATTTGAAAACAAGCTTATTTTTGGAATAAGCACATACAGATGAGAAAAACATCACAGAAGAGAATAAAATTAGTATGTCATTGCTGAATATGTATTTCTTTCTCTATTATTATTGTGTGACATCTGGTTTTTTTTGTTTGTTTTTGTTTGTTTGTTTGTTTGTTTTTCTGGTACCAGGAATCGAATTCACAACCTCGCACTTGCCAGGCAGGCGCTGTGCCGCTGAGCTAAATCCCCAGCCCCTATTGTGTGATATCTTAAACATCCTAAAAAGATTTCTGATACTACTTAAAATCAAAGTTAAAGCTGAAATGACATATTTATATATTGTAGCTCTGTAAAAATTAAAATTTTAGTGATTGTGACGTATACCCTGGGAAGGAAATACCAGCATAAAATACTTGCAAAGACTGATATATTAAAAGGATAAAATATTTATTTAGAACCTGTGTATGATATGCAGGTTTTGTACAACACCAATAAAGATGATTTTCATTGTTTAGACAGAAATATCCTAATTTAAAATAACAAATAAATAGAAGGAGTGTAAACCTGTTGAGAAGGCTACATGTAATGGTATAGTTAAAGTAATAAAGTTAAAAGCCAGTAACCTCTGGGTCACCAACTGTGTTGGACTTTGGACTCCTGACAGTTTTTTATACCATGTTTATATCAACTTTTCATTTGTGAAGGATACTAGGAAACCACTATAAACTCTACAATACTATATGTGAGTTTCTAGGGTAATAAGATACATCGGAAGGTGTCAGGAAATTTTCCTTCATAGATGTTTCTGCTATGAATCAGCAGGTACCAAGTCTGGTTTGTTAAAAACGACAAAAGCATTTATCTGATCCTATAAGTGCCCACAATTTCTTAGTTTCTTCAGACAACAAATTCAGACATATCTCAAGCACACTAGTAACATTTCTAGGGATATATCTGGGAAATCCACCATTTTCATGTGGTGAAAGTTAAAAACAGTTATTCATAACTTAATCCACAAATATATTTGCTGTTTTTTCTTATTAAACTGCTCTGTTTTAAAAGAATTTTATACAAAGAACTTGTGGCTTCATTTGTTATTTCTTGACCAGGTTAGGATTTAATGGTATAGCATTTTCTGTTGTTTACACAATTTGATGTCTCTTTAGCTTACATAGTACCTATTTTCTCTTAACAATCTGGTATATGTTTCTGCATATAAACCAAATCATTTGGCTAACACCCAACATCATTTCATTTAAACTAGAAATTTGTAAAACAATTTTAAAAGGTTACACTTATATAAACATGCTGCAGTGCTATCCTGGTTTTCATCAGTGTTTTAAGTTAATTTCTTACTTATGCATGAATGTCACCCAGTGTTTCCTTTCATGCGATGATAACCCTGGAGCCTCGCTGGTGTGTTAGGATGCTATGTGACACTGTATGACAGGATTCTGCATTGAAGGAACATATTTTATCAGCTTGAGGAAGAATTGTTTTTTTGAAAGGAAAATATATTTTGTTTACTCAAATCAGATAAAGTTTCCAGGTATTCTGTTAATAATTTTCTACTTATGTAAATTGACCTTTTTTTGCTGTTTTGTTCTTGGAGCGCCACATGGGGATGTCAAAAACTGCGCTTGCAGAAATGAAAGTATCCTCATTATGCTAATTTAGGTTCCACTGATAGGCATGTTCTGTTTTATAAATTACATCCTCTTGTCAGAAGTCAAAATGTATTTAAATAACTTCATGGAAATTGTCACCAAGATTTGAAACTGTGCACCTTCTATGCCATTGTTGATGTAATCCGTGGGTTTAAAATGGATATGTATTTATTTAAAATGTGTGCATGCTTATTTTGTCATAAATGTTACCTAAATGAAACCTAGATGTGAGTGTAATTTTCATGTATATTTCAATAAAGTTTTGCATTTTAGAAATGCATTTTAATTTCCAGGTTTAATAAGATATGCTAAGTAGTATTAGATGCTGTATATTTTAGTGCCAACAAGTTTGTTTCCTGCATAGTTGGAATTTTCCTGAAGGGTAAAATAAATATACATGTTTTCACAAAATTATTAAAATATCAAAAATTAAAATGAAAAGGGGTTTTGATTTATGAAAATTATTTCCTGTTCACTAAGAAGAAAAGCATTTCTAATTTGCATTTGCATGTCACATGCTGGAAAACAAAATGTGGTCTCATTGAAATGGAGCATATTTACAAATATCCAAGTCCTGAATAAATGATTTTTTAATGTGAGCTTAAAGGAACCTAATAGTTTTAAACTTGCTACTTAAACCATCAAAAGAAATCTGGAAAAGAACTAAGGGCTAACACCAACATGATCGTTTTATTAGAGAAAAATGTATTACATTTCCTTTTCAGCCATTCCTGATAAAAGATCGGGTTTCAGTTTTTTAGAAAAAGTGCATCCTACACTTGAGTTTCGCACTCATTTGATTTTACTTTTCAGAATGACCGTACTGCTGTTAGAATAATCTTTGATGTTCCAAAAATGGAAAAATCAAAGTGAAGAGCTAAATCTGTTCGTTTTTCAAACATATTAATCTTGTCAAGATAATACATAAAAACCAATCCTTGAAAATTTTTCCCAGAGCCCTTTCTCCCCTTTCATCCAAAATATGAAACCACTTAGAAGGATGAAGCAATATGAACGACCACAGAGAACAAGAATTCTATGTAGTACTTGGGCTGCATGCGTTTCAAAATGACCCAAGCGGACTAACTGCCTGGTCAGAAATGCTATTTCTATAACTATTGACGCTTGTCCCATGCACTTAGTTCATATGTATGGCAGACTGAGAATGTCTACTGTGGCTTTTTTAACAATTCAGCTGAGTTTCAAACCCCTGACAGTAACAAATACAAACTGCACCAGCCCCCCAAAAATTGTTGGGGCTAATTTTAATATTAATGAATTCTTTACAACCTCAGTTCAGCGGTTTCGATTAAGCTTTAATTAGTAGCCAGAGGGGAATCCAAAACAAAAATAAGGAGTTGAATTGCTAATTAAGCTGGTTTGATGAGGTAGAGTTTTAGTAAAAGACTGGTTGTTGTTAGCTGTGCAAGTTCTGACAAGCTAAAAATACTAAAGATTATCATTATTGGAACTAACATTCTACGTTACCACTAGCTTTCTGCACGGAGCAGACAGTTCATTAGAGTTGGAGGCTTTGGGCTGTCAGTACCGGAATTAAGGCCTTGTTAATAAGAGGGGAGTGCATGGAAGTCAGAGTCCGAGACAAGTCCGTGGGATGCTAACTTTGATTGGTTATAAATTAACTAGCTGTACCGCTGCACCCAACTACGTGCATCTATCACTAACAGTGTTTTGTGAGTTCTTTCCTTCCTTTTCTTTTTCTTCTGTTTTCGACCTCCATTGCAGTTTCCACAAGGACCTGACTTATTAGAACCTGATGTTACAAAGGAATTTGCCTTCTAGTCTGTGGATGGTGAAAATATTTTTCTTTATGTGCAGGTCCTGAACAACTTCCAAAATTCCATAATTTCATAATGAACTTGAAATTTAAAGCACTAGCTGCAATCCTGGAAAGTATACTACTCAAAGACAAGACTGTACCTTCTCTTACATGACTAATGAGACTCAAAAAAAACTTATTTGAATATTCTCAATATTAGGTTTTGTTTCTTTAAAAAATGTACTTGGATGTTTATTATTTCAAATCCAAAAATTAACCCCTTTGATGTAATTGGCCCTTCTTCGTTGGATATGAATTCTCTCCTTGCACCCCAAAGACTAATTATCCCCCTCAAAGCTTTCTGGTGTCGGGGATTCTCCCAGGCTACACTAGAGGAATGAGAACCATCTTTTGCAGGGTTGTGGAGAATGTAATTTGATTTCTCCATACTCCGATGTTTTCTATAATTTGTATTTTATCCTTTTGCTTAAGGTTTCAAAGCCTACAAACCCAATAACTTAGGGATAAGAGAAGACAGAAAAATAAATGATATTGTTTCTGAGGTATTAAATATAAGCCTGGCTATCAGAGCTGCATGGCCGTCACGAATCATAATCAGGTACTTTGACTTAACACTGTTTTGTTTTATAATAAGGTGGCGGCCATATGTTGGAAAACCTACCCGCCTGTGTCTGAGGGGCTCCGTACCTCTGTGACAAATCCAAAATCTCATTTCCTAATACCTTAAATCTACCCATTGTAATGTAGCTCCACAAGTGAAAATCCACATCCAACTTTGCTCATGAATGTGGCCGGAAGATTACGTGTATTATCATGAAAGGCTAAAGGCAAGCGGTGAATTAGAATGCAGTAGATCCAGCAAAAATAACTCGCAGTAAATCTTCTTTTAATGCATAGTTTACAATTTTCTTTTGCTCAGCATGAAACTGATTAAGATCCCCCTTCTAGGGAATATTTCCCCCCACGTAGACACATTGTTTAATATAGTTACAGAGCCTAGTACTTGACAAATCAGAATTTCAGTGCCGCAAATGTGATGCTTGTTTAACGGCAGCAGAGAGTATTAATAATTTATCTATTTGAATGTAGAATAGGTTCCAATTATAGTATTTCACATGGCGTGGCAAAGGAACACACATTCTCTTAGTGGTGAAATCTTCATTGTAGGCAAGATGCTGGTATGGGCCAGAGGAATTCAGAAATCTACACGTGTCATTAAACAGGTTCTTTGCTTGTTAGCAGTTACAATTTAAATGAACAAATATTAGAAGTTGTCATTTAAATAAGTAATAACACCATAAAGAGAAAACTTTTCTTTAAGTCAACACTATTGGTTTCTCAAGATAAACTCTGTTTGGGAAATTTGTAAAATCAAAGATGACAATTAACCTCCTGCATTTGATTTTTTAAAAACCTTCCCTTTTAATATAATACATACTATAATCAGCTTGAGGCAAGTTATATGAGATACAAAATAATTAGAACATTAAAACTCTTGTTTAAAATCTAACTCGTAATCTATGGTTATGTTTCTGGGATACCAAATTAATTAGTCTAGTGAGTCAGAATTAACTTGAAATATGAACAAACAAAAAAGCCAAATAAACCTGCTGTTGAAATGATTTCTGAAAAGCTAATGAGGGCCAGGTTCTAATAACCAATTTTTCTCTAGTTTTGTTATGCATAAAATCTTTTTTAAAAATTCCAATATATTGATTTTAAAAGTCAAAAATGATATATATTATTTCTTATTTGCAAATAATCCAACAACTTCTTAGGATTTTTTTCTTTTATTGCTCTAGGGTGTGAAAGGGTGTTACTGAAAGTGGGATTTCTTCTCTTGTCCTCCGGAATCCCTCTGCTTTCAGACAAATGAGGCTGAACAGAGATTGTACCAGGGAAGATGCACCTGGGACTTAATGCAAGGAATATTCTACATGTAGCAACACTAAGGCTGTGAGATCCGTCTTACCGGTTCTTTTACTATGTTCTTTCAACTCATGTGACCCCACCTTTTTAATTTCATTCATACATAACTGAAGAAATGCACATAAAAACATACACCCATAGGACAAGCAAACGTGTGTCCCAAGGCAAGAGCACAGCTGGGTTGTGAGGAGGGACCCGCTCCCTTTGTCCCCTGGCAGACAGCTGTCACTGGGCAGGACCCGATCTATCTGTAGGTCTGTCCCCAGCACTGCTATTTCAGAGTCCTCTGAGCTTTAAGACCTGTGGATGTGAGGAAGTAGATTAGTATTTATGTTAACATAAAGTGTCTTCTCATGATCAGGCTGTTTGCACATTCTCAGAAGTAGAGAGGTCCTTGAGGAAAGAAAACGATAGAAATCCTTTAAATTACAAGTTAAATGGTTAGATGAGGCTTTCACCACAAGAAATTTTCCGGGCATAGAGAAATTAAGAGAAAGAAACACATTTATTTTTTTTTCCTTCTCACCTAGCTGTGTAATTCTAAGAGAAACAGCTGTGCTCTTTGGTGTCCGTAATGTGGTCTCCTATTTCTAGAGATAACAATACCCTTTGCTTCAAACCTACATGAGATTTTAAAGATGAGAATTATGAAAATAATAAAGCTGCTTGTTGCTTAGCTTTGACTCTCACTTAATCTACCCTTAAGTAAATAAAACAGCCGCAGCATGCAAAAAACATCCTTCTAACATAATCACCAGATTTAGGAAACCACCACAGATATTAGATTTTTAGTCAAGTGAGTGCTGTAAGAATAATGATTACTATATCCTCTTGTTATTTGGAAATTTTAATATGCTTGTATCTTAAAGTTCTTTTTGGTCTGGAGCTTGATAAGAATATTAACATTTTGTTAAAATTTGTATTTTAACACAGAATGGTCATGTAGGACTGGCATTTCCTACGTACTTTCTGGGGCAGACTCCTGTCCTTAGATTTTCCAAAGGGCAAACTTGTGTCACCTTTGTATAAATTCCTTAGGGTAATTCTTGTGTTGCATTTGAGGAAATATTCACAGGATGATCAGTAATCTACCCGGCTTTTGGAGGTGAACACACAGCACATCCACCTGTGAGCTCTGAATTCCATAATCACTCCTAGAATCAGTCCTGTTATTGCCTGTGGTTGCAGTTTGTCCACAGGACTCCACAGTGGCACAGGGCAGGAGGGGAAAGGTGTGGCCCACCCCTGTGGATAAGTAGGGTTTGAAAGACTTGCTTTGCAGTGGTGCAATAGAAATCAAGTTCTCCAAATGTCTTTATTTGATGGAGACTCCTATGAAGCAGCCCTGAGCAGGACTTAAATTAACCAATAGGCTTTCCATGTTTACTGGTGAGTCTGTTCAAGGCCTAGACTCCTTGCCTGGAGGTGGGTGGCGGGCTCACAGTAAATGAACTTCTGAGAGTCACTGATCCCTATTGAGGCCTATAATGGTGGGTGAAGCCATGAAACCTCAGAGGGTAAGACAAGATCACAGTCAAGGACACCTGGATCCAACCTCAACTAGACAACAACAGTAGCCTCAGGCATCTCACTCCTGGGTGGATTAACTTACTACCTTACTTGGATAAGTCCTTGAGTGGTTCGGCCCTTCTTGAGTACTCCCCTCCCTTCTTCTGAAAACCAAATAAATAAGTGCCACCCAGAGAATCCCTTGGTCTTAGCCCTGAGAGAATCTCAAATTCTGTGAGAGGGCTTTGATCCTCCTGGAACCCTGAAATCATTCCATTCACCTCTTTTATTTAGCCTTCTCCATACATTCGCTCAGGAGACTGTGGAACTGATCATCCCATGATAACTAAGGGATATTATTGACCCGATATTTGTTGAGGAGGTTTTGACCACACAGGAAAGCAGATAAGCGAGAGAGACCCTTGCCCCTGTCCGTGTCACCACTCTGGCACTGCTCGGGTGTGGGTCACTCCTTGGGAAAGTGTCTGGCACATGCTACAGAGTTTATAAGTGAAGAATGAATAAATGAATGAATAAATAAATGAGGGCCACTCTGGAATCAAAGTCACCTGTATGAAAGTGTTTACCCACAAAAGGGCACTGACAGTGCTCTTGCCCTGGAGCCAGCCCAGGGGAGGGTCAGCATTCCAGGGGAGCTGCTGCTACCGCTGACAATGTTCTCTGGGGAAGGAGCAGGGCGCTGCTGGCCCCTGTGCAGAAGGGGCATCCTTCCCGCTTGACTGCATCTTCTGGGGCAGCCATAGATGGGGCCAAGCGTGAGGACAGAACCTGCCCAGGCAGGGATGCTAAGGCGATGGGTGTGTCCTGTGTGTAGGGACAGGGTAGATTGTAATGTGTGCCTTCCAGATGAAGGGACCAGTGAAAAGCAGTCCCAGGGCTTAGTCCATTCTGCCCTGAGCACTCTGGCCACAGTGAGGAGCGACAGCCCATGTGACCTCAAAGGACTCCTCTGCTTCTCCTGGCACCAGCAGGGTCCCCCAGGAGGGTTCTGGAGAAGGAGGGCCCTGGAGCACAGATGACAAAGGAGTGCTGCGGGAGTGGGGAGTTGTCCTTGCTGTTCCTTTGTCCCCTTCCATCAATCATACCCAGCACTGGGCAGCAGCACCCTGCAGGACAACCACTCCCTCCCGTCAGCACCCTCTCTCGGAGTCACACAGTCAGAGCCCGTCATCTCCCAGACAGTGCAGCCCACCGGGGCAAGGCCGGAAACCCTCCCTCTCCCGGGGCTCTTCCCAGCCACCAGCCCAGCAAGGGCTCTGTCCTGACGCTCTCGGTGGGTGGCAGCAAGTTTGCCCAGGGCAGCAGCACAGCAAGTCCCTGTGCTTATTCCCCAGGTCACCCTGGCAACAGAGCTTCTTACAGCTTCTGGGTTTTGGGTTTGTTTTTTTCTCTAAAAGTGCCTGAAACAGGGAAGGGAAGAAAGAACGGAGGCGAGACCGTCAGAACCTTAAACAACAATTCTCACAACTGTAATGGGCTCCTCTTTAACAGAGGTAAAGGAGAAGGGCTGGCTGGCTGCTGGTGGCTGCAGGGTGGGATAAACTGGGAAGGTGGAGGAGAACGGACCTGGAGAAAGAGGAAGAAGCGTGCACTCAGAGTGGGAGGAGAAGCTTGCTCAATACTCAAACGCAGTGAGCCGCGCCGTCCTTCCCCAGAGTTCTCACACTGCGTGTGTGGAAGGAAATTATCTGAAAACTTTGCGCTAACCGGCACCCAATACTATGAGATCATGCCAATCACAGGTTGGAAAGATGTTAAAATCTACAGCTGGCTCCATTGCCATTCCTTAAATTAAATCCATTGATTCAATTGATTGATCAGTTGAACAGGGCGATGCTGAAAATGTAGGAGACACTAATGCACTAGTTCCTAGAGAATTACATTCATTAAGCGTCTATTAGAACTGGACTCTTCATGACTAACCTGGAAGTTTATAATTCTATTGGAAACGAGAAAAGCCTATCATGCTCTCTAGAAGCTAGTAGTGCCTTGTTCACAAACTTTATGATTTCCACAGTTCTAGCCACAAACCAAATTGGAAAAGAACCAAATCAAATTCAACGGTTAGGTTCAATGCTGACCTTCGGGGGAAATTTGATTCAGTTCTCATCCAATTCGATTTGCACCCAGAGTCGTGGAGAGAATTAAGTTCGTGAACCGAGGGTCCCTGACTTGTGAAGGATTGCTGCACTTTCGGATTCATTCCTATGTCTGACAAAGTGAATCTTAAACACCTTTAACACAAATATGCAATGTTAAGTATAAAAAATATCCAAACGTGAGGTGCTTTCAGATCTGTGAAGGCTCACAACTCAGCTCTTTGCAAATTGGGGACTTACTGAAATAGCAATCAAATGCACTAAAAACAGTGCAGTTTCTAAAAGTGGGTTTATTACAATTATTGTGCAGCTCTTTGCAAACATTCTCATATCTGTGACACTTCTGTGTGAGTTTGCAGAGATAAGGTACTGAGGTTCGTGTCCACTCCCAGCTTGGTCCTTGGAGGAGCAAAACATGGGATAGAAGTTGTGTGCACAAAAATTATAATCACTTCTCCCTTGGGTGCGCTGAATGAGCTACACCCTTCCCGGCTCCAGACAGACCGGTCTGCGAAAGGCGAAGGGCTATTCTTTTGTGCTGCTTTACAAACTAGCAGATCCTGTTACTGAACATTAAAGTCCAGTACAGTTCTTATTCGGAGGAATCAACTGCCAGCGTCAGAGGTGAGAGTTAATGGGACTGGGACTGGGTGGGGGCAGGTCCCCCAGTGGTTCAAAGGGCAAGGGCCCAGGTCTGCCCTGGCTCACGCCCTTCAGAGGGCACGGCTCAAGCTGCCCAGCCTGCTGTGAGCACACAGACAGATGACCCCAAGTAAATACCATCAATCCTTCCCTCATAGTTACGGAACATCAGAGCTATATCACCAGTCACAAACTGTGACTTCATGAGGATGTGGCACGTAACAGGGTTAGAGAAGAATGTGTCCATAACTGGCAAAGGTTTGTCATTCATCGTCACCTTTATATGATTACAAACTTGTTATCCTCACATGCTGCAGGTGAAAGGTTACTGTTAAAATAACCCTACATATTTCTGAATATTGTTTTGTGGATTTTTTAGAACTTACATTTAATAAATGGATGGGAGGGCATTTTTTAGAAAGTACTTTGCAAATACTCTGTGGCTGAAAGATGATGGGGTTTTAATATTTAATGCCTAGAACAATCTCTGAGAAAGAAAGACATTTTGATTTTTAGATATAATTGTACTAATAACAAACTTGCTTTCATTTTTTCACTTGCCTCTGTGGAAACAAATCATAAACATTAGTCGAGTTACACTTGGTCTTCCCAGCATTTTCTCACTGAATAGCAGTGCTTTGGTTAGCCCCGGTAAAAGTGCTAGTTCTTTCTAGGAGGACATATGATCGGAGGAAAAATTTAAGTAGAATACAGTTCATAAAACTGTGTTTATTTATATTTGCACAAGAGAAGTGCATATCAAGAGGTCAATAGATGTATAAATGTAATTTTCCTGATAGTTATCCCTAATCTAATTTTCACTCAAAAATGTAGTGAAATTACATTTTCATATTCCAGTCCCTGCTATAGCCTACATGCATTTCAGGAGCAGGCTTTTCTCCATCTTAGTAACTGGGGCCAGGATTAAGCGAGGAGGAGAAATGGAATGCTGTGTTTATCTATTTCTACTTAGACATGACCCAGTACGGTGTGGCTCACTCAGAGGTGAAATTTGATGGTAGCTTTATCTTCCAAGAAGGGCAAATGGGGAGGGAGTCATTATGTGGTAAGATTCATTTGACCGCTCTCCTAAGCAGGTTATTTCTAAATTTCAGGTTGTTATCAGATGTATGTGAAATTTGTCAAGGACCCACATGTGTTTGTATTTGAAATAATCATTAGAACCACAATGATTTTGCTTTCGCTGAACATCCAAATATATGGCAAGCATACGCAAATGCATTTCAACATTTAGCTTGGTTGAATTTTTTGAGGTAGTATCATTACCAAGCACCCACACAATTTAAAGCGGTGATACAAGATGCACAATTCTAGGTTGTGGAATATACAACTTACTTAAATCATAGATTGTTTTAAAATATGTTTTTAATGTAGAAATTACAAATGGTTCCTACCCAAGCTGTAAATATCTTTAGGTCTCATTTTTCATTGAGTAAAAGTACTGTACATTATTTATGATAAGAAGGCACGCTGGGGCAAGAGCCACACTCACAAGTAAGAGCACATTAGTGAGCTTGGGACACACCTCTGCACATTGTGGCTCAGAGGACACCCACTTAATGCCCTCTGATATCTATGCTAAACCCTCCAGTCACTACAGATGTGCATTTCTCACCACATGCGGTGCTGCTCCTTTTTATTAATCAAATTAACAAAGCAGGAAACTGCTGAGTCATTCTTTATAAGTGATTTCATTCCACTTTAAGAGAAATTTACCTTCATGGAGACAAAATTCCCTATTTGGTGTGGACTACCCCAGTGCACCGTGCATGAGAACCAAGTGCTCCGGATTATCCACGGCTGTTACGGTGGTGTTGGGAAGTAGGAAATGACCTCCCTTCGCCTTCTAGTTTCTTTGGTTGAGCTACAAATGGCACTGACATAAGGCAGATTAACAGTTTAAAAAAACATTTTAATTATTTGTGTGCACAGTGTTCTCAAAGTATGAGACGGGAAGAAGAATGAGAGGATGGAAGCTGATATAGCAGCCTGAGAGCCAGACAGGAAGGGAGGCGGGGGCTCTAGGGGAAGTGGAGACACATGGTGTTGGGGAGTTCCTCCGCGGAAGGATTATAAGAAGCTGAAGCCGCTCAGGTTGTAACAGTCAGCGAAACTCTGTGGATGTGCCGTTAGCCTCCAGCTGCCAATCCTGGGGCCCAGTGACGAGATTCCAGGGTGGAAATCAGGCAGCGGAGTCCCTCTGGGGAGATTTTTTTGAACAGATAAGGAACTTTCGGCACAGACTCGGCTTTGTCCTTCATTCCCATGTCCTCGGTTCAAGGTCATCAGCACATTCCAGTGGTGTATTTTGGGGTGGCCTTTCCCGTATACCATTAGTTTCAAAATTCTATTCCTGCATCAGAACTAGGTCGAGCCACACATCCATAATTTTTATCTGGAGAACTGAAATGTATTTAGGATAGCAGAGGGTTGAGATGTTTTACTTTGATTATTTTGCTTGTTTTTGTTTTTTTTTTTCCTTTTTCTTATTTTACATTGACGCATAATTGCTTGCATTTCTGGGTAATGTGTATTTTGGGGTAATGTGACATTTCAATCCATGTATCTCAAATTAGGGTAATTAGCATATCTACCACCTTAAATATTTATTATTTCCTTATGGCAAGAGCATTCAAAATCCTTTCTTCCAGCTAATTTGAAATCCACAGTGTATTACTGTTAATGGTGGTCACCCAGCTCTTCGAGAGAACACCGCGATTTCTTCCTCCCAGCCAGCCATAACTTTGTACTGCCTGACCAGCCCCCCACGTCCCTCCCTCACTCTTGCACTCCTCGGCCTCTGGTAATCATAGCCCTACTGTCAACTTCTATGAGCCCAACATTTTTAGATTCCCAGGAGTGAGATCCCGCAGTGTTTATCTTTAGCTTATTTCATTCAACATAATGTTGTTCAGCCTCCATTACGCTGCAAATGAAAGAATTTCAAAACGTTTTTATAGCTGAGTAGCACTGCAATGTATGTATAGACCATATTTTTAATCTGTTTATCCCCTGGTGGATACTAAGTTATTTCCATGTACATCTTGGCTATTGTGAAAAGAGCTGCAGGAAAGACAGGAGAACGGATGTCTCCTCCACCTACTAATTTCTTTTTTTTTGTCGGGGGGACATTTACCCAGAAGTGGACTTGCTAGATTGTATGGTAGTCATATGTTTGACTTTTGAAGAATCTCCATACTGTTTTCTGAAGTGCTTATACTCATTTATATTCCAATTAACAATGTATAAAATTTCCTCTTTCCCTACATCCCAGGATCCTTTGTTTTTTAACTTCTTTAGTTTTAGTTTTTTTGATAATAGCTGACCTAGCAAGAGTCAGGCAATATTTTTGAGTTTGGCTTGAGTTGCTTGGATAATTAGTGACGTTGAATATTTTTATATACCCGTTATCCATTTGTATACCTTCTATTGAAAAAATACGTTTCCAGATCTTTAGGTTTTTCTTAAACTGTTTTGTTGTCATTGACTTTTTAATTTTTTAGTTTCTTATAAAATTTAGATATTAAGATTCTGTCAGAGGTATAATCTGAAAAACATTTTTCCCATTTTGTGGGTGCGCTCCTCCTTTCCTTGACTGTCTCCTTGCTATGTGTGAGCTCTTTAGTTTGATACAACCCCACAGGTCTCTTTGTGATTTTGTTGCCTGTGCTTTTAAGATCTTACGTAAAAAACGTTCTTTCTCAGACCAGTGGCATGTAGCATTTCCCATATGGTTTCTTCTAGCAGTTTTGCATGTCTATGTCTTACATTTAAGTCTTTAATTTGGATTTGATTTTCATTTATGATGCTGTGTGGGATGAAAATGACTGTGTTTGCCTCCTTCTGAATCTTAGAGGAAAAGCTTTCAACTTCTTCCCGCTCAGAATGATATGACCTGTGAGGTTGTCACGTATGGCCTCTAATATGCTGAAGTATATTCCTTCTATGCTTAATTTCATATGAGCCCTTAGCATGAAATGTTATTGAGCAATACCAATTGCTTTTTTTGTGTCTATTGAGATAATCACATGGACTTTGCCCTTGATTCTGTGATGTATCACATTTATTGGCTTACATATCTTGAGCTATCCTTGCATTCCAGGAATGAATCTCACTTGATCATAGTGAATGGTCTTCTTAATGTGCTGCTGAATGTAGTCTCCTCGAATTCTGCTGAAGACTTTTGCATCTATTTTCATCAGAGATATTGGTCTGTAGTGGGCTTTTTGTGTTTTTCTCTGTTGTTTTTGTTTTTGCTGTGTGTTTTATCTTCAGTTTTAGTATCAGGTCAATGCCTAATTTGTTGAATGAATTTGGAGAATTGATAATCCTAATGATATTAGAAACATATTTTCATATTTTTAGTTTATTAAGTATAAGTAACCAAAAGAAATCTTAGTGGTCTTCTGAAGAATTTTTAATGATCTTCCACATTTTCTTGTTTTTATCAAGTTTATCAAATGTTTTTTCATTCATAGGTGTACATATATCTAAGAACATATATTACCTTTATTTTTCATCATTACAGAAAAAACAAAATATTGTACGTTGTGCAGAATATATTATTTATAACATCACACATTAAATACTATATTAGAGATAATATAGATAATATAAATACATGTAATCATTAGTAGTCCAAAATAAGGGTGAATCTTTAAGGCTAACCTGGTTAAAAGGTATATTATAAATTTTAAACTACAATGTAATAAAATTCTGCAACAATATTGAAGAATATCCTGAGAAATACACTTTGAAATAATGAGTTTAAGTATCCATAGCATTTAAAATTGTCAAGTTAAAAATATATAAAATTTATCATACTAACAGTTCTAAAATATCACTGTTATTTCCACTAGGTAACATAACTGCTCAAAGTTTAGAGTAAAAGTAGACATGGTTTACACATTTTTGGAATTTTCACAAATTTACTAATTTCTATCATATTCTAGTAGATCTACTCTCCAAATTGTAAAAGTTAATACTGCCTTTGCATGTAGAATACTATGACTAAAAGTAATTCACAGAATTTTGTTACATGAAAATGCAAAAAATATGAGTCATTGGTCTGAGAAACAAGATGGTAGTGAAGACATATGGGCTCCTATTAATATTAATTTTATGTATTAATTATCAGCTAGTTAGTATTAAACTGACTCATCATTCTTGGCATAAGTGAAATTTATTGAGATGTTTTTGATCTAAATATTCCATCTAAATTATCACCTTATCAGACCAGGGATATAGCTCAGCAGTACATGCGCCTGCCTGGCAAGTATAAGGTCCTGAGTTCAATTCCTGGTGCCAAAATAATAAATAAATAAATAAATAAATTATCACCTTATCCATCTATAACAAAATATTTTGGCAAACGTACCTGAGACCTAAACCATATTAACTAAATAATAAATACCTGATTTTTTAAAATCTCGAATTTTAAATGTACTCCAAGAAATGCTTCCTATGGTTTCCAGGTTGACGTGAGCTTAGTGTCTAAACACAAACCAGGGCTTGAAAGACAGCCCGAAACGGACTCTCACTCCTTGAGGTGTTGGGCGCAGAACACCGTGTCCAAGCTCCGCACGGCGCAGCCTGCTCTCTTCACGGCTCCAGGTTCAGCCGCCATGAGGTCAGCCAAGCTCAGATCAAAAATACTTTTTAATATTTGAATCTACACTGGCTTTTGTTACAGGTCATTATTCTTTAAACAACGCCTTTAGCATCTAGAGATTTTGCTTTCAGCTGGGGGCTCCCAGAACCAGTGTCCCACAAATATCAAAGGAGTTCTGTATATGGCCTGCATTTCTCGGTGTGTGTCTTATGTATTCCAATATATAGAAGTTCTTTGCACCCAGACATAATTTACTGAGTTCTGGCCCTGGACACTCATGTCCTGCTAAGCCAAGCTCAGTGCCTCAGTTTACCCTCAGAAATGCATTGTTTGTGACTTAAATGGGTAAAGAGGGAAGCAGCTTTGGTTTGTAGCCTCTTTTCTTTAAATAGTCGGGGAAAAGAAACTGCCCAAGCTTTTATTACTGCCTCTATAGCAAAGGTTACTTATATTCTCCCAGAATGCTATGGGAATCAAAGTGGAATAGCATATGCTTCATAGGCTTTGTGTGAAAAGAGATTTAAAACTACTATAGATTAAGGCATTCATAAATATCTCTTACTAACAAATTCAATCTGACTCGGTCCCATTTATATTTTCAAGTTGTGCTATTGCTCAGAGTACAATAAGCATTAAACTTACTACTTCTGCATAAAATAACTGTTTTAAACTTCCTGCTTTTTTTGTAATCTTGGCAGATGATAGGTCAGATCTTCAGGCAAAGACTAAAGTCATTTTTTAAAATGCAAAGATCAGGCTGCAAGTGCATCTTACTGGAAATACATTCACTGTAAATATAAGCACAAAAATGCTAATATAAAATACAACTGCCTTCTAAGTGTACCAATCAGAAGTGAAATTTTAAAAGTAAATACTGTCCCAACAAGAAACATCTGGACAGATCATGCGTTCCGTGTAATAATGCTTATTCTTAGAATATTTTGAACTCTCTGTTATCTGGAAATGGCTTTCTAAGTCATCTGTGAGTCTTTCTCTTCAGTAGTTCCACCACATTTCTAATTCAGAAGGATTAGATTTATTTTCCAAGACCGCATGGCATGACTCTTCAAAATGAATTTGATTGACTCTTAAAATTTAATTTGCTATCATTAATGTTTTAACTAACAATTCGGTACATTCTCAAAGAAAAGTTTTAAGACTTGTTAGACAGTGGCACAAGATTTGTGAAGCCTTGGGCTTCTGAGCTAAACAGACCCCATGGCACTGTGAATATTTTCCCAGGATTTTTTGGAGGGCACTGCTGCCCATCGCAAGAAAAGTGCTGCCGCAGACAGATCAGTCCCCCTCTTGTGGAAGCTTTCCCTGGGTTTCTCTCTCTTTCCTGCCCTCCATCCCTTATTTCCCTTCCCATTTGCAAAAGATCCTTCCTCTTATTTCCTATTATCTTCCTTTTATTTTGCTCTTTACTTATATGTTGCATTTCTCATATAAGAAAAATCATGCAATATTCAAGCTTGTGTGTCTGATTTATTTCACTCAACATTTTTCTACATTTGACTTAAGTTTATCCTCCTTCATGGCAGAGTAATACTCCACTATGTAAAAATAACACATTTTCTGTATATGTTCATCTATTGCTGAACACATAGACCACTTCCAAGATTCGGATATTATGAAGTGTGCTGATATAAACATGAGTATGCATTTTCCCTGTAAAGTTGTGTCTTTTACTCTTTTAGGAAGATATCTTGTAGGGGAATATCTGGCTGGAATGGAATTTTTAGTTTTAGTTTTTGAGGAATCTCCATATTGATTTCTATGCTGGTTACACCAGTTTGCATCTCCATCAACAATGGAGAACAGTTCCTTTCTTGTACAGCCTTTCCAGCACTCATTATTGTTTAACTTCTTCGTGATGGCTGTTCTTTGTGGAGTAAGATGGAATCTCAGTGTTGATTTAATTTGCATTTCTCTGATGCAGGATGTTAAGCATTTTTTTGCTGTATTTACTGGCCATTTGTACTTCTTCTTAATAACTCTAATATGCTCATGTGATTATAGTCACACAAAGGTTTTTGGTACAAAGTTTCAGTGACTTGGATGTTCTTCTCCAGTTTGCACACTTTTACCAAGCGCTCATCAGACATGTTAATTCCTGTGGGTTGCACATACTTGGTTATGATACTGTCTTTTCCACAGTTACAATTTATAGCTTCAAAGACAACAAACATAATTCAGACGTCAGTAAGCTGTATTGGAAAGGAATATCCTCCCTGTAAAAACAGACACCACTCTCCTAGGTCCCACATTACCTGTACACTGGCTTCAGATGGAGAGTCCATGAACTATGAACCGTAGAACTGCATGCTGGACTAAGGGATAATGACTTAGTGTTCAGTGGATCTCCAAAACTTAACAGGTAGATGGTCTGATTCCCTTATGACCAAACATTTGTTACTGACATATTTTTGAATGATAGTTTATATTACTGGGGCTGGGGATTTAGCTCAGCAGCACAGCGCCTGCCTGGCAAGCGCAAGGTCGTGAGTTTGTTTCCTGGTACTGGGAAAAACCAACAACAACAAAAAACAACAACAACATTTTATATTGCTACAGGAAAATGATATATACAAAGTAATGTAACTTCCATGGCAACAGGTACGTTGGAAATCACAAACTTTTTGTTGAATGAAAAAAGACAGGAGCTGAGAATTGTGGATATATTTTATCTGCTTGTAAGATTACATTCTAAAGAGAGCAGGTGGGAAGTACTAGCCTAGCAAATAGTATACTTAGACTGGACTCTTTTTCAAAGTGCAGATAAAAAGCTAGAAATTTGAGCATAATTTTGAGAAGACAATATTTAAGTGACCATTAAATTATTCTAAGGGACAGTTAAGGAAAATATGATGATCATATAATTATTTTTGTACCCAATATTGAGAGAAATGAATCTAAGAAAGTTTGCAAAGTTTTAAAAACTCCTTTTCCATTCTAAACTTTTATGCTATGCCTCTAGTCAAAAATCAAAGGAAAAATGTACTATTTCTTTAAAATTAATCATTGAACTTTTTTTTACTTTTACGTAAACTATCTCATCAACAAATCATTTTGGATCTAAATGCTGTAAAAACATGTAGAATTTTTTTAAAACTATGAATAAGATTATATAAAAATAGGGCAAAAGCAACATAATTTGGTGGAAAATACATTGTAAGAAATCAAGTAGGAATTCAGAAATAAATTATATGAGTATGCTTCCTATAAGCAATATTAGTATACAGCGTTAAGATAGGCAGTTGAATTATTGAAATGCACACCTTATTTTCCTGAGAAAATGCCAAAAATGGCTGACTTTAGTGGTTTTATTTCATTTTTTAGCACATCTAAGTGAGCTGCTTGGGCGTGAGACACCACTTTGGTAGGAAAATGGCCCCGACCATTTTGCAAGTTATGCCCATCTTGCCTTGCAAATTGTTCCAGTAATGGATTCAGTCCAAACCTAGGGACCAGTGTCAGTAACTTAGGGTCCAAATGTGACTCATGGGACCAATGAATGGCTTACTCATTTCTCATATATTGTAGGCCAGAGTCGGTTTTGGAGGTCCTTCCCTCTTTAGAGATCATAAGCACACTGGGTCTACCATCTGGAAAATAGCACTCGAAAGGCTCAAGGATAAAACCAGGTGTCTCTGCAAAGTCTCTTTAGGAGATGAGAACCCAGCGCCTCTGAACTTGGCAGCAGGGATTACGTACAATGAGCGCTAACGGCCGAGAGCGGAGAGACACTAAAATTTTATCAGCTAAGCACAAGAAAGGTGGTAGTTGACACCCTGATGTTACAAGTGAAACAGCAATGCTTGTTGAAGGTGGAAGTTCATCACATGTATTAGGTTTCAAAACCCAGGAAGTGCTAAAAAGGTGATGGGTAGCTGAAAGTTCCACACTTTTCATATTGGAGCAAAATATATTAGAGTGCACTGAGAAATGTTTTAAACAATGATGAAAAATGCCCTTCCTAACTCAGCTATTTTCATCTATTATCAATAGTCTGTTTTACAAGAAAATGTATTTTCTTTCTAGAAATTATACTCTTTCTTGAGAGTTTCACAGTTCATCCCTGCAGTAAGTATTTCTATGCCCCGTGCAGACATCAGACACTCGGTTCAGGCCTTACCTTCCTTCCTATTGTTCTTCGAAGGCATTGACCACACGGTGCTTTTCAAATGGTCAACATCTCCAATGTTGAGATCTGCCAAATGGCAAATCAGCCCTTATAATTAAAGCTGACAAGCTGACAAGAAAAATGAGTGTATACTTGCATATATATATAAATTTTTATGTCACATTGCCGTCTGTGCACTTGTTTGGTTTTTGTCAATAGCCGAAGGCTCGTTTCCCTGCACCAGAAGCATATTAGAGTCCAAGGTCTCAGACAGCTCCCCTTCGCCCTAGTGAGTCTGCTGATTAATTTTGGATACTCTTCTTAATTAACACCCCAAAGGAGGTCTAGATTATCTAGCCTATAGTCCATGAAAAGCAACTGACTCTGAAAAATGATGACCCAGGGAGACAGGCTCACTCTGTCCAAATGATGCTTTAAGAACATCGAGTCTCTCTCAAGTCCAGATTGTATCAGGCGATGCCTAGGGAAGATGCAGGCCTTTAATCAAGGCAAAAAGAGAGATTTGAAGGAGTCTCATTTAATTTACTTTTTGACAAGGAGAGGAGTGATAGATGATCCCTGACAGATGAAACATGGCACCCCAATGCTGGCAAGCTTGTGGGTGGCCTTGATTAGTAACTGGTCCTATTTCTACCACCAGGCAGAAGGGTTGACAGCTGAGAGAAAAGAGGAAGGCAATTAGAAGAGCAGCAGAAAGTAGGAAGCCAGCTAACTATACCCACATCTGTGAAACCTACTCACGGGACCAAGAAATACAGAGCTCCTGCCCACTGCAGTCAATGAGTCTAACGATAAGGCTCCTTCCCAGGTGAGGGCTCATCCCATTACCAAGGATGACTCTGTCGATAGTAAGTCTACAAACAATACTGGGGTCCCTACAGTTAGATAACCTCTTCTGAGCTCCAAATCATTTGTTAAACTGGCTGTTGAATCTTTCATAGAGGCTAAGACTCACAGTCCCAGAAAAAATGAAAAAACTGATCTTGATTTTTCAGGGAAAATTCTAGAACATTAAACTAGCCTGGACACCTAGTAAAAATCATCCCAGGTAATTCCGGCATCTTCACTGCATATTCCACAGTGCGTTGCTCTAGACTACTGGGCTGGCTTTGCACAATGTGGTTCGGGACTGTTTGCAAAGCTGAGTCAGCTCAGTACACAGTGGTGCTCCATGCACCCGGCACCCAGCACCCAACAGCTCTGCACTAAGAAAAGCATATGCCATCCTGTCTGTTCCTCTTCAGAGAGGAAGCATGTCTTCGTGTTGCTACTATATTCCATTTTTATCCTTACCAGCAAAACGCTGGAGTTGTTTCTCCCTCATTATTTCTGTGTTTAAAACCTCTAACCTGCAAAAGCATGTTGAGTAATCTATTTTTAACACTTTGCTGTTATGAAATATGTATGCGTTTTATTGCATTTCTTAATCTCAAATAAGAATGAACAGCCACAACATAAAATAACATTTATGCATGCCATCACTTCTAAGCAGCATTTTTTTATATATGAGCAAAGTAATTGTGTATCAAGTTATTCTCCAGCTGGAAATCTGAATGCCTCTCACAAACTCGGTCAGTCAGTAAGGGGACAAACGCTACTCAGTGCTTTTTGTGGATCAAATGCTAGGAAACCTTTGTGCCTACAAAATGAATACAGTAGCTCACAAAGTAGCTGCAGATTCCCCCAGCCTGGTGTGCATGTCATCCTTGCCATTTGATGTTGCGCTTCTCCTCGTAAAGTGGTGGAGTGTGTTTCTCCACTGGTTACAGACGGGCTCGAGTGCACGACTTACTGGGCAGTTACAAACCATGAGGCGAAGGGGAGGCAAACTGACCAGGTTCACATTTCCTTCCCACATGGAGAAGGAAAGCCGGGGACAGCAAAGGCTGGGTGAGGCGAGGACAGCGTCAAGCAAAAGACTAACAGACTGTGATGTGGAGAGAACTGTAGACTACACTGTCATCGTCCTTTTGTGCTTATGAATAACGCTGATACGGAAAAAGATCTGGTATGAATATTTGCATGCTATGATCACAGCCGTCACTGTACATACCACCAGACTATTATCAACCAACCGTTGTCAATGAGTATATGGGAACACTGAACCCAATGTTAACCTGCCTCCCATATTACTACCACAAGTGATTTTGAAAATACTTCTTGGTAGTATTGCTATGTTAACTACACAACCTACTTAGGAACTCTATCACATTATTATACCTACTGGCTTCAACTGAAATTGTATTATTAAAATCTAAGTTTGAGGGGAAATAAGTTCTTTTTTCTTTTTATATAGATGATACAGAATAACAAGTTATTGCAAGCATTGTTACCTTCAAAGTAGTTACTCCACAGTAAAGGAAACAAATTTATTTCTCACCCAAACAAATGGCTATTTTCAACCCATTTGATGGGTGAAAGATGTAGTGAGCATCTTAAGTAATGTGATATCTTTGAATAGCTTGAAATATTATATTGCACTATTAGTATATAATTTCTAGTCATGCTTTAATGTGGGGGAGATCATTAAAAAGATGAATAAGAAAAGAAGTCAGTAGTTGGGCATAGGGGCATGTGCCTACACTTCCAGCCAGTTGGGTGACTGAGGCAGGAGACTCTCCTGAACTCAGGAATTCAAGAATATCTCAGGAAAAGAAGGATGAGATCGTCTCAAAAAATAAAAACAATGCCAATAATAGGATAGTCTAATGAAAAAAGAAATTTAATCCCTATCACAAGGCATATGCAAAGCTCTATGTCATGTAGATTATAGATCTTGACTATAACAATAAGAACATATAACTTCTAAATGTTTGCATAGGAGAGTGGTTCTAAAACTTTGAGATAAAAAATACTTGCTTAAAACAAAATATAAAAGGAAGTAAACATACATGAAATAATTTTAAAGTTGTATTAAAATTAAAACTATTTTAATCAAGGCACCATAAGTGGTGCAAAAAAGGAAAGCACAGAATGGAACAAGATATTGCAACATATACAGCAACAGAGGGACCATATCCAGAAGAGATATAAGGTTCTACCATAATGCTTAGAGAAAAAGACGAAAGTCTCAGCAGAAAGTGGAAAAGAAACCTAAGAGACAGTTCGCAAAGCGAGGATATTCAGCAACCAATACATATCTGTAGTGTGAGCGTGCAAATTAGACCATAAAGAGACACCCTCAGGGATCTCCTCACTGGTAAGATGACAAATACTCAATATTAAAGTAAGAAACTTCCGGTTTCGTCTCCAGTGTGTAGGAAGCGTGGATTCCATTGCTCCTGTGCTCGCAACAGCGACACACTGACAAAACCCAAAATCAACAGTTTTCTTAGAGCCATCGGAAAACTGCTCTGGTGCTGCGGAAGCAGAATGCTAGGAAACATGAAAAACCCATGAAGAGTTATTGTGGCTGTGCTGGACGCTGGAGGCAGAGCGCTGCGAGGTCTCAAAAGACCCTCAGAGGGTCGCCAGACCTCCCTCTCGAGACCCTTTCAGCTCTCACAGGGACTCAGACATGTCCCCCAACTGCCCTGAGACGGGAGGGAAGAGCAGGCTGTGAGATGCACCCAGGCTCTCCCGTCTGATAGAGTCCCAGGTCCTAGAGAGGAAGGCTTTCTCTGGAAGCCACTTCTTGGGTGGAGCGGAACCCTGCCGCTCTCTAGCTCCACACCTGGCTGGAAAAATCATCACACCCTGAGAAAGCCGTCACTCTGAGGCATAGGGAGTGGGCAGGGGCTATCTAACTCTAAAGAAGGCGCAGAATACGATGTTTACACAAGTGGGTCTGATTTATTTCACTTATAAGTATGGCCTCGAGTTGCATGCATTTACCTATAAAAATCTCTAGTCTATCCTTCTTTATGGCTGAGTAGTACTCCATTATATATAAAAAATCTTTTTTATGTGCTCCTCAGTTCATGGGCATTTGGGTTGTTTTCAAGATTTAATTATCATACACTGTGCTGCCATAAACATGGGTGCAAATATATTGCTGTGGTAAAACATTTTTAATTCTTCTGGGGAGATACCCAGAACTAGTGTGAGAAACTGAGCAAATAAATAAGGTCCAAAATGTACAAGAGATATTGTGAATTGGGAAGAAACTGTTCAAAAGAAAAGACAAACAGCGATGGGGGAAAGAGGCAAGGAAGAAAGAGAAGGAGAAAAAATATATATTAATGCACAAGAAAGTTGATAGCTATAGAGCTAGCTTCTCTTAACTAATTGAAAAGAAAGGTTTGTGCTAATATTGTTTGGACAAGATATCATGTGTACTCAGAATAACTACCATGAAGACAACAATACACAGCACATTAATTATTGTAACTCTCCCACTAACCTGTTTTGAAACTCTGTTTTATTGTTATTTTTATTTTTCTCTTTCAAATAATTAAAAAGAAGGTGCAGAAATTAAGACTAAAAACTGCACTTCTAAAACATATGTATGAGACAATGCTCCTCCCCTGCACTCTTGCGCATGCCCACAAGCTTCTGCTGGCACCATCACAGCTGAGAGATTTGGGGACTCAGACATCCTCTGAGAAACAGCGTAAAGGCAAGTTCAAAATGCAAAGAAGGAAGATAAAATAAAATCGCTGAAGGAACCTGGTGACTGTACTGATAGCTACCAAAAAAGTTAACCATACTTAGTTCATACCTGGACTAAAATAATCCCTAGTGTAAAAGTCTATTTAACTTCACGCACTATTATTTTACATATGGACAAAGTTCAGTAAAAAAATTACAAGAGGTGAGAAAACACGTAAGCTGGAGAAACAGAGACTGACAGATCAGATTTAGATATGACACAGACGATGGGTTATTGAATGAGTATTTTAAATATGGCTAATATGTTAAAGAATGTAGTGGATAAAGTAGACAGCATAAAAAAGATCAGGTGGGCCATGTTACCAGAGGCAAAACTGTAAGAAAGAAGAGAAATGAAAACGCGAGGCTGATACCAGCAAGAGTGACAGGTGAAATCCTCTCCACTGTAAATCAAGAAGACTGGCAAAAGCCGTTGAAAATTCCCAGAATTCTGAAGCATTACCAATGGCGTGCAGCAATCCACAGAGTGTTTATTAAGGAAAATGGGTGCCCTGTAGAAAGAATAGAGAGTTTTATAGGATTTAAACTGCAGCGTTTCTAGTGTCCAGCTTCACATTAGCCACAAAATGAACAACTGGAATAAAGACTCCGGGAAGCCCCTGGGGACAGAAGGAAGGAGACCGAGATCCTTCAAATCCTCACACCCTGAGAAAGCCGGCCCTGAATACAGCTGATGACCCACTGAAGCCTGCACCCCGAGGCGGTCCGTACTGGACAACCAGACCAATACAAATCGCCTTTGCACTGGAGATAATTGCTTAGAATAAACAAGACATGGTTCTAAATCGTAAAACATTGAAGGGATGATAATAAGCTAACTAAAACTTACAAGAAAAAACCAGTATGTCCACAGAGCCTTTAGACGGCTCCTTTTCCTTTCTTACTTTCTTTCTTCTTGCTTTCTCTCTTTCTTTCTTTTTTTCTCTCTCTCATACACACACACACACACACACACACACACACACACACACACACACGAATGTGTTCCTCCATGGACATCTAAGAATGCTTTGAGAATGCCCTTGTATCTCACCTACAGTCAACCTTGAGGTCGTGTGAGGCACACAGCGAACTCTCAGATGTATTAACTTCTGGAGTGAATGTCTCAACACACATATTGGCGCACACATGGAGAGAGAAAGAGAGACAGAGGCAGAGAGACAGAGTTGCCACATACTGTATTATTTAAAATGTCCAATGTAACAAAATGAAAATCACAAACCATGATAATAAACAACTACATATACCATATACACAGGGAAAACAACAGTCAATGACCAAATGTAATTTACTGAATTGCAAAATAAGAGAGTTGAAATTAAAAAGATCATTCATGAGATGAGCTCAACTCCAGATCTGAGAGGACAGAAGAGGAAAAAGTCAGTGAATTCAAGATAAGTCAAGTGGGTTATCCAATCTGAGGAATGGAAACATGACAGACTGCATAAAAAATGAACATTTCAGAGAAGTGTGATGAGTTTCAAGTAAGATAAACAGCAGATTTCTCCTCAGAAACCATGAATGCCAGAAAGTGGACAAAAGACTGTCAACCAAAAATACCATAGCCATGCAACTAACTTTACAAATAAGGATCAATCAAAAATATCTCCTAGAGAAACAAAACAGGGAGATAATTTGTCAATAGACTATAGAGAGAGGTGAATTATTAAAAAGTGAATTTCTGTAGGCAGAAATGAAAGCATTATATTTGAATCTACAAGAAATAAAGAATTCTGATAAATTTAACTATAGAGATGCATGTTAAAACTCTATAAATATATTTTTATTTTGAAATTTTTTTCACCTATCAATTTGAAAGATGACTGCATAAAGTAATAATTAGGAAAATGTCTCAATAGGCATATCACCTATAAATATATAATTTGTATTCATAACAAAACATATTAGGGGAAGGTAATAGACCTGTTCAAGGCAAAGTTTTAGAATACTATCAAATTATGTTTTTATTAATCTGAACTAAATTTCTATCTGTTCACATGTTAATTGTAATCCTCAGGATAAAGATGAAGCAATAGTTAATACAAAAGAAAGTAGTAATAGAGAAAAAAAAGCAAAAAATAAAAGAAATAAAAATAAATAGCAGCCGGGTATGGTGGTGCACACCTGTAACCCCAGTACTCGGGAGGCTGAGGCAGGAGGATTGTTATGAGTTCAAGGCCAACCTGGGCTACAAAGTGAGTTCCAGACTAGCTTGAACTGAATAGTGAGACCCTGTCTCAAAAAAGACAAAAACAAAATAGCAAAATGGTAGACATAAATCATATCTTCTAATAACCCAACTCAATATAAATGGAACAGGGGCTGGGGATTTAGCTCAGCAGCATAGAGCCTGCCTGGCAAGCATGAGGTC
>NW_004955470.1:8302024-8431492 GCF_000276665.1 Chinchilla lanigera | reverse complement strand
ATATATATATACATAAATGAATGGAACAAATATTCTCAAAAGGGAGAGGTCCGCAGAATGGAAAAACATAAAAACTACAGTTAAATTATATATTGTCCATAAGGACATACTTCAGTTTGAAAGATATAAATAAATTAATAGAAAAGAACAGGAGAGGTATACAAAGCAAACAGTAATCAAAAGAGCTAGTTTTCTGAATCTTTTATTATATTTCAGTGATAAAATTTTCCAAATACTTTTCCTGCATCAAGGACATCATCGACTTGTTTTCATGGTGAGCTGTATTGACTGAGTGGTTCCTCATTCTTGGGAGAAATTCCTTTTGATCATTTCATACGGTTATTTTTATGTATCGCTGAATTCTCTCTGCTGATGACTTATAGAGAAATTTATCATGTGTTTATGAGGGAATCTTGATTTATGCTTTTTTTCTAGTTTTAGAAGTCAGTTTTAGAAGCAGGGGAAACTAGCTTCATAAAATGAGTTGGAAAGCATTCTCTTGCTTTTGTATTTTCTGGAAGAGATTTTGCAAAATTGGTGTTAATTCTTAAAGTATACGGTAGAATTTCACAATGTAACAATCTGTCAGTGGAGATTTCTCTCGGAGGGAGGTTTCCTATTACATATTCCACATTGTGTATAGTTTAAAATGACTCTGTGGAGAAGCAATGTCCAAAATTAAACAGCAAAGAGAAGTAAGCTGGAGGAAATCCAACAACTATACAGGGATTATAAGTAGGGTGTGTAGTATCAGAACAAGAAGAGAGAGAAAGAAAGAGAAGCAACACTGGTAGCACTAACCACTGAGAATTACCTCACATTTATATCATACAGTAAACCACAGATCCAGGAAGCTTAAAAGACTGAAAACAGCATAAATACCAAAACCAGCACCTACACATATCACATTGCTTTCTTTTTTCCTTTCTAACCCCAGCTTACTTCTCTTTACTATTTAGTTGGGATTTTTTTTTTTTTTTTTTTTTTTTTTTTTTTTTTTGTACCAGGAATTGAACTCAGGACCTTGTGCTTGCTAAGCAGGTGCTTGTACCACTGAGCTACATCCCCAGCCCTATTATTTAGTTGTGGAAGTTTATGAAGAGCTCTCTGAGCACAGAGCTATCTTCTCCAGCTGGTTCCAGCCCATGTGAGAGCCCTGAAAGCGTCCTTCACCCTCAGCGTTTCTTCTTGATCCTCTCTGCAGAATTGCTGTCTCTCTTTTGTAGGTTATCTTTTTCTTGCATGTTTTCTACATTTAGCACTGAAGAGCTTAGTGTATGAATCATTTTTTAAAATTCTTGGTTAGATAACGTCAACATTCTTGCTGTATCTCTCTGATTACAAATCTGAGGCTGGTTCATTCTCTCCAAACCTCATTTCTAGCCTTCAGTGAGTCTTACCGTTTTTCCTTACATAGGGCACTGGGTAAAAGAAACTGATATGAGTTACCCTTCAGGAATGTTGGGGTTGGCGTTGAAACAGTCTTAGGTCCTACAAGTAGATTTCGGCTGGGCTGTGAGTTTCACAAGCACTTCTCAGCGACCCTCTTCTTTATGACATTCTACCCATTCATTCATTCATTCATTAGTTCATTCATTCATTTTGTGAGACTGGGGACTGGACCCGGCCCTTCACACTGAGCTACACCCCCCAGCGCTTTTTATTTTAAAACAGGGTCTTATTAAGTCGCCTAGAAGGCACTCAAACTTGAAATCCTTCTGCCCCAGCCTCTCTCTGTGTGACACAGAATGCCAGGTGACCCAGATGGCTGGAAGGAGCCAGAGCTGCTTGTTGCCCTTTCTCTACTTTGAGGGGCACAGTGGGTGAGTGTTTCCTTTTCTGTCTGTAGGGCTGCATGGAGCTGGAGCTGACCCTCTCCCTCCCCTGGGTAGGAGAGGCACCGGGGAAACAGTGGGTCCTAAAGACAGGACCTGTAAGGACAGAATGCTCTGGTATATTTGAAAACAATTCTTTTCACCTTCACTAGCAGAACCACAAGGGAAGTTTTTTCCGCTGTTCACTGCGGGGACCAGGCAGCCCTCCAGTACACATCACCCACAAAGGAGTGAGGGCACCCCTACGGCCGGTCCTCCGAGGCTGTTTCTGCCTCAGGGGTTCACACTGAGCTCCACAGATTGAGGTTGTGTGCAGGTTTTATGTCCGGCCCTGTTCCCACAGGTACCTCTGCTCACGGGTGAATATTCTAATGCTCTTATAAGCTGGGGCCCTCTGTGTTTACCCCGTGGTTCTCTGACTTTGGGACAGCAGTTTGCACTATGACTTTACCAAAGTTCCATAATGGGATTTTTCTTTCTCTCTGATATCATTCTGGTAGTCACATTGCTTTCAGAAGAGGAAATAAGAACACATTTTCCAACACCAACATCATGGGACATTTTTTGCCATATCTCTGTCAGAAATATTTCTTCTTTAATTTTGCCAGTTTCATGAGTGAAACAATAAATATTTTTTACTTCAATTTATATTCACTGGCTACTTTTAGAATTTAGAATCCTCTGATCTAAGCAAAATTCAATTTGGCCTTTGAAGTTTCTATTCATATTCTGGCCCATTTAAAATTAGATTATTTGTGCTGCTTTCTTAGTTTCTAAGAACTCTTCTCATGTCTGTTGTAGAAATGTATTCTTATTTTTTTTTTTTTTTTGGTTTTTCTCTGGCACCAGGAACCGAACTCACGACCTTGCGCTTGCCAGACAGGCGCTTTGCCGCTGAGCTAAATCCCCAGCCCCTAGAAATGTATTCTTGTCTATCCTCTTTCTAGTTATCTTGCTTATGATAAGTTTGCATATGTGGCTATTGTATGTATATTTACATTTGTGTATATCTGTATTGTGCAATTATATGTGTGTAATGAATAGAATGTGCATTATATATCTATCACATGTGGATCAATACAAACACAGTCTTTATAAGGTTTATTTTGTATAGCTTCTTCCTTTAGTTAAAAAGATCTCCCTAATCACTTATTAACCTCCCATTTTTTTCTCCAGAATTAAACTCCTAGCTTGATTGTGTGTTGAACTGTATATATGCTGGTATCTAGTTCTTGATTCATCCACATACCAAACTGAACTCATTCTAACATCTTTTATTTGGTTCTGGTCCCCATTTACCTCTCACTGATGCTTTTCCTGGTTTTGAGTTTCCTTGGGCCCCCTGTATGAACTGCAGTTGTCACAGTAATGCATATATTATTGTATATAAGCTAATGACAAGACTAAGGCACGGTTTTCCAAGTCTTCTTAAGCATGAAGACTTCCAACCCCACAATTTGACACTCTGCCCTCACACACCTTGGTCTCTGAGCCCCCGTGGCATAGCTTCTCCTGGAGTCACCGCTGGGCACATGCTCAGGAGCTCCTCCTGATGGTCCCATGTCTGAAACCCTCTCGGGAACCCCTGTTGAGTTTTTGCAAAAATCCTCCTTCTCAGTGCCTGTCCTACTGAATGGCACAAATTGACCTATACATGTCACCTGTTAAAATGGCCTGTGATGTAATTATTCATTATGTGTATGCTTTTGTGTCTGTCTTTCCCTGCTAGAATATAAGTCACTCAGAGAAACCAGTTCTCATCATGGAAAATCCCAAGAACTTAGAGCAGCGCTAGCATCCTAAGATTTGTTGAATAAATATCTTTTCAAATGTTGCTCTGTTGATTTCAGACACACTTGTAATTTCTTCATATACATGTGCCTTTTTGTAGAATGTATTGCTTAGAATTTTTGTCTTAATGATTGACTTAATACTTAGTTATTGACAAAATACCATTGCCCCAATATCCCATTTGTAGGACTTTGTTACTAAAATAAAAACATATACTGTTGTATTTTTATCTTCTATCTAGACACGGGACCAAATTTGCATTACTTCTGATTTTTTTAAATACTATAACACAAAAAAGTTTATGTCTACTTGCATTATATATCCCATTATTTATTTTATTGCTTAATGTATCCAGTGGAAAAATCCCCCATTGACAAACATATAATCGATTGATTTGTATACATGCTTCATGAATGTAAGCTGAGGTATGGATTTAACCATAAGTAATCAGTATATTAATTGTGTGATTTAATTCTTCTTCCCACTTGAATTTCAGCTTGCTAAATCTGTTCAATATTGCAAGTGATAGTCTGAAGCTCCCTCAGTGCTGCTCTATTCATGTTTCCTCTGTATTTGCTTTTTGTTGTGATTCTTGTTCCTGACATGCTTTTGCGGCACACCAGCTTGAGATTTCTGTGTCTCTTCTACTGAAACACAAGATCCATGTCAATGAGACTCCTATCTATTTCGATTCCAGAAGCTGTTTTTAACGCAGAAAGGTCTATAAATATTTGTTGAACAGAAACTGGTGGTGTGGATGAACACAGCTTCAGCAGGTGTTTTCAGCGTTGGGGCTGCCAGGTGTGAGCGGGGGTGTGCGGCCCCGAGGCTCAGGAAGCAGCTGGCCGGGTGTCGCTTTGTGGTGCTCTCGGAACATTTCGTTTTGCATTCACCTTGTTTGATCTCAGAACAGCCCTTCTGTCCGCTTTTCTGTTTTCATCTGCTTAATGTCTGTGTCTCTGCCTTTACCTTCAGCCATGAGAATTATTTATTTTTCTAACAGAGAGTATATCCCTGGATTTATTAAAACAAATTCTGGAAGTCTCTGTTTCCTTCTTTCCCACATAATTGTCCTTGAGTTTGCTTGTTTGATCAAATTTCTGTTCAGTCAACCTTCCCCGGGCTAATTAGAAATTCCATCTACCTGTCCACCTTAGTAACTGAGTGCCACATTCCCTTTCCCAGCATTCATCTCTACTATTTAAATACTCAGCGTGAAGGACATGCTTACAAAGACCCACCATGCATCACCATTCCTGTGTCTTCACCCCTTTCCTCGTCAAGAGAATTCTGAAGATTATTTCCAAAAACGTAAGACGTTGAACTGCTTTCACTCTCCCTTCTCAGGCCCCAATTCCTTGATTTGCTCAAATGCCTTAGCGCATTTTTTCTGTGCTCTGATAATTTTACTTAAAGGATATCTGATGTATTTTAAGAGTGCTTATTAAGAACTGATTTTGTTAAATCCCTGATCAGTATGTTCTTATCTTTTGAGATGCGGTGTTTGACTGTGTCTCTATCTTGAGCCACTCAGGGTCTAATTCGTGTTCTTCCTTAGGGCTGTCCTCGGCTGCAAGGTGATAGATGTACTCACTGAGCTCCCGTGTGTTCTACAATACTTTTCTTTCTCCTTGAGGTATTGACTGTTTAAAAACCCTTAGGTCACATCATTTATACTGGGATGCCCACGTGTACCTTTGAGCTTTATGTAAAGTATGAAATAAACACATCTCTCGTGACTAACCAGTTTTCCAGATCTTTAGTGCAGGGTGTGAATGACCCACCCTTCCCTATGTTCCACGCTGGTGTTTGCAGTAAGAAAGTCATATTCTTTAATTCCTAAAAACCCTCCTTTGTGTTAAATTTGAATTTGCTTAAAGTATTTGTTAATGTTTTAAATATTCAAGTACTCTACGTCAATGCCATGAGAGTGATCTTCCCCCCTCTGAACGCTGTGGACTCTTGTGTGGGTTGGCGTGATTGAATGGAGTCTTGCTTTGTTCTTGGGGCTCATGTCAGATTACTGGGGTTCCTGGATGCTGCAGCCCCCAGGTGCAGGAGGACCGAGGCTGTTTCAGGTGGGGGCACTGCTGTCTGAGGAGGCCCTGGGGCAAGTCCCTCTGCTCCCATGTTCCTCTGTCCTTCCCAGGCTCAAGGCTGTTAGGAATTAAGCACAGTATGATCACTCATGCTTAGGTCCTCTGAGCCAGGAGCACTCAGAGCCACGCTGATCACCCTTCTCCTCCACCCTTCCCCTGCATCTGACACCGTCCGTCACCGGGCCAGCGAGCCAGCCCCAACACTGCAGGGCGCTTCCACCCGTGCTCTCCAGGTGGAAAGCGCCAAAGCCCACACCTGCACCCAGCGCACACAGCCACGGCCTTCCTTGTACTTCTGCTGCATTTGGGTCAGAAGAAGCATGGAAATTCAACGTGAGGAGTGCCTGCCAAACCACAGCACATTTCTAGAATTGCTCAAATGCAAGACTTGGAAAGCTTAGGATGAGTCTTCATAGACAAGCTGAAGCTCCTCAGTAATTAACAAAGAGAATAGGATGCTTGAGGGAAATTGTAGTTTCAAAATGTCATAGATCAGAGGAGTTATGGGGAAAATAAATATATTTTGCACCTCAGAGTTGAAATTTCTTTAATTAAACTGTTATTCACCACAGTGTGAGTGATGGGGAAGGGGAGGAGAAGGAGAAATAGAGGGGGAGGGGAGGAAGACAAGGAGACTAGAGAAGAAAGGAAAGAAGGAAACAGAAAGTGAACAGGGTAACAAGGAAGGAAGAAAGCCAAAGAGAAAGTGAGGAAGAGAGAGAGGGAAGGAAGGAAATGGATGGATGGATGGATGGATGGATGGATGGACAGACAGACAGATGGACAGATGGACAGACAGGCAGATAAATCTATAGATTGAAACCAAAGTCTTTTTGTTCCTCAGAAGGCCATGGTTGATACGTATGGCTTGTCTAAGACGATTCACCATTTCACTTCCTTGGTGACTTTCTGCTATGGAACCACCACCTTTCCATTAACTTTGTCTCTGAGCATCTTCAGGGTAAGGGAGGAGTCCTGGAGTCAGCTGTGTCCCATCCACACGCCACCCATGCGTCCAGCAGAGTAACATCTCTCTCCCCGCCCCGCTCTTCCTCCCCCTCCCCTTCTCCCCCCCTTCTCTCCCTCACCCTCTGGGGCTCACCTGATGATTTCCATCTTTGCCATCTCCGCCAACTGTCCTGCTGTGGATGGAGATTCTCTGCCACACAGCTGGACCAGTTTCTCCACAGCTGCTGAGAACCTTCCCTTGCAGTGAGAAATTTTGATGGGCTTTCATATCCAGCACAAATATTCTTATACCGGGAGCTGCTTTCCATCCATATACTTCTTTCCCCACCTCACCATCTATCCACTAGTGTTACTCAGTCCAAATCCCTCCCTGTCCAACCACACTAGTTCCCACACCGTATTCATAGTTTCATGCCGGAGTCTCTTCTTGTGATGTAGGATAAGCCAGTTCATGTTCTGCCTGAGATTTACCATCCTACATGGTATTTACAAATGAATGTACTTAAAGCACCCCTTCCCCCTCTTTCTGGTGTTGCCAGACACCTAGATCTCAGGCTAGCTTTTTTTCCCCTTCCTACATGGAGGGTCACAGGAATGTCCTGGTGAACCCAGCAGTGCCCCTGGAAGGAAAGAGGGTACAGGCAGGGATGGGCACAACAGGACCGTGAGCAACTACCTAGGCACAGTTCATGTGCTTTTATCCTTGGCTCCAGCCTTGTGTGTGCAGCACGCACCACACACTTGAAGACTGAGTGCTCCTGGACCTACCAGATATTGTGGCACATGAACCATGGGAATACCCAATTCTCACTGGGCACCAGGGTGAACAAAGCTGTCTGCAATCCCACACTCATGTCTCAGCCGGGCCTCTGTCAAGCTGTGAACCTTGCTCCAAAGGAAACTGGTAGCTCTGAAGGGTCCACTGTGGATGTCCTATCAGGTTCTGGCCACAGATGCATCATGGGCTCTGTAGCCTAAGTCACAGGCATGAGGAATGATGTCACATGTACCCAACCTTACTTCCAACTGGCAAAGCTAAGCTAGAGGGACTTGACTCAGTTTTTTTTGCTGCAGGACTGTCACAGCAGAGGTCTTGCAGAACTGGATGATCTGAGAACATCTAAGTTGATCTGAACTGAAAGATCGCATTCTAAGCAAACAGTAAATCCCAGATTCAAAGCATTTTCTCATTAAATAATAGCAACCTTCTCAGTGAAATCATCATGTGAGCAGAATAAATTTTAATTTTGGTGGATTTGCATACTGTGCACTCATTTCAAAATTGAAAAATAATCGATAATGTGTGCACAAAGAAAAGAGTAAAGATTTTAGTACTGTGTATGTAAAGAAAGTGCATTACCACCTATAAAAATCTCATACAATAAAGTATGTTCATTTCACATTGGGGGAAAGAGTTTAGTAAAATCCTCATAAATCCTATGAAAACACTTAAAAAGCCCTATATCCTTACACTGTTCAGAATCATGACCTGAAGATTGTCTAATAGCAGATTTTTCATGCATTTCAAGTGACATCATCTGCTATAGTGTCTTATCTCAGGATCTTCTGTTATTTTTGTAACTATGCCTTCTGAATGTTTATATTTTACTCTTATCTGGTTTGCAGTACGCTTAACTTGCCTTAAGTAAGGGAAAACTTGAAAAGTCAAACAGAACACTTTGATACTTAAAGTCGAGATTAAAGAGACACATGATAACATGACAAGGTGATAATTGCAAGTGCAGATCTGATCAAAAGAACATCTTCTGCGTGCCTCTTACTTGGCACAAATTTAGCCATTTCTCATATACCAATTACACTAACATTTTTCCTAGGCAATAGTCATTGTTAAGTGTGATCACAGCGTCAGACGTTGGATTATTTAATAATTTAACACAGATTTCCTGATGTTAACTACAGCTCTTCCTCGTGCCTATTAAATGTGGACTGCTCCGTGTGGCAGTTCACCAACTTGGAGCTCAGCAGGGCGGGGCTTGTCCTCCTGTATCAAGGTTCCAGCCCACAGAGACACTGATATTGTAGCAGTCTCCTTTTCTCAGTGGGGATGTTTTCCCAAGACTCCAGCGGATGCCTGAGTGTGGTTTGGACATGGTTCTCTCCTTGAAAGTTCATGGGTTGGAAGTTTGGTTTTCTGGGAGGCTGTGATGGGGAAAGAGGCAGCTTCAGGTCACTTGGGCGTGTGACCCCTCAGAAGACACTGTGGAGCCCAGGCCCTTGCTGGCTTCCTGTTTAGAGGCACTATCGGTCCATGCACGCCCACCCATGGCCTTCCCCATGAGACCACACAACAGTGAGGGTGGTTGCCATTCTAGCTCCACTTTAGCCTCTAAAACTGTGAGCTCAGTAAATTTCTTCTCTTAGAAAGCTATCCCATCTCAAGAATGTTTTACAGTAACACAAACCTGACTGATACAGTCCTTCACACAGCATAGACTGCATTTTCCTGTGTATAATATGACCATTTAGGGCTGGGGGTATAGCTCAGAAGCACGGTGCCTGCCTGGTAAGCACAAGGTTGTGAGTTTGAATGCCGGAACCAAAAAAAAAAAAACCATGACAGTTTATTTTATAAATAATGTACAATGAAATGAACAAGAATAACTAATAATAAAATAGGATAATTATGAAATATACTGCTAAAATATTATTTAAGATTGATAAATAAATCATTTCTGTGATTTTCCATTTAATATTTTTTGGCTACAGTTGATTGTGCATAATTGAAACCCAGGAAAGTAAGACTGTGGGTAAAAGGAAATGCTTCAGGATAATATTAGTGTGAATCCATTGGCTGGTGCAGAGTGTGATAAATGCCATCAGTGTAGCCCATACCATTGTAGAAGGTGTCTTGCCTATTTTTCTCATGGCTGAGACAAAATACCCAACACCCAAAGTTATGGGAGGACAGGCTGAGTTGGCTCGCAGTTTGCAGAGGTTTCAGTTCATAGTCGGGGCTCCAAGGCGGGGTGGCGTGGCAGAGGGGCATGGAAGAGGAGAAACAGTCCATGACGGGCAGAAGGTGGGAAGGCAGCCAAGCAGCGAAGTAGTGAGGAAGCAGCAGCAGCAGCCTGTCTCTCCCTTTTATCTCTCCAGCCTACCCGCCCTTTGGGTGGTGTCACCCATGACCACCATGGGCCTTCCCATTATCCATACCCAGAACTATGCCAAACCAATCAGTGGACTGATTTACTAATCACGCACCCTTGATCCCAGCATTAGACGCTCCAGATTCAGGCACCCCTGAAAAGCCCCACCTATGACTGCATGAGGCCTTGCGGGGACATCCAGACACATGCCATGACACAAGGGCATGGCAAACCCAGAAAAGCTGTGGGACTGGAGAAGGCAAAGTAGGTATATTTTTATGCTGAGTAAGGATGAAGGAGGGCCTGGGTCTTTTGGTAATGGACTGCCTGATGGGTGGTTATTTAACCCCTTCACACGCTCAGCAATGTCCTGACTCTCAGACCTTGATTCAGGACATGACTCTCAGACCATGATTCATGAAGGTCACCCAGAGAAGCAGAACCTCCCCACCCCACCACCCCCGGACACAGATGCCCTTGAAATCCACACCTTTGAAAGCCTCTTTCTTCTCAGGGTCTTGATGTTGTCGTCCTGTCTCTGCCCACCACACAGGTGCTGGGCAGCCCTGTACCCAGACGCACACGGAGCACTTTCCAGCAAGCCCGGGCCAGCTTTCCATCTAATGTCTGTCAGTCCTCCTCACGCCACCCAGGCAGATTTACGCCCTCACTCCTACACCTTAGTGTATGATACACAGCCTTGGCTGCAGTTGAATATTAAGTCATGTTTTTCATCATTGTGATAGAAAGAAACAAGAGGCCTCCATGTAATTTGGATTTTTTCCTGGTATCTAATTTCAACCTAATGTACTGAGGTGAAACTAAGCCAGGAAATCTATATGCTGGTCCATTTGGGGACTCGGTCTCTTATCTTTAATCCACGGAAATTTCTGGTCTCCATTCCTTGTTAAGAGAGGACAACAGTGTGATTGATGGGCATAACTAACAAATAAGATGAATTAAAATGCCCAAGAGTGGCACCTGTCTGAGTGTAAGGTTCCACTAAATGAGTCGCCTGGCTTTGTTCACTGTCCCCCTCCCCCTTCAGGTCTCCTCTGCGGGCAGAGGGACAATGGAGGGCTGTGTCCCAGTGGGTAGGAACCAAGACAGCAAACCTTATCCTATGGCCTAGATATATGATTACGTCCTTGACTGGAAACAGCGGGTGTATTTTTCAACTCCATTTACACAAATGATTCCTGTGTTTCATAGCATTCATTAATAGAGCTGCTTGAATTGCCCAATTTGTTACAAATTTGTGCTATCAGCTGCCTTTGTGACTGAACTGAATTTGTAATGAAACAGAAGCTATCTTTCATTTGTGTTCATCTTGGAAGACTTTGATCAAGACAAGACAAACTTGATACTTTTAAAATATCTTAGGTCCCAGCGAAGGGAAAAATGGTTACTTGTGAGGATAAAAGTAGGAACTAGATAAAGCACTGTGGAGATTTTTATTTGCATTTCAAATACAAAAGCATTACTAAAAAAACACATAAATAATGGGTACTTTTGCAAACCTTATGATCAAAAATCCTCATTTTAAATGGTACATGGAATTATGAAATGTCAGGTGTATTTTCTATAGTCTGCTTGATTACATTTGAAATGTTGAACCGAACGTTATAAACATGTTTTTCACTTATGTACCCATTTGGGGACCATGGGGGTTGGATTATATAATGAAAGATGAAAATCTCTATGGTAAAGTGTACCTCTAAATATCAGAAAGTGCATTTATAAAACAAATTGATATTATTAGAGTATTTGAACCAGCCATTTAGTGGAATTCTCTGAAAAAAAGAGTGTCCTTGACTAGGTGACATAAATTCCTGCATTCCTGTGTGTGTGAGTAGAGGTTTTGCCTTCTAAGACATCTGGAATTCTCTGCTGCAAATACCCAGACCCTGGTATGTCTGGGGCCTGCTCTTGCCTGCCCTGCTGGGATGGTCCATGGTGAACACCTATAACCTAGGCATGTCTTTAAATAGTGATCCCTTTCATCCTCCCAGGTAAGGCTGACAAACCCATCATGTAGGCCCCTAGCAACAGTTAAAATGTTCATTACATCTTATTCAATCAAAATAACATAATGGATATAAAAATGTAATTAAGGCACTCATGCTAATAAGCCGCCATTACATACAAGAGATTTCTTTTTCTTGCTAAGACAGAAGAGAACTCTCGGCTGTGTACACAGTGTCTCAGAGGAGCGGGTGATGATGTGATTTTGATGTGTTAATGTTCAACTGGTTTAGTACTTTAAAAAGAGTTATGCAGAATTGCCATTTAATTATCACCAACCCCTACCTGCAGTGTTTATGTCATATCTTATTCTGCAACAAAGGATAAAATACATTGGAAGGAAATCTAATTATATCTTATCTCTCATACCATTTCTCCTCCATAGATTACTCATTAGGATGTGAACTACGCAATCAAAGCTGCTCTAATAATTTCTAGAATGAGCAGGGACATCAATGAAGTTTGTTTCATGAAGAAAGAAAATGCACACACATTCACATTTTGTAAAAGCGTAGGCCACTAATGTGATTCATTAAGGAGACCTCAGAGGTCACACACGACTAAGACAATGGGCTTCTCTGAGGTGGTGCCATGCATCCATAATCTTCTTTTGTATAGGTTTCAGTTCTCCTCATAAAAAGTTACTGAATTATTGTAAGCTTCTAGAAACTTCTTAACAAAACATGCTGGAATAGATAGACTCTTAAAAGTAATGTAGCTCACTCTTTCCCAATCTAAGAAAGTTAAATTAAGGAGAGAAGATAATTTATCAAGTTTGCAGAGGAAGTTAGTTTTGAAGTTAAAGTATTGGTTATTTCCTTCCTTCCCTCCTTCCCCTCCCTCCCTTCCTTCCTTCTTTCCGTCCTTCCAGCCGTCCTACCTTGCTGCTTAAAGTTATTTTAATAACTTTATTAGGTGGCTTAGGACCTGGATCTCTGTTCTTGTCCTCAAAGAGTATAGAGTACTGGCTGTGCCCCTCCTTTGGGGAGAGGCTGTCATTAAACCGGGAGACTCAATATGGTTCTCACTAAAGTTGTTCATTCCTCCTCTAAGGAATTTAGACATTTAAGAAGTAGCTTTCACAGCTGGCAAGTCTTTGATGGAGATTGGAGGCCATGCTATCACACACTGATCCAGCCACACAGTGACCTCAGGGGTCACTGGTCACAGTGGAACAGTACAGGCAGCACTGGGACGAAGGAAGTGCTCAGTGGAGTGAGCGGTGACCAGTTTCACCAGCTGCAACAGAGTCCCAGGCACGGGCTACAGCAGCAGTGCACCATCCTTCTCCTGAACACAATCTTCTGCCACCACAATACTGCCACTGACTGTGACTGTCTGTTTTGCTTTGTTTTGTTTTATACCACTTTGAACTTTCTAACTAGATCTTGAACATTTTGAGATTTGGCTGATGTTTTATGAATGCCAATTCTCATCCACAGCAGGGACCCACAGTCTGTAATAAACACTTGTCCAGTGGTTGGATGGATGGGTGGTAGGCTTCTCATTCAATGGGACTAGGATAGACAATTTAATGGAGTATCTAAGGAAGAACTAACATTATTAAAGGTGGGAAAAGGGATTTGTTAAAAACTAGTATAAGTCAGGGTAAGCTTGGGTCGGGGGAGGAAAGCATGAGGTTGGGAAGGACAAGGATGAATCCATATCACTGTGGGCTTTGCACACTGAGCAAAGGGCTGGGATTTTTAAAAACTGTAGGAGAGTCTCCATCTGATGTTTTTTTAACACCTTAAAGTCTTCAAGGAAAGTATTTATCTACATATTTGTGCAGTAGTTGGCCTAATAGATGAGATTAGAATAATTATTTCGGTCTTGGGGTCTACTATATGGAGAAATGAACTGTCATTGATATTCTCGGAAGGTGTAAATATTACAAAAGCAATTCTACTAAAAACAAGGTCAACCAGATGACTCCTGTCCTGCTCTCAGTCAGTCATCTGCGTGCCCGTGCAGTCTGTATGTTGACTCATGGGACTCTCAGGCCTCATGTTCAGAATTCAGAATCCCATGAGCTGATGTCCTAAATCAGTAATCCAAGCACAGCAGTCCAGGGATTGGACTCTTTTTCAGATCCCCTTCCATCCTGTGCAGGGGCTTTGGACCCCACATACCACTACTCATCTCCCTCTACCAGGGGGAACTTGAACTCAAACTATGAGACATTTGACTAATTCCTCTCTTCCCATTAACTTCTTAATATCTCAAAGCTCACAAGTATTAATAGCAATAATTAAAATACCATGGCTTCATCAATTTGCCCTTCTCTAAGATAAATCCCACCACCCACAATTTAAAGGAAGAGAAATTTATTTTGGTTGCAGTTGACTCCATAGTCAGTTGTCTACAAGGAGTAAACAGTGTGGCAGAGGGGCAGAGATGAGAGAGGAAGTCTGCTCACATCACAGCAGCCAAGAAGCAGAGAGAAGAGAAGAGTCAGGGAAGGCGATACACCCCTCCAGGTCATTCTCCCATAACCCACCATTAATTCCCTGTTGAATATAGCATCCCCTGAGGGTGGAGGAAGGAAGGATGGGAGGAAGAGAGGGAGGAAGGGAAAGAAAGAAAATCATACTTTTTCTTTTTCCCAATGTACTAGCCATTAGGCTTTGCCATCAGCTGGTGGTGATTATTAATGGATAAATAATAGTGTCTTAACAGGAAAATTGTCCTCTGTCCTGTGAGTGTCTTTGAATTCAGCTGTGCTTTCTTCTGACCAAGGTGATGGCTGCTTACTTTGTAATCAGCAGGCCTCTGCAATCCCCCATTGGCCTTGATAGCTGTATAGCTCCAAGTTGGACCTGAAAGAAATTGGTCTAGGATGGGTCTTGGGATGCCTAGAGCTCTTCCGCAGCACTGCGGACAGTATCTTGTCAAGGTGTAAGTGAAGAGGCATATACTTGGGGCTGCTTCACATTCTCTAAGGAGATGTGACTTTTATTAGTAAATATATCTTCCTAAAAGAACAAATAAGTCAAAATAAAACTGACCAACTACTAATTATAATAATTTTGATTATATACACATTCATAATTTATTTTCAAGAAAAGTGCTTCACATTTTAGTTAGACTAGACCTTTTGATATACTGCAGAGGTCAAGTGCCCACAGTTCAAGCCCACATCTCAGCCACATTTCAAAGGATGCCTCTGAGGCCCCAGGGAGACCCTACCATTGCAGTTAAAACCCAAAGTGGTACATTCCTCTAAGATATGGCAGCAACCCTTTGTGGGTGATACAAAAGATACAAACAGTGCTGTCCATGATAGCACTGTTTCACAGTGAGCAGATACATCACTCTGCCAAGGTGCGTTTTCGTGGGCCCATCCACTACAGAAAGTGCAAATGACAGCTCCAGACAACATCTTTTCAAGGTGTAAGTGAAGAGAAGGTATACATGGGGCTGCTTTACATTCTCCAAGAAGATATGACTTTTATTAGTAAATACATCCTCCTAAAAGACCAAATAAGCCAAAATAAAATTGACCAATTACTATTATAATTATAATAATTTTGATTATATATATACATATATTGACTCAGAAATAGGTCAGAAATTGAACTACTAATGTCAAATTATGAGGTATCATATAGCTTCTTAAATTATCTTGGAGCAGTATATTCACAGCATAAAAAAATATTCATGAAACTTTGCTGGTTCTTTTTGTACCAAGAATTGAACTCAGGACTTCACACTTGCCAGGCAAGCACTATGCCACTGAGCTATATCACCAGCCCTGCTGGGTTTTTAAAAGGGGAGAAGAAAATAAAGCCATGGATTGCAAGTAGCTGTCTTGTTCCACAAGACAAGCAAACATTTCTAATAAACTTTAACTGTATAAATGATCAGTGTCTTGCAGTATGAGTACTATGTGACATTAAATGTCACACGATCAAACTGAACCAGTGGGGGCTGGGGATTTAGCTCAGCGGCAAAAGCGCCTGCCTGGCAAGCGCAAGGTCGTGAGTTCGGTTCCTGGTACCAGAGGAAAAAAAAAAAAAACTGAACCAGTGGTTCTTCCCTCTCCCTCTCCCTCTTCTCTTGTCCCTCTTCCTATTTTATTCTTTTGAAGACTTTTTAAGAAGACACCTTCATTACCTGTCATTTGAGCACTGAAATTAGTTCTTGGTGTTCAGTTTTATTCTTTCTCAGCTACTTTCTTATCCCTGAGACAAAATACTGGATTCTCAGCTTAAAGAGAGAGGGCTTGATTTGGGATCTTGGTTTCCACCCACAGTCGGCTGGCACCGAGGCAGAAAGAGCATGGTGGACAGGCACAGCAGAGGAAAAGCTGTCCAACCCATGGTAGCCAGGAAGCAAGCGTGGAGAGAAGCAAGGAGACAGGACAAAACATGTCCTTCCAGGCCACACCCTAGGGACACAGCTCCAACCAGGCTTTGCTTCCTAGTAGCACATTCAGCCTACGAACTCAATGGATGAACCCACTGATGGGTATACTACCCCAAAATGTAATCACCTTCCAAACACAGTAGACTTTGGGGGGCCATTTTAGATCTAAACCATAATATTCTGCTCCTGGCCACCAAAAACTTCATACCCATCCATTTATGGAAAATGTATTAGTCCATCTCTGAGAGTCATCAAAGCTTTTAGTTCCAGCATTGCTGAAATGTCTAAGTCTAAAGTCTCTTCTGAATCTCAGGGCAAACTTTCAGCTCTGAGTCACTGGAAAAATAAAACAGAAATTTATCTACTTCCAAAATGCAATGACCCATGATAAATATTCATATTCCAAAGGGGAGAGATAGATGGATAGAAAGGAATTGGGCTAAAGCAAAACAGTAAATCAGCAGGGCAAACATTAAGTTCTATAGTTCCATATCCAGCTTCAGGGGCAAGTTGTGGCAAGATATGTACTTCCAAGCCTTGAGCAGCCCTGCCTCTATGACATTGCTGGTTGCAACACTCATAGCCTCACTGTTAGAGTGTCTCAGCTCACTGCCAATGGCTATCCTCAGCAGATGTTCCATGTTCCTCACTTCTCTGATTTCGTGTGATATCTCTTGCACTTTCACTGTTACTGTCACGGCTTCATGAACTGTCTTCTCAGGAACGCATTGTGTGGTCTCTCTGGCCTTCTTCTGAAATTTAGATGGAGGTCTTCCTGACCCCACAACTTTTGCATTCTGCATGTATGTAAAATCAGAACATGTGCATAATGCCAAACTATGCTGCCAGCTTGAGCATTGGCCAGGACCCTTTAGATTATAACTGCAAACGCCTCTGATTGCCTGAATGGCTGAACCCTAGGAAATTAATCCTGGGGAACCAATCTCTTCAAAGTCCCTTCCCACACAGGGAAAACAGAGCCTCCTTTCTCAAATGAAAGCTTCAGTTTTGCACCCCTGAACTTGCAAAGGGGGCTTTGTCGATTCCTTGGATTCTTTCAAGGCATCTTTACTGTTGTGACACAGAGTACTTTATTTTTTAATGCAAATCTCTTCACAACCCGATTTCTGTGGGGCCAACTTTGAAGGCACTTCTGTTCTCATGATACTGCAGATTTTCAATTTTTTTTTTTTTATCCCTGATTTTCACTGTAGATCTGGCTAAAAACATCCAGGAGTGCCTGTGCCATATCTCAACCACTGGGATGCTTTGATAGTTTCTTTGTAAAATTAATTATTCCACTGCCCTTCATTTCAGTTTCTACCAAGATCGTAGGATGTGGGTGAAATTTAGACAAGATTTCTGCCAGGATGTAACACATGGGGCCCTCTAATCCAAATGCCAATGAAGTCCTTGTTTCCAACTGAAGCCTCCTGAGCCCACCTCTTCCTGTCTGCATTCTTGTCATCATTCTGGTCTTCTGATCTCTGACCAGAGTCTCTCATCAAGCTTGGCTTAGTGCACTAGCCATTCTCCAGGTGGAGTCTCCCAACCTTTCCATGCTCTTCCCACAAACAACCTAGTGAGACCTCTAAACAGCCTCGTGAGATACAGTCACAGCAGTGACTCTGTCAAAATCTGTTTTAACTACTTTTCTGTTCCTGGAACAAAATACCCAACTTGCAACTTAAAGAAGGAAAGATTTATTTTGGCTCCTGGATTTAGTCCATTGTCAACAGGCAGTGGCAGAAACAGGAAAGCATAGGGGCATGGTGGAGAAAAGCTGCACAGCCCAGGGCATCTAGGATGCCAGGAGAGAAATCAGGGGGCAAGGACGATAGTCACCTTTCCAGGTCAGACCCCAGCGACCCAGCTCTTAACAGTATATTCAGCTACTGAACTCATCAACTGATTGGATTACACCGATGTGCTTATTGCCCCTATGATCCAATCACTTTCTGAACACAGGAAAATTTAGAGAACAGTTTAGATCTAAACTATAACAATGTCACATGTATTTCACACAATAGAATCCATCCATGTTATATGTAGAGTTTGATGAATTTGGCAACTGCTTGTAATCATACAATCACCATAAAATCAAGGCTCAAACTGATTCCATGGACACTGAAAAGTTCCCCCTTTTAGTCAGTTCTTTTCCAATCTCCAGGCATAGGCCACCATTGATCTGCTTTCTGTCAATATTAATTTTCCTCTTCTAGAATCCTACATAAATAGAATCCTGTTGATGCAGTTGCTGTGGTTTCAATGTTTGAGTCCTCTTCAAAATTCATAGGTTGAAATCTAACACCTGAAGTGATTGTGTTGGGAAGTCAGACCTTCTGGAGGTAGCTAAGTCTTGAGGGTAACATTCTCCTGAATGGATTAATGAGGCTATAAAGAGAGCTTCTAAATCCTTGTAAATTGCTTGTAATTTCACATAGGACTTCTTAGTCCCCAGAACTCTATGTCAATAAACTTCTGTTCATTTCAAATTACCCTGTCTGCTGCAGTCTACTAGAGCCACAAAAAAATGAAATAAGACAGAAGTTGTTACTGGGAGTGGGGTTATTACTTTAACAAATATTAGAAAAATGTGAAAGTGGCTATGGATCTAAGTAATGTGTAGACACTGGCAGTTTAAAAGTAAATGCTAGAAAAATCCTGCATCACAGGAAGAGCGTATAAAAGGTGCTTCTGGTGAGGAGCTAGAAGGGAAAAACCATAGGGAAAGTAGGGAACCTCTTAGAGCTGATGTAAGCAGTCACGATGTTGATAGAATTATGAACAACAAAGGTCATTCTGGTGAGTTTTGAGATGCAAATGAGGAATACCTTATTGAAAAACAAGAGATAGACCATTCCTGTTATAAAGTAGCCTTTATAAGAACTTAGCTGAATTGTGTCCCTAACCAAGTGCTTCTCAAGAGGCAGAATTTATGACCAGTGGACTAGAACACCTGATAGAAGAAATTTCTAAGTATGAAAGAGTGTGGGATGCTGCACAGCTTCTCTTATAGCAATACAGTAAAATGTGAGAAGAGATGAGTGCTTTAAATTCAGAATTTATAACTAAATTGAAACAAAATGCAGGAATTTAGAATATCCTTTGCCTATAAAAAAGGAAGTGTGTGTAGGAGAGAAAACTAAGGTGTAGCCAAGTGCATGTTTGATGAGTAGATTAATATGGCTAGAAGGAAGCAGGGGTTGCTTATAAAGATGGCTGGGCAATGATCCCAGGGATTATTTCACAGATCTTCTATCACAAGCCCAAGATGCTGTGGCCTTGAAGGCAGAAAGGACCCCAGGAACAGGTCCAGACTGCTCTGGAACCTCAATATTTGCTGCCTGCCATCGTGTTTAATGTCTGGTCCGTGCTTCAGTGAAATAACCTTCAGTTGCCCCACCCATGGCTCAAGCAGGTGCAGATCTAGCTGCCACTGTGGAAAACACAAGGGGTGACACTTCTGGTGTGAACATGGTGCCTTTTTTCCAAAGGATGATCCAGAGTGTTGCCATAGGGATGGAGCCACCACAGAGTCCTCTCTACAACAATTCTCAGCAGAACCACGGGGTCAGAGCCTCATCAATGAGTTCTTACTATGGCAATGCTGGTGGGGATATAGGGTCCAGTCCTCAGACCTCAGACCTTAGAACCACCGGTGTGAAACCCTAGACTGGGGAAACTTCAGGCATGAGATTTCAATCTGTGAAAACTGCTTGGTGGACTAAGCCCAGGAAAGCCCCGGGGATCAGGGATTCCTGAAGCCTTAGTAATTCAACCACTGCTCCAGTATATATAGGAGGAGGCCTAGGGAGTAAAGGAGACTTAAAATTTGGTGTTTGTCTGTTGATTTTTGGACTTATATGGGACCCGTTACTTCTTCTTCTTGTCCATTTCTCCCTTTTGTCATGGAAATGTCTGTCTGATGCCTGCCCTGCATTTGTATTTTGGAAGAAGATATCTCACTTGATTCCACAGGCCCTAGCTAGACAGAAATGCTATTCTGGATGAATGGAACCAGATCTCACCTATATCTAACTTGGGGGAGAATCTGGACTTGGGCATCTGAGTTGTTGCAGGAATGAATTCAGACTTTGAGAGTGTTTAGGATGGAATGAAAATATTTTATTTGTGAAAGAACATACGTTTTAAGGGGCCAGGAGTAGAATACTGTGAATGCTTTGAATATTTTCCCCTTCCAAAGCACATGTTGGAATTTAACTGTCATTGTAATAGTATTAAGGGGAAGGATCTTTAAAAGGTGAGAGATTATGAGGATTCTGCCATCATAGATGTCATTAGTGCGTATTTAAAAAGAAGATGTGGCTCTCTATCTATTATCTATCTATCTATCTCCATCTCTCTCTCTCTCTCACCTCTGTCTCTTTCTAGCTTTTTCTCCCTCTTCCCTTCTATCTTTCATTATTCAGGGATCGAGAGAAGGCTGGTACCAAATGCTGGCACTCAACATCTCTGCATTCAGATCTGTAATCCAATAGCTTTCTGTTCATTACAAATTACCCATCCTTGGCAATCTGTTATTGTCACACAAAATAGAGTAAGATAGTACTATTCTTAGTGTATGTTCTCCCGGTTTGGTTTGCATATTTATTTTGATATCCACCCCACAGTTGCATGTGTGAATACTTTGCTATTTGTTTTTGTTGCTGAGTAATATTCAGCTCCTACTGATAACCATTTTGGATTTGAGGTTGCTCTTATGAATACTGCCATTATACACATTTTGTAAGAGTATTTCTGTGGATATATGCTTTTGTTTGTCTTGGGTGAATACACGGACAAGAGCCACCTTGCAACCCAAAAGCTACTTGTTCATCGTAAAGTGCCGACACTGCAATTAAGCCTGAAAACTGAGGTTTTACCCTAGAAGTGGGTAAAAGCAACTCACGCATTAACATCTTTTGTCTCAAATAAAAACAACACATGCACCACAGGCTTGCTACCACTGACCTAGAGGGAGGGTCATGGGGTTAGAGTGTGGAATTGTGGTTGACTGTTCACAGTCCTGTTGAAATTATTTCAAAGTGGCTGTGTCATTTTACATCTCTACTGGAAAAAGTGAGAGCTCCAGATGCTCACATTCCTGCTCACATGTGCTCCAGCCCTCCTCTCAACTTCATTCTCCTGGGTGCTCAGCAGTACCACATGCTGGGCTGCTCTACAGGTCTTTGATGAATAGAGACTGTGAGCATCTTTTCAAGTGTTTATTAGTGCTTGTCTCTCATTTTCAGAAAAATGTTTAAATCTTCTTCCCATTTCTTTCTGGGTTATCTTCTTCTTATTGATTTATAAGAGTTCTTTATGTGTTCTAGTTATGAACCCTTTCAAACATCCATAATTTATAAATATTTTCTTCCCAATTTTGGAAAGAAAAAAAAAAAACTCAGAGGAAGTTATTTCTATTATTTTTTTTCCAAAACTTACCAGAACTTTTATAGTAAATGATTCCTATATGTATATCAGCAATCTAGATCTTTCTCTTGTGCTCCAGATAATTGGCAAATAATTATTAAATAAATGAAAAATCAATTAGACAAGTTCATCTGAGTATCTCATGGAAATGGAGACAGAAAGCCATGGTAATCATTTCATGATGTAAACTTATCACAAAACCATGTATATCTTGAATATATACAATTTTTATTTGGTAATCATCTCTCAATAAAGCCAGGGAAATGTACCAAAATAAGTGTATTTTAGAAAATGAGAAAATACAATTTTATATAATAAGTGAAAATATGAAATACTTGATTTCATAGGCAAATATCTTTCACTGGAAAATATTAAGACTATTTCTTTTACACTTTTCAGAAGAAAATCAGTCCAACATAAAAGAATATTATACATATGCAGATATTTGAGCTAAGGAAAGTAGTAGATGAAAGTAGAAAAAAGTTACTTGTAAGTCTCACTGTATTTTTTAATTTGGAGGAAAGTAGTCTAATAATTCACCCCTCTTTTGGTATTGTTGTTATTGTTGAAAATATGCATCACAGTGGCTAAGCCAGTTTTACTCCAGACATAAATCCAAAGTCAAATGTGAAAAATTGAAGAAAAATCCAGTTTAAGCAAATACATTTTTTAAATAGCACATAGATAACAGACAAGTTCGTGGAGAGCTCATGAAGAGAGGGTGGGAGGTAAACACCAGTCAGGGCCAGAGGGACTGGCTTGTCTACCTTGCTCCCCAGCTCTGCTCTGTTCTTCAAGGGAGCAGGACCACTCCTTTCTCCTCGTCTTCGGGGACTTGTCCAGCCCTCCCAGGCTGCACAAGCTAGAAAGCCATGGAGGCGAGCACTCCAGATCCTCCAGCAGGAAACGTCATACCTATGAGACTATGAACTTCTGACACAGAGAAGGCTGAAGAAGAGGTGTTACTCTGAAGTCTGTGGCAATTTCTCCTGCAGCAAAGAAACACCTAATACAGCAGTTTTGGTCATTTGTAGACATGTGCCCTTGCGCTGAGACAGTCTTGGAGAGGTGGTCAGCAGGAATTAGAAAAGCTGACGGGTCCAGCCTCGGATCATCCGGGACAGTCACCTCAGCTTTCCAGTCCCCTCTCGTCCTCTGCACCTGCTGACTTTCCTCCTGGGAGCTTCCTGTACGATGCTCCCAAACAGCAAACTCCAGGGAAACAGGAAGCTCAGGGCCGGGCTCACTGGTTGCTAGCACAGAGAAGGCAGGGAAAGTGTAAAGGACCAAGGTGCGGTGCATGTACATGCCAATCCCCTCTGACCCTGGACAGTGTTATTATTGTGTATTGCAAACATATACAGTGGTACGTCAGCGCACAAATGCTTTTGTTTGAGCACAATTAGGTTCATAAACAGAAGCATGTGACAGGATTCTGGAGGTTATTTTGCAACCTCTGCATCAAGTGAGAAATACAACCATGCCCATCTTTTCCAGAATTGTGAGCCACTAAAGTTCAGGAACCAAGGTACTAACATTTTTTTTAAAGAGGCAATCAATGTAGGATAAACAGTGTTCTGTCCCTATATATACAAGCACCTCTCCACTGTATCACTTCAAAAATACATTCAAAAACAGACAAGAAAGTGTACTATTTCCTGTTCTTTACTAATATGTAGAGAGACAGCAGAAGATGATTGGGCTACTGTCACAAGCCAATAAATACCAGGATCAATCTGCAAACCCATATTCCGCTGACTCCAAAATTGGTGCAGAATACCCCTCCCACACTCAATCAGCTTCACGTCCTCTCGGTACTGTACCAAGTACTCAGACAAGTAATGAGGAGAAACACAAGGCATCACCTCTTTCTGCAAAAGCCTGTGAATATGAAGAGAGAGAAGAAGAAATCTGCAGAACGTAATTGAACACTATGTCACACAGTGCTGGGGTCCTCAAAGGATTTTTAAGTCAATGTGACTTGGTGATATCACAGGAGTTAGCCCAGGGAGTCCATGCCAGCACACCCACCTCAGTGCTGCAGGACTCCCAGCCCCTGCACACCCCTGGGAGATGCCCCCTGCCCTCAAGCTGTGCACTGCTTCCTGTGAGCCTGCACAGACCAGAATTTGTCCTAGGAGGTGATAGCCGCGTATGAGAGAATCTAGCATGAACAGTGGGGAAGGGAGAGTATTGCCAACCTTATCGCTGAAGAACGAGATCTGGTACTTTCCTTATTGTTCCAATCTGTTTCTTCTTTCTAGTAGGTGTCTGCCCGTGCTGGCTCAGACTTCGGTAGCTCACAGTGTGCACTGTTCCAAAGGCACGGCCTTGCCCATTGTGTGCAAGCTGAAGCCCAGGGGCAGCACCCGGAGTTCTGAGATATGACAGGCGGAGGCGAAGGCAGAAAGAAGGAACTGGCTAACCTGCCTGCCACCCCAGATCCCTGAGGTAGAAGCCTCCCAGGAGGCATATTCCAGCTCGAACGTGTTCATTTATCAGTTCCTTGGAATAAACAGAAACATGCACACTGCGTTTGACTCCCTCACTCGTGGTGGATTTATTCCGCATTTGGACCTGAGGGCCGTTCATTTGACATGAAGAGTGTTTCAGAAAATTGGTCTCCATGACTTGTGACCCTGCAGACTTACCTGCCTTCCATCTGTGACTGAGGGATTACTCAAGCCCGCCCCACCGAGACCAAGCTTGTTTTTCAGGTAGCCAACTCTTCTCCATACAACATGGGGACATCCTCCACCTTCACTCTGTTGGGAGAATTCGGCTGAAATACAGCCCCAGCTCACTTCCTGTACTTCTTTTGTTTTCCTTCTTTTCGTCTTCCTCCAGAACACCTGTTGCCCAGGAAGCTCAGCCTGGGCATCCTTCTCATTTGACTGAGAGTGCCAAATCCTCAGTGCTGGGGGTCGGGATGCGGAAAGTGCCCCTGGCTGGCAAGATGCCTTCCCTGTGGACAGCTATTCTTCTCAAACTCTCTATCTGCAAAGATGGGTTTGCACAGAAGAACGTAAATCAATCACAGCTTAAACAATCTCCAAGCACCCAAAGCCAGTCAAGGTTGGGGTGGTGCCTGATGCAGGGGTGAAGAGGTAGGTGAGACAGGAAAAGATTTTTAAAAGAAATGCTAATATTTTAAAAATGTTTAAGTTTGCTTAACATGTGTCTTTTTCAAGAGAAAGGTAACTGCTTTACAGAGGGTTGAAGTTCTGAAATTATGCCAATTGAAATGTAAAATAATCCTAATTTTCCTGCCCATTCTTATTTGAATAAAGCTTATTACACACTGCTTCTACCCATGCCGAGGTTATTGCAGCTCGCAGTCAATAGGATTCACATGATTTAGATTAAGTAACAGCACTGCGGGTCTCTTTTCTTTCTTTTCTTTCTCTCCTGAAGATAAACCCAACCATGATTTTCCTTTGGCTGGCATTTGCTCCTTTGACTTTCCCCGTATTCAGGAGACGGTGTATGCTCCAAACACATAACATTATCAACTTTAAGGGCTGCAATTGATTGAATATTTTGACAAATATACCTCTCTAATTCCTGAAGCCATATGGATGTACAGGATGCCATATGGAATAAAGTACTCTGCCTCACGAGTGATCCAAAAGCATTTTTTTTATTAGCGGTTATTTCTTTGAACTGAAAACTGATTAAATTTTGAATATTCCTTCACTGGTGATAGTCATTCAGCCAACTATACATGCTTAGCAGCATCTTTAGTGATGGACATGCACGCCAAAATAGAAGCCCTTGAGAGGGTTCACCACATTTTTTGCATGTTAGAGAAAAGGTTACTTGTGTATTATTTGTATATGTTCTAAGATGCTTCCTGCAGAAAGCAACCAAAATCCCTCAATTTGCTGCAGGGAACATGGTCTGATGGTGTGTAACGAGAAGGCGCAGGCAAGGTCGTGAGAGCGGTGGGAACGGCAGAGCCCCATGGTGCCTTCAGGGACCAACATCCTTCCTGTCTCCTCCGTCTTCTCCCACCTCCAGCCGGAGCCATCATAGCTTCAGGATGGCTGCAGTCACCGGAATGTGACACACACGAGGACACTGTCCAGTGGAGGGAGATAAACATCCTGCCTGACCACCTGCTGTACGGGAAGACACTTTCTCAGCCGTAAGTCAAAGGGCGCCCCTCAGAGCTCCCCCTGTGCCTGGAGCACAGCGGGGCTGTGTGAGGAGGAGGCGCCCCCAGGTCAGCCGGCTGCTGAAGACAGAGCCCATCGAGCCAGGGCTCACTCAGAAGAGATGGGAGCCACACAGAGAGTAGTGTGGCCGTCCAGATGCCACAACCAAATCCGACAGGTTGGTTCTTTTCCGTAGAATGAGATGGAGTTACCCACAGAGACCACCGGAAAAATACTTATTTGAAATCCTGGGCAGTCTAGACACAAAGATTGGTTGAATTTCATCTGTCCAGCAGCACACGGCCTGCTTCTCAGAGAGCACCTTATCGAAAACAAACGCTACAAGCACCAGGTTTCTGCCTGAGCTAACGGCTGCGTGAAGCGTTCAGGTGGCTAACCTCTCATCTGCTATCCTGTTTCTCTCTCCAGAAAGTTATGGTTTTGAACATCTTGGAGATGTTCATGCCTATGAAAAATTGAAGCTGGTCGCATCTGTGGAACTTGAAGAACAGGCCTTGTGGTACAGCAGGGACCAGATGCCCCAGGCAGGGTAAGACAACCATGCCAGGTTCACCTCCAGCCCGGAGGCTCCTCGAGCAGAATCCAGGGTTTTGGTATTTCTTTAAGAAGATGTGGGATTTGGAACCCCTTGTGTGTGTGGAGGTTTGTCCTCTAATTCTCCCTGTGAATAAGAGTGTTTCACTCCAGCAGGACCCAGTTCCTGCCCGCAAGAGGGCTGGGTGGGAGTAACACTCAGTAATTTCGGAGTTCACAGCAAACATGATGATTCCGCGACTCTCACTTGAGTTAAAATAAATTAAATGTCCCAAAGATCCGATGGAAGCAAATCACAAGGCCCTGCTAACCCCAGAGCCACAATTAATCACCGATACTACACTTTGGGTTATCAGGCCTACCCAAATACTGATGCAGAAAGCAAAGTTTCAGTAAACCGCATAATTGATGGAATCCAGTGCAAAGTGGATTGTGCAGGTCTTTCTTTCCTCAGCCCTCACCAACATGTTTGTTTTTTCCATATGAATCTGACTTTCTTATTCTTGGCTACAGAGCGTTCTCTGGTAGGAAATCAAGATTTTAGAGATAAACGTACAAAACGAAATTTTGGAAGACTTTACAGCTTATCTGTTTTTGTCTGAAATGCTACTGAACTCCAACTTCTGAAATGTAAAGTAACAAAGAATATTCTGTATTGATGTGTACGCAGGAGCAAAAAAGGCTGGAATGATTCTAACCTGTCTATGTCACGTGCTCAAAATTTCTCATTCACAATTCATTTTGATTCACCTTCATCTTAGGCTCTGGAATTGTTTTTTATTCCCTTAGCACTCTTTCTTTCAGAAATCCATAAATGAACATAATTAAGGGACATATTTTTAAGTTCTAGCTTCTGAAATATTCATTATTAACCTGCTGGCTATGCTTGTCCCTTTTTATATTTATATAATTAATTAAGCCTCTCTCCTCTAATACATACATTTTCAAACAGTTTATTAATACTGTTCAGGTTTTGACTTGTCTGTCCTTTCTTCCTGTATTTAGAGGAAATGACTTTTGTTAATCAGACTCTCTCTCACCTTTTAATTTTCCAGCGTAGTTGAACAACTTGATGACAGAGAAATCTGGACCATTTTTTCAGTCTTCTAGAAAACAAAGTGACATTATCTCCAGACACTTGAGGAGTGGCAGGGTAGTCACCACTTTGTGATACAATCGTGTGAGATGCCTGGTCCAGATATTCTCTGAGGGTGTTTGCATGGGAGGGGGGTACCCGATCCGAATTATCTAAAATGACTGCTTTTACATAGCGTTTGAATTCTAATTTTGGTGAATGAGACTCACCTACTAGTCTTTCATAGGTGATTTCATAAATCTGACACTATTTCCAAGTTCGGGAGCTGCAAAAATTTAGAAGGAGACTCAGTGCCTAAAAGCCCCTTGCTGTCTAGCATCCACCCGGAAAAAGTGAGGTGCCTTGTGACCCTGCAGAAAGAAATCCGTGCTACTGACGCCTTCCCCTAACTTCACTAAACACTGGCAAGGAAGAGGAGGAAGAAGGGAACTGGGCGCCAGGTTCCAGATGTGCTCAGACTTTGTGTCTTCCTTAAACAGCAAAATTACTGCGAAAAATTCACCCCGCGCTCATCCACCCTGCAAAGGCCCTTAGCTTGGTGGCTAAGAATAAAACACTAGAAATGGTCTCGATGCGTCCAAAACCTGCCTTCGACTTTCCTAAAGACAGGTTTCCAGGGAGCTTTCTCAGGGGCTCGCTGCGTCTGAGGAACGGTGCTGCCGAGATGCAGTTGGCAGGAGTCCTCAGGGACAACAGAAAGGAAGCCCGCCGGAAGTCATCCAGGCCCCTTGTTTAAATCTCAACATACGTGTCTCTGCCCAGAAAGAGGCTTGATGCTGTGCACCTATTGTACCTCAAAAATACACTTAATTAGAAATGTACATTTCTAAAAGTGCTGCATGGAGCTGGTCCTTTCATTCTTTACTCCAGCGAGGTATTCCAGCTGGGGAAGAGAAATAAAAATAAGACAAAATCAGATATGGGTGTGTTAAAAAAACAGGATTATGTATATAAATGTGTGTGTGTGTGTGTGTGTGTGTGTGTGTGTGCGTGCGCGCGTGCACAAGCTTTCTGGTGATAGAAAGTCAGCCCCGACTGTGTGTCTGCCCTTTGGGCAAGATGACAATGGAGTGGAGTCTTAAGTGACACAAAAAGTAAGTCACTGGAAAAGCTGCAAAAAGAAGGCTCTCAGAAAAGAAACGAGCAGCTGGCTCCAAGGCCTAACAACAGGGAAGACAAACTGCCGAAGCGTCTGAAGCTGGTTGACCTGAGGCTGAAGACAGGCTGAAGCGAGGTTATGCGGGGGCAAGACAGGAAGCAGGAGTCCCGCCCAGGCTGGTGGAGCTGGGTGCTCTGCAGAGATCCGCGCAATGTAACCATGCCGGGGAGTGCAAGACGGTGGGTGCTAGGGAGGGAAAGAGCTCTGAATTTAAAAACAATTCTGACTTTCATGAGGTAAATGCATTATGTAGGACCAAAAATAAGATGGGGTCAGTGTCACAGCTGTTTGCCACTGGGTCCAGAAACAATGGTGTGGTGGGTGTGCCTGGGAAGGGGCGTTGGGAAACTTCCTGAAGAGGCTTCTAGAAGGATGCCCGGTGTGTGGGATGCCAACACTGCAGCAGGAAGGGAGGGTCGCGCCAGACTCAGGGCTTTGAAGTGAGGAAGGACGTTCTTTACACCAGGGCAGGCTGAGAGAGGACAGGCTTGAGGAGCCAGGGATCAGAGCTCTCTTCTAAGACCTGAGATGCACTTTAGACACTACAGTAAGTAGTTCAAGGAGGCAGTGGGTCCGTGACTGGGATGATTTGGGGGTAGATTCCATTATAGTGTATATACCCTAAAACTTGAATGCTAAGGGTTAGTGCTTAAATCTAGAGCTAATTATCATAGGGATTCACTCCAGATTACTACAGGAGTTATTAGACTATCCCATGATGGTTGAAGATGCTAGCAAATTCTTGGTGCTTAACCCAAGTAATAGAACTCAAAGTAAATGTAAGATAGAAATGCATACATAGGAGTTACCTGGGCACACGGATGTGTGCAGGAGTGAACAAGAGCAGCACAGGTAAATCAGGGGAAATAACTACTAATAATAAAGCCATTGATTCTAAAATATGAATAATCCAAAATATTCTTGCTCTAAGAATCGCAGTATAAAACTGTAAAGACATCAAGCATAGGAAAATATCAGAGATGATCATCAGTGTAGATGCAAGAGGATACTGGAAAGAGAAATGCAAAAATAAAGAAGAAAACGAGGGACACTGCCTTTAGCTTACCATTCTCTGAGGTGGCACTGGTCCTCAGTAGAAAAGGATGAGTATGTACTACCACAAATATGTGCCTTATTTCTGTGTACTACCCATGATGCTTTGCTCCTTCTGTATTTGTATATGAATTGGGACCCTTTGCATCCTGTTATCTAGTAGTAAATCACACTTCTCTTACTGTAGTATGCATCAGTTATTCTCAAAGAGTAGCACTATTTTATTTTATGAAATACTTTTCTTACCTGATAATGAATTTTAATTCCTTCTTAAATACATTTATTACACAAAAGTTTGCATTCTGTGCCCAACTAGGGAACCCCTTGGATCTCTTTTTACTAAAAATTTGGAATTCAAGAATATTTTAAATAAATATAGTTTACTTTTTAGAGCTTAACATTTCATTAGGTCTCTTACAATGTGTAATATTATAAAACGGTTTGAATAGTATTATTTATTCTGTTCAGTTCATTAAAAGTTTGAAAAGTAAAATATGACATTTATAGAAAAAAAAAACCAAAACCAGAAGCTTAAAATGAAAGATAAATACCTAAAGTTTTCCTAATCTAAAAGACACAAATAAGGAAACAAGTAAGCATTCTATGTACATAAAAGAAAGGGAGAAGTAATCAATATTAAATGTTTCTCTGAATTTCATGGTAGCCAAGGCAAAAGGAGCTATATAAAAAGGTGATCTGATTTTGTTGCTGGTAATATAAAATTAATAAAATTTGAGAGAGCTTCACACATCAGTACACAAACATTAACCTCGTGATGAATGTCGGTGGTGCCCTGTGATGAAGACCTGTAATAGTTCTGTGTAAGGCAGAGCATCACTGTTATATGAGCGTTTTCTCTCTTACTTCATTCTATTAAACATTTTATTGGCTGCAATTTCAAAGAACAGAAAGCCAGTCAAGTTCACCTAAGTAAAAGGGGGTGGGGTGTAAACAAATAAAAACCAATCACACTGGTATCGAAAGGTTTGAAACACATACCTATTTTAGAACATCGTGTGCATAATAAGTGTACTGGTAAAATTTTTATTGGTCAACTACTAAAAATATGTAAGAAAGATATATCTGTGTGCCATGGCCTGGAAATTCAACCGGGTAACACACCCTTGTGTCCTGCAGTGCCTAACACTCCATGCCTTTCTTTCACAATTTGTTGCTCTCCTGCTACACATCTAAGCATGGACTCTTTCACTCCTCAGAGTTGAAATTTCCAAGAGCCTATGGTTTTCCTGGGTTTTATCCACATGGCTTCCTAATCCTGCATGGTCAGCTGTGGGGAGGGGTTGGAGCCTCCAAGGTTGCATATCCTTCCAGAGCCATGGAAAGGAGGGAGGGTAGGACATATCCACTAGAACAAGGGGCTGATAGAAGACAAAGAAGGTGTTTGGGGGAGTTAGTATTCTCGGTGATGAGGTAGTTACTCCAAACACACTTTGCAGTTTGAATCCCCCAGGGATGGAGCATTGTGTGGACAGCTTCCCTTGGTCTGTGAGCTGTGACGAGGTCCTCAGCCAGCAGACCCGCTGACCACTGGGGCCGGACCCTGGGGGCCCGGCCTTGCTGCTCAAGGCAACCCTTGGCAAAACCATTGAGTCTCACTGAACTGTTCTCCTCCACAGCTGTGGGAGACTCTTCCTGCCTGCTCTGGTGTGTCATAGACCCTAGGTCAATCATGATGACCAGGGTATGGAAGCCGACCACCATCAACAGAAGGAGAACATGTGAAATCTGTCTTTCAAGGACCCTTCATCCGTGTTTCACCATCTGCGAGACTGTGTGAGGTGTTGGCATCACCATGGAAAACAAAGCACAATTCCAGCTCCAGGTCATAAACACAGTGTAGTGTGCTAAGTGTTGGGAAAGAACTAGACAAAGTGCCATTAGATAACATGACCTAGACCTGTGACTATGACAGCCACCTCTTCCCTTCTGTAGGGAACTCTATGTAGGGAAGAATTCAAAGGATAATTCTCAAAAATTGAGGATAAAGTGAGAGGGTTTTAGTGTTTTCTATTTGTTTTGTGATGATGAGAGCTATGAAGTTTGTAGTGCACGTGGCTCTGACTTAGAGCCTCTAAACATTTTCTCAATTTATTTTGAAGTTTCTAGACTATTTGATATAAATATCAGTTTTTAAAGAAATTTTTGGAAAATTTTTATTTACTAAATGACTTTTTCCCCCTTTGGACATGTGTTTTTCTCTTTCAAGGAAGAATAATTTACCAAATTTTAAGCGTGGTAGTTGTTGCAAGTGGAATTATATTAATTCTCAGAGTGTTCATATAGACTGTTTATTTTCAGAATGCTATCCCTGAGATGTTTGAATGCACCTAGGTTAGGGTATAATATTGGGACCATTACTATCTCTACTTAAAAATACAACATCATTTCATATAAGATGTAGATAAAAATACTCAGTGAAGAGATAGGACTGAGACCCACAAGGTGGGCAAAGGCTCAGATATGACCAACCTGAAGGGGGTTATGGTTTGGATCTGAAGAATGCCCCACAGCCCCACATATTGAAGGCAAGATCCTATCCTGGGGTAGTATTGGAGTGGGGGAACTTTTAGAAGGTGGCACTGAGTGAGAGGAAGTGAGATCACTCTGGGGCATGTGCTTGGAGGGGTGACTGGTACCTCAGGAACCTCCTGTTCCTCTACTTGGCTCTGTGGCTTCCTGGGACACACACTCCCACCAAGATGTGCAGCCTCACCACAGGCCCAAAAGCAAAGGGACCAACTGACCATGGACTGAAACCTCTGGAACTATGAGCCACATAAACATTTGCCTTCTAAATGATCTAGGGTATTTTGTCACAGTGACAGAAATATGAGGAATACAAGCACGTCCTCTGATTCCAGTGTCCTCCACCATCATCTAGATGGATCCATCTTCTGGTGCAGGCTGAATTTACAAGGTAGTTTCATGACTGCTGTTGCTTCTCTCACATTTTCTTACCCACTAACTTGATGTGGGATAAGAGGCAGCCAGCTGAGTATTTGTGTGGCCCAAACACTCCAATGAACAGATGCATAAATAGCAGTCAACGCTAGTAGCCTCCGAGATTTTTATTTATTGATAATGCATCTCATTAGATCAGTAAATTACCTCCATTTAAAGGCAAATTGACTTGCTTATTCCAATGCATAGGAAAACACTACTGTTTAATATATACATTTTAAAGCATAAACAAAATAGGAACTTTGAAAAACATATATGTAAATGATTGGTAATTATTGGTAAAATTTATTTCTTGCCTTTGGTAATTAATTCATATAAACTCATGAATCATGTATATATCATTTATCATATGAAAAAAGTACAATTAAAATGAGAACTCTTTTCATAGACCAAAGTCAGTGGGGAGTTGTGAATTTAAAAATCCATATATCCAATTCTGTGAACTCCAATTTCTAAAATTTAGGTTTGTAAAAGCTTGAGGTGATAATGTGATTGAGCAATATTTTCAAGTGCATTCCTTACTATGATGATGCCACTTTTTTTTATTTGAAAGATAATGCACACTTAGAGTACTAGTCAGCATTACCTACTAGATACTAGTCTATATTTAAAATAATATTCTTCAGCCATCTGATTTGTTATAAAGGGTCAATAATGAATACTAGAGGAAAGATAGTCTTTTTTAAAGTTTTTAAAAGAGAATAAAAATAATAAGAAAACATTAGAAAGAGAATTTCACTAAACAAGATGATAGGAATTCAACAGTTATATTGCATACTGTTGTCTTCAAATTAATTGTTCATATTATCAGATACAAGCATGCAAAATTAATTTTAAAAATTAAAAAGAAAAAATTTTAAGCAGTAAATGTTCCTTTGAATAAACCAATAGAAATCAGCAGTATAATTATCCCAGCTGTTCGTAGGTAGATAGATAGATAGATAGATAGATAGATAGATAGATAGATAGATTTCCCCCTTTCTTCTTTCTTTTCTCTTTTCCCTCATACTAGACACCACACTCACAAGTGAAATAAATCAGACTTGCATGCATAAACATTGTATTGTCTCCCTAGTGTAAGAACCTGAACGAGTAAGTAAAATCTGAAAGGTATAATAGATATCGTGAAAGGGAAAGAAACTGCTCAAAGGGAAGAAATATAGTCTTTTGCTCGGAAAACTGATTATCCACATACAGAAAAATGAATCTTGATTCATATCTCCTATCCTGTAGTAAAATCAAATTAAAATGGATCAAAGATCTATAGATAAACACAGAAACACTGAATGTGCTAGAAGAAAAAAAATGGCAAAATTCTTGAAAACAGACTTAGGCAAGGACTTTCTTAACAGAACCCTAATTGCTTAAGAAACAATACCAAGAATCAACAAATGGGATTATATCAAGTTGTAAAACTTCTACACAGCAAAGGAAATAGCCACAGATTTAAGAGGTGGTCTACAGGATGGGAAACAATCTTGCCAGTTACTTGTCAGACAAAGTTCCAATATCTAGGCTACATAAAAATTCAAAAAATTAGGCCCTCCAAAATAAAAAAGCACAATAAAATGGGCAATTTAAGTGAATATACATTTCTTAGAAGAAGTACAAGTGGTAAATAAATACAAGAAAAAATGTTCAACATCTTTGACAATTAGAGAAGTGCAAATCAAAGCCACACTGAGCCTCTGCCTTAGTTCAGTAAAAATGGCCATTGCTAAGATCCAAAAAGCAATAAACGCCACCAACGTTGTAAGGGAAAAAGAGTTCTTTTGTGGGAAAGTAAGCCAGTACAACTAATGTGGAAATCACTATGAATATTCATCAAAAACTAAAACTAGGGCTGGGGATTTAGCTCAGCAGCACAGCGCCTGCCTGGTGAGTGCAAGCTTGTGGGTGTGATTCCCAGTACCAGAAAAAAAAAAAAAAAAAAAAAAAAAAAAAAAACTAGAAAAACCAATTCCAGTTGACCTAGCTACACTTCTTCTATGTATTTTCCCAAAAGAACTAAAGTCAATATATTGCATAGGCATACCCGTGTTTATAGCAGCACAACTCATAGTAGCTAATTATAGAATTTGTCTGTATGCCCATCAATAGATGAGTCGTTACAGAAAATGTGATGTTTATACACAGTGGAGTACTACTCAGCCATAAAGAAGATAAATTTGAGTCATTTGTGGGAAAATGGTATGATCTGGGGACCAAAATATTAAGTGAAATAAACAATGGCTAAAAATTAAATGTCACATGGATTTTTAATACGAGTCCCCAAACAAACAACTGAAGAGAAAAATTAAAAAGCCACGTTAAGAAACAGAGAGGCAGACTTTGTAAGTGAGGGAAGGAGGGGTCTGGGGACCGAGGGAGGGGTGTCCTGGGGGTGAGGGGGGGGTAAAATGATCAGGATGTGATACCCACGAGTACCAAAGCCCCACATTGAATGGAATCATTGCATCACAAACATATGTCAATGAAAACATTTTCAAACCCTCTCGATCTTTTATTGGCTCACTTTTCTGCAGCCCCTGTATTGCCGGGTTTGAACAGTCCCGATAGCTGTGACACAGCTGTAGTCATTATGCCGCAGTGACAACCGAGCCTGCCACCAGCGGCTCCCACCGGCTCATCTCACCGCTGCGTCTTAGATCAGCGACCGCCTTCACTTCCCGCACGTGGCGCTGCACGCTGGAGCCACACAGTCCGGCACCTAAGAGCGCTCCTCCTAAGCCGCACTGTGAGCCATGTGCGAGCGGAACGTCTCTGTGGACAGCCCCACTGTTGCTATACTGAATGTTAAAATAGCTCACTGAATCATTTCCTACCAGTTGTAAATAGCCTCTGTTTTGAGCCCCTGAAGTACCCACCTCTCTCTCCATCCTGCTGGACTCTCCTGACCCCAGGGACACTGAAGACCAAGCACTTGCAGCTCTGTGGCTGGCGCCCATCCTCATTGGCTGATGGGTCAGTGGAAATGGGGGTCCCTCTATCCCTGGACCTCTGATATTCAGACAGATATTCAGAGTGTGGGAGATATTTTATGTACTGCAGTCAGTCACTAGGAATACAGCTCAAGTCCTTCCTTATTTATGTAAGTAAAAGTAAATAGAATACCATTCATTATCATACTGCTTCCCAGATTTGCTCTGTGAGACCTCAGAACTCAACAGGATCTAAGATTACCTTGAGATCATGAAAAACAAATTCTTGTGCTTTTATAATCCACACATGGAACTCTCAAATTCAAAATTATATTCAAGGATCATGTTTCATATATAAAATTCCATTTTACAGACAATTTTTGGGAGAGGTAGCTGCTCTAAAAATATTTGCTAATCCTTTTGTTCATATAGAGGAATATAAGAAAGCTGTCATATGATGTATAAATTCAAATCCAAACCTACAGTTTAGCTTTATCAACTTGGTAAGAGAAGACCCATGACATAATTAAGGGTAATTCTACAATGTAAAGTTTTCATCATTTGAGCATGTTCATACATTTAGGCTTTCTATGTGATTTTTATATTTCTGTTGAATTAATTTCACAATGCCACTGTTTGAAATAGCCCAAGATATAGAAAAAAATCTCAATGATTTTCAAACATGTCACCTTTCCTATGTAGAGAATGTTTTCTTTAAAAAATAGAACACAAAATAAACCATTTGTATGGAAATATTCTCTAGAAAGCAGCTAGGAATCTGAGCCTTACTCCGCAGGTACAAACTAATTGACCTTCCCGTGGACACAATGGCCTTGCTCAAGTTATGGGCAGAAATATGTTGGATTCCCAAAACTTTTGTAGTGCTTGTTTTGACTTAAGCATATCAGGCTAAACAAAACCTTCCCAGGATTAATGCATTCTATTTAAAACTCTTACCATTTCTACTAAGTAACAGACATTGGAGTTTACTGAATGCCATCAAACCTTCTAGTTTCAAGAAGGAAACAACCTGAAAAAGCTAATTTTGAACTCAGAATGAACACAACTTTGATGTAAGCCATTGAATTCCACCATTTTAAAGGGGATGAGTGAAGAACACAAATATTTCTCTCCGAGCAAACACATGTGAGATTCAGAGAAGTGATAGTCCAGGTCAAACACAAAACCCCCGTCAAACTAGCCTCTCAATGCTCTGAGAACAGCGAAAGTAGTAGGTAGTCTACATGTCAAAACCAAATAAGATCAAATCAAATCCTTGACACCTAGTATAGCACCATTTTAGTGGCGCAAATCATACCCAGGATGGGTTACCTAGATTCTGGGGAAAAATTTGCGTTTGACATCCTGTTTTGATCACTAAGCTAATGAATAGGAAGAGAGCCTCAGAGTGGCACTGTCCACTCACCTGCCAAAGAGAAGCTGGAGAAAACAAAAGCATGTGCAAAACACCCAAAGCCCAGTGATAATAGAGAATGCTTCAACCAGATGACAGCTCGCTGCAGGGTCCCGTTAGGTCCTTTCAATTAAGTGTTAAGTATTGCTAAGGAAATTGTTAAGTTTACCCTGTGTTGCCCATTTTATTAAACTCATAGACACAAAATATAACAGCAGGGTCAAATATGGAGTTGCTCAGTAGTAGAACAACATTGAATCCGGTCTATCAAACCAGAGTTTATGCTTCTAGTTAGGATTTCCTCATGAAAGGGAGGCAGACGCTCACGAGCACACCTTGTGATAGGCATTTCCACTGTCGTGTTTCGTTCAGCTTTCCAGCATTCATCTTTCTCCAATATGGACACTGGACGTGGTTGATCATGCCTGCAGACCAGTGCTTGGAAGACTGATGCAAGAGGATCATTTGGACCCAGGCATTTGAGACTGGGCAATGTGGAAAAATTCTGTCTCAAAACTATTTGAAATAATAAATGTAATTGTGGAAAATATAAGGCAGTTAATATCTGAGAAAATCCTGCCCAATAAGAGGCACAGACAGAGATCAGCCCGGAGGGAACTGGGTTAAATGTAACCTCAGCAACTCCAGTTTGGGAGAACTCTTATTTGTACAATATGTAGGATAAATGTTTGAGCATTTTCACTCAATATTTAAGGGGTAGGATTGCCCCAGGAGGCAAGGAGTGTTGGGGAACATCCAAACATCTGGGTTAAGAACAACAAAAAGACATCTAGTTGATAACATTTGACAAAAGTTAAAGGCAGGCCCTCTATCTCCCAAAGGCTCTGTAATATGTGATTGTGGTTCTGTTTTCTTTGACAAATCAAACATTTTCTACCAATAAACTGAATTGAGATCAACTCAGGAGGTATCCACCCAAATTTCAGAATGTCACAGTTTTAATATAGAAAATAAAATCTAGAGAAAACACTACTCTTCAAAGATAATTGACTAATGGCCAGGTATGGTGGCTCATGCCTGTAATCCCAGGCTCGGGAGGGTGAGGCAGGAGGATTGTTGCAAGTTTGAGACCAGCCTGGGCTACAAAGAGAACTCAAGACCAGCCTGAACTGCATAGTGAGACTCTGTCTCAAAAAGACAAAAAAAAACCCCAAAGATAATTGACTAAAAACAATATTACAGTACCTTGGCATGAATTAACTACAAATCTCATCTTGTTATAACCCTGGACAGCAGGAGCCCCTATTAATGGTTGTAGTCAGGCTACACATGGCCAAGGGTAACCAGGAGCCCAAGGGGAGGTGGTAAGTGGCCAGGAGCTCAGGTCCCAGCAGGGCAGGAAGCTGTGGGAGGCAGGTGCAGGCTGAGGTTGGTTGGCTTCAAGGCCTGCAGAGGTCAAAAGCATAGGAACAGTGAATGTCTCGCATCACATCCATGTTCAAGGTCAAAAGAAGGAGACAGAGGGGCAGAAGGACAGAGGGGATTTGTGCCCCAGACCTTGTTTCTGTGTTTCAGAAGGACGCATCTGTCCCCGCCTCCAAAGTCCCATGTGGTCCTCTGTGTCCCACTGCCTGTCCCTGTTGCCTGCTCCCTCCTTCCACAGTTACTGGCTACTGCGATGGAGACTGGGGGAAGTGGATATCTTCAGGAGTGGCCCCTGGCCTGGCCAAGAAGGTCTGCTCACCTCTGTTTCCAGGGATCTACCCAATCCTGTGGAATCAAGATTCCATTCCCAGGGACATGTCGGGAGAACCCCTAGTACCTGCTCATCCTCAGCAGTGCCGTGGTTTGCTTGAAATCAATGTGATTATCTTTACCAAAGAGAATAGAACAAAACAAATTCAATCGAAGGCATCTATATTTACCTTTAGACATAAAACACAGAATGGATCACACTTATGGAAGGCAATTGATATAAAAATGTAACTTAAGACACGTGATTGTATTTCCTTTCCAATTCGATTATGCATACTTCAGACCAACACATTTTAATGTGATTTTAAAATATGCAAAGTGTTTCTCATACTAAAAAAAAGAATGATTAATATAACTCATATACATACAGCATCGTATTTCTAGTAAATCATCAGTTTTCTTTAGTGTCCTGTGTTGCACTGATATCTTAAAAGGCCATGAACTGTAACAATATATTTCTGAAAAAAACAAACATTCTAGATGGTGATGACAAGGTGCAAATGTACACATTTATATAAAATGAAACATGAAATTCCTCTCAAGCAACTGTAATTAAAGGGAGATGGAAGAAAAGACTGTAATTAAAGAGAGATGGAAGAAAAGCTTAAATTTACTTCCCATATATTTCAATAAGATGCTATTATTTATTGTTTTAAAGATTTAATCAATGTTGTATTATTCTTATAAATGATAATAGTAACCAGAGGAAAATCATGAGAAAGGGGAAGAAGATTTCCAATTGCCTGAGTTTGGAAACCACGCAAGTACTTACAACAGATTCTTTTGTATTCTGTGACATTTATAATTTATCAGATGCCACAACCCGAGGGGCAGTGCCACGTGTGATCGCTCCTGTGACATTGCTGACAGTGGTCAGTGAACCTCACGTGTCCGAGAGAGTCAGCGAGTTAGAAGGTAGTTCAGTCACTTCCCAGCAGTGAGGGTCCATGGCCGGTCCATCTTCACCTGCCCTCTGCGTGCAGTTCCAGGAGAGCTGGATGAGGGCATAGGCACAGGAGGCGCAGGACGCTGCATCCAGCTAGCTCCCCGTCTACACCCAGCGGGAAACCAGACGTTTCCTGATAGCAGCCTTCCAAGAATGTGCAATTACCTGCCCCTATTAGGGTGATATGTTTTTATTTTTGAACTATGCCAAAACATCTCCTCCTTTGAAGACCAAAGCTGATGTGCTTTTATAAATTGAGAGTCCTCAGCTTCGCAGAGCTCCACGTGCTATTTATTTACCCTACACATCAATCACGAAGTGTCTCTTATGATTTGGAAAGGGTCTGGACATCAGTCAGAATTTGCACCTGGAACCAAAAGGAAGGTGGGGTAGGGGGTGTACAAATTTCTCAAGTGGCATAGAGTATTAATGAAAGACTCAAGCAGTAGAGGGAAACAAAACGAACAAAACAGAAAGCAAACTACACTGTGTGAGATCTTAAATACATCTAAATGCCTATTTCTTGATTCTAAATTCTCTCTCTTGGCGAGGAGTGAACCATTAAGCAACTTTGTTTCTGAGGAAACTGGCTGCACTTGGAGACACGGTCCCTTCCTTCCACAGCACAAGAATTTTGACGGAGCTCTGATCAGACTAAGGTAACAATCGAGTTGATCAGAAATCACAGCCCTTTGTTATTCTCAGACTTCACTCAAGCTCAGCTGCAAAAATGACACAGCGCTGTATCATGAAGTGAGTTAGTTGGGTGGGTTGTGCCTCCTAGTGCCAAGGAAACTTTAATCCTTTGCTCTGGTCCTGAATTGAGGGTCTGGGCTGGTTTCCGTTTCCCTGGCGGGAATATAGAAAGAGGCGGCTCACCCAGCCGCCTGCTAATGGGCCCCATCACAGTAAAGAGCTTTGCAGGCTCTGATTGCTGGATTGGTTGTAGTTTAAACTCAGTAGGAAGTTTATGAATGGATATTTTTGTCTGGATCCTTGAGCCAGTTCATTCACACATAAGAGTTTTTAATTTCAGAAAACTTAACTTTTGTTCCCAGAGCAAGGGTGTGCCTGGGAGCAGTTACTAAGTCACAACATTTGTCCTTCCCCTTAATACACCCACCAACCTCTCCCCAGCCTAACCCTATCCTGCTTTGAAAGCTGAGCTATTGGTGCACATATTTTTTGAATGTTCCAGAAAGAGGTGGATTCTCACATAGTTTTCCTCTTGATTTAATTGCTTAGGATTTGGGGTCCATAGGTATAACAAACTTTCTGTCATGGAAAAAAAGAAACTCTCACTGCATTGTAGTATTTTTACCCAATATGTTGTTTGTGATTTAGAAAATTCCCTGGAACCATTTCATAAGTTTCAAAGAAAAACCTTATGTACATTTTAAAAAATTTTATCCAGGAAAAAAAAAAAAAAGAAAAGGAGGGAGTAGGGAAAGGAAGGAGAAGAATCTTGGGAGATAAGTAGTCATATAGGAGTGAAAATACGAAGAAGCAGGAGAGAAATGTGTGAAATACAAACAAAAAGACAAAAATTGATTTCACGCGGAATGAAGTGAATCAAATGAACCAGGGGAGCCGTTCCGCGGAGCAGCTGCCCGCCCCGTGGAGGAAACGTGCCAGCGAGCTTCGCAAGAACTGCTCCAGCTAGAATGGAGGCATAAATGCCCACCGGGAACCAGACACAAGGAAAACACTTCTCTTTTCCATGCAAAAAAGAAAGAAATGATATGTTTAACATGCACCGACTGTCTGCCCAGTGCCAACTGCGTTCAAAAGCTCAGCTCCCAAATCAAAACCAGGCTTGCTTGGACTCTGCAGATCAAACAAAGCTGTTTGAAGATAATTATGTTCTAATCCATCTGTACCCTCCTCGTAGGTATTTGGGAAAGTGAACTCAATGTTCAATAAGAGAGTCTTCCCTAATATCCCGGGTCAATAGGATGGCTGGCTGGAGACCCGGATTTCAAAGAATGAGAATTGGAAGGAAAACCCTCCGGAGGCGGCAGAATTTTCAGATGTGGGAGCCCTCGCTTCCCTCCTTTTGCTCAAAACTGAGAGCAGAAAGCGATCTCGTCTCTTGGTTGTAGCCGTACTTCTGTTGTGGGCACTTCGCACAGAAACATTTGAGTCTTATTTATAATCAACAAGGTTACGATTCTCCCTTCCCTGTTTCCTCTTTTATTTTTGCCGTGTTTGGCTGCGGAGGATTGGCAAGGCGTTCTCTTTTGGAGCATGCAACCCTACTCAAGGGCTCAATTAGCACATTTCTGACAATAAAGCAAGCAGAGTTTAGTTTTTAATAATCAGTCTATTTCTGCTACCTCAGCATACAGTTGCGAAGCCTGCAATGTTTTAAAAAACAGGACTCAAAGCATGGGATGCCGCATATTAACTTTGGGGCAAATATAGCATTTAGAATCATGTTTTGAAAAGCAACCCCCTGTAAATATAAGGTGGTGTGGCACCATATGGAGACTGGCTTTCTGACATATGGCTTGAATTAACAAGTTTAAAACTGTTAGGATCAGTTTTTCTTTCACTGAAGGCAAAACCACAAAATTCAGCAGTGAAATATGCTCCAGTCGGTCGCTGATACAAAGGCTCAGGGACGCGGGGCTGGCAGCAAGGGTAACTTATCAATAGGGAGACAAGTCAGGAGAAGACCAGGAATCACAAGCCTGCCAGGGCTCACAATCTCACGTCAAATCCCACCTCCGTGCGCCCACGCTACCCTCGCCAGCGAAGGACACTGCTCTTTGATAGTGGCTTTTGAATTATGATTATTACAGCCTCAACGTAAATTGTTGTTCCCAGGTTGATATAAAAGATATTTGAAAAGACACACTTGAGTGACAGATGGAAAGGCGCAGGGCACGGTGTCTTCTGATCTCTCCTAATTGAACCTGTGCAGGATGAATTGAACAGGAGGAGTTCAAAGATCCAGGGTCCGCATTGCACAAATATTGTTGCATTTAATCAAAACTGTCTTTGAAGTGTGGCACTTGTAGAACACCTGTCGCTTTGAAATTTAAAGTCATATAAAGGCTTTTGTGATGCCGAAAGGCGTAGGGCTCGCTACAATAAACCGCTGGACAAAAGGAAAGGAAAAAATCAAGACAGGGGTAAAGGCAGTTTTCATATTCCCGTCTGCCTTTACTGCGCTTTCATTTGTTCAGTGAGCGGAGCTCCCCAAAGTTGTAAGGAGAAGCAGTGCGACAGCCAGACGTCCGCGGGACTCGTTTCCATCTCTGGAAACGTGTGTCTGTGGTTCGGCATCTAAACTCGCTTTATTCCAGCTTTGCAGTACCCCACCCATGTTAAGTTAGGCCTGGCTAATCGGAATTCAGTTCCTCTCTCTGAAACTCCCTGTATGAAGATGAGTATAAAAAATTCTCTCTCATAAGAATCTGGCAACACAGTTTCCTTTCAGAAACTGATCTTAGTGGCATCCAATATAGACGGAGGATGGATGGGAAACTCCTACCGAGAAAGAATGTTCTACTCATTAGGGAAAATATCATTATTGCAGTGCTTTAGAACAATTGCAGAGTTCCCACTGTTCTATCCACACTGCAACTCCAGGGAATAAGGGACCTTCTTTCCAATTGTGTAGATAGAAATGAAAAACCAAAAGCCCAAAGTGCTGAAGGTGGAAATGAATGCTTAGCAGGTCACAGCCAGTTAGTGACAGAGAGGAACTCGAACTTGGGACTGAGCTCTCCTTCTGTCACTGTCATCGCCACATGTTGGTCTTCTGCCACCTTCCTGGCCGCATGGCCTCTCCAGGGCAGGAGAGAGGCACCAGGAAGGCACCGGGGAGCGGGTTTCTGGTCTGGAAGAAAGGCGGGGTCGCTGTGCTGTAACCTGTGCAACTGTAGCTTAAGCCAAAATTAAGCAGGCAAGGCAGCAGGAAAAGCTCTGGAGCGTGCTGGGGTCTTCCTTTACATCCCCGTAGGTCACTTGTCCTATTTCCAGTGCACCCCTTCTCTGCTCCTCACACACATAGGCCCCACTGCAGCAGCACTGCACATAATACTTCTCCAAGGTCTGCACTTTTTTAATGCACCCAGGTAAAAATTCCATGATTTCTCTGGACCCCAAATGCTGCTCTTTTATAAGTAGCTTTAGATGTATGGGAGTCTGCAGCGAATCACACAGAGACATTTTTCCCTAGGCATTTGTTTCTGTCCTTAGATAACTCTTTCTGGTTAAGCTGGGCAAATTCCACACCATCGTTCAGTTTTAAAAATCCGGAGAGAAGTGCAGAGCACAGGGCAGTCTCAGGCAGCACGTGGCTCAGTGCGGTTACGTTATAAATGAGAAAACGGAAGCTCAGGAAGGTTAAGTGACACAGAAAATCTCAGAACTGCAGGGCCAGCACCTAGTGCTTCGTCCCTACTCCAGGGCATTTGCAATCAAATTGTGTGACCTTAAATGTCACCGGTTACAACCAAAAGGGAACAGGCGGAAGCACAAGACTTGGGCATCTGGAACCATCACTCCGTCTCCCTTCTGCCACGTTTTGGTCATCTTCAGAGGATGCCCATTGTTGACCTGACTTATATTTATGAATGTTATCCCTCCTCCCACACAGGAGGGTATGCACAGTGGTCATCAGTGCTGACAGCTCTCTGGAGGGAGGGGAAACCACCGAGCTGCAGTGTTTCCTGACCGCTGTGGTGTAAAACCACCCTCTGTGGGTGGATTCGTGTTATCAACCGCACAGAGTTGAGGGGAGATGATCTTCCTAAGACCCCTAAACTGGTGAGAATCGACACAGCATGCTCCAGAAAGCAGCCATACCCTCTGTTTACAAAGCCTCTGGGGGCATCTCCAGGTGCAGTACTTGGGCTGTGGAATGTCCCCCCAAGGCCTGTGGCCTCATGGTGGTGGAAGCTTTAAGAAGTGGAGCCTCATGTAGGTCACAAGGTCACTGAGGATGTGCCCCGGAAGGAGACTCTTCCTCCTGCTCTTTTTTGCTTCTGGGCCATGAGGTGAGCATTTTTTCTCCACCACGCTCTCCGGCCACATTGTGCTCCCTCACCACAGGCTCCAGAGCCAGCGGGCTGAGTAATCCTGCACTGAAACTTCCAAAACCACGAACTCAATTGAACCTTCTTTCTTTATAACTTAGTGATCTGGGGTTCCTAGGTACAGTGCCAGAAACCTCTAGAAAAGAGCTTGACACATACTGACCACTCCATAACTATTTGTGGAGCCGGCCATGAAGACCTAGTTTTTGAAAAATTCTAGGGTTCTGCTGGCCTTAGACGCTCCCTGAGGTGGAAGTTGGCAGCATCTCTTCCTTGGAAAGAATGTTCATTTTTCCACTGTGCCTCTTTCTGGTTGACGACCAGCTGGCCACGTTCTCTTGTAACTTTAACTTGAAGGGGAAGGAAGCACAAAGTATTGGTCAGGTGAAATTTTAAATGCAGATCGAGAAAAACTGCATTATCGTAGTGAGACTCTGGTGCTCAGGAACATTGGGAGAGCGGTGTGATTCTCCTTCTCCTTTCTAAGGCTGGGATGACTTCATTAGTTCTCTCCAGGGTGCAGAGCCAGCACTACAGAAAGCTTTCTCTCAACCAAGCCCATCCTCTGCCCAGGAGCACTGAGAGGAAACTAGTAAAGCTCCAAGCAAGGGTGTCACTGTCTCTGTCACACATTAGTGTAACCCACGAGGAGTTGTGTCCTTCAATAATAAGGAAGGAAAATCCCAGTTCTGCTTTGGCAATTAGTATAACTAAATCTTAGGCCAAAACCAAACATGGAGGGCTTTGTTCAGGTTATATGATTTTGGCCTTCTTCTCTGAAAAAACACTTTATAGGAAACATGGCCATCATGATGTCCTATTATATTGATGAACTGGAAGTCAAAATATCCATGAACACAGGAAGGAAAAAAAAGGGGCACAAAATGAAAGAATAAAATGGCGCCCTCTTGTGCTGAAGAAGAAAGAAAATCCATACTGAGCAGCTCCCAAGAAAAGTATATTTTTTTAATCTTAAAGAGAATAAAAATGTAAAAAAAAAAAAAAAAATTTAAAACAATGCAGAATTTCAAAACAAGATGATAGGAAATCCACAATGATTATTATGCTGCATGCTCTTATCTTCAAATGTAAAAAAAAAATTAAAAACAATACAGAATTTCAAAACAAGATGATAGGAAATCAACAATGATTATTATATTGCATGGTCTTATCTTATAAGCATGCAAAATTGGTCAAAAAATTAAACATTAGCTATAGTATTTTTAAATAGGAATTTTGTTATTTTCTGTAAAGAGCAGATCCCCATCAAATGACCAACAAGCTGACTGAAACTGCATACCTCACACACAAAAACACATAATTTGCATGTGTGTTTTATAAGAAATTATTCATACAGAGTGGATTCTTTGGGGAACTTTCTTTCCACAAGGTGTATAACTCATATGAAATTTCAAAGGAAGAATGCAAATAAATCAAGCATTTATCCCAAGGAATTTTAATACTACTAGCCTAGGCAAATAGTCAACCAGAAATTTTACATATTCAGAAATTTTTAGGGAATTTATACCTTTCAAAAATTCATACATTCAGAAGCACTTTCAATTTCATGCGAATGACTTGAGGTAAAATATTTTTAAGCATAGAAAAGCCTTCTGAAATATAAAATCTTTCAAGGAATGTCTTTCTACCTAGGGCACATTCAGTACCCGAGTGATAAAAACCTTCAGGGGACAGTGGTACTACATGGACACCTCCACTACATACACAAAACATGCTAAATAAATATACTCTGGTTAAGCGGAGAGGACATGGTCTGCACTGACGCAAACAACACTTCAAAACTTGTTACTGTGATTCCTAACCATCACAACATGGGAAGACTTCATTTTGGATTGATTATTTGGAAGAAACGTGTGTTTTGCTTTATGAAACTCTTGACCTCATCTGTATTAGTTAAAGCAGTATCAACTTAAAAAGGAAAAATTTAAGCAGTCTTGGTTCTTCAAAGCCAGCCCAGCTGAGTACCCTAATTTAAGTTCCAATGCAATAGATAACTTTTTTCTATTTTTTTCTCTAAAAGATATCTTGGGCAAAATCTCAACCATGCTGAATTGATAAATGAAGAAAGGGATGGAAATACAGTCACGGTAGAAGAGTACACTTTTCCCATTTACACAAAACTGACTCATAGCCAAAGAGTCTGGTGCTCCCCACTAAACACAGTCGTTTACTGCTTTGATCATAACTCCTATGCCTTACCTGAGGAAACCTGTTCCTTTCCAGAATGTTCTTTTCACAAGGTTTATTTCTAACTTTTCCAGAACCCGCCCTCTCAGGGACAGATTCCATCAGAGAAGGCAGGAAAACGTCCAGTGATTGCTTCCTGGCCCATCAGAACACAATTAGTAATCTCCACTAAAAGTGCAGGCTTGTTCAGTGAATGTACTGAGCAAAAAAATTTAAAGCAGTGAAATCATCTTTTTTGAGTTATTTTCAAAGTGTAGATTATCCTAAAACCAGAGGTTAATTCTGTGTTCTATAGACAACGCAAAATGAAACAAAAAGAAAAATCTCTCTGAGTTTCCTTTTGCAAGGCACAAACACTGAATTCCACACCGAGAATGATGCTGTGTGGATCTAGGAGGCCTGAAGACGTTTTATTTAAAATTCATAATGTGCTGAATGAGGGAAGGGTTTGGCGTTTTAGGAGTTTCTGCCACCTCTGAGACTGTTTGTGAGGTTCAAGGACAGTCACGCCACAAGGCCGCCCGACAGCCATTTCTACCTTTGCTTCTTCTGCCCTTCCGGACTGATAGATTTTATCATTCTTGGAAGCTTCAGTCTAAGAATTTTCAAAGCAAAAAAGTGAAATCTAGTCCAAAATGGGCCATGCTTAGCGTAAAAATTAGTGAGTTTCCACACTCAGGTGAAGCTCGCTGGCTGCTCTGTGTCCCTCGCTCGCCCCTCTCCTCTCTGCTGTCTCTCTCTCCCTCCCTCTGCTCTGTCTGATGCAGGCAAACAGCTATATTAAGAGTCAGCTCATAACCACCTCACTTTGCTTACAGTCACAAAGCTATATTTAAATGCAGGGTGCTGCTGCCATGAATTCTATAGTATCTTTATAGTCTTGTTTGTAGAATCCTTGCTTTTACAGAGGGTCTCAGGCCAATGACCGTGACCATGATCAGAGAGCTCTTGGGGCAGCCCTCCATCCTCCTCACCCAGCCTCAGGGAGCATCTGCCTGCTGTCGATGCCCTGGCTGCTGTTTGCCCTGGGGGAACCAGGTGTGCCGGCCCAGACTGAGCTCTGCAGCTCTCAGGTGAGCTGATTTGAAGGAGGGCCACTCTTTCTAACCCGACACTGAGAACACACAAGAGTTTGCATGCAGGGGTGCCGAGGGGCTGACCCGACAGGCCGGATGCCTCTCTGGCTTTTAGTGTCCATGCAGACTTCCTCCCTGCCCCCCAATCACACATCCATTCACTGAAAGATAATTATGCAAATATATACTAACTAGGCTCGGTTCCCTACTTAGACTTCCTTCCCACTCCCTGCATCCTAGCCTGGGTGCTGACAGTGTTTTGGAAGAGTTACTAAATAGCTGGAAGGCTTTCTGAATATATCTATCCTGGCCTGTCAAAGCTAGAACAGCAACGGTCCATCTGGGCCTGGAAGACAATTTCCATGGTGTAAAACACTCTTTCAATTCTTTCCTACCATAGACAACCAGCTGGTGCTCTGGCGAGACAGCCAACTTCAGCGTGCGTAGACCTCCGCTCCAAGCTTCAGAGTGGCCTGGGATGACCCTGAGGTTTGTCTTCAGAGCAGACAGCAGGAGCAACCACGCAGGGAGGGCGAGGTGTCACCTTGGTACCACTGTCACCCCCTGAGGCTGCAGGAGTGACCAGCAGGACACCCAAAGCACTTGGAAAGTTGATACAAATGCGTTTTTTTCTTTCACATTTTTGGTTTTTCAGCAGAGGAAAGAATCTGGGGGAAAGAGCCTGAAGTTTTTCAAACAAATGCCTCACTTTTCAAATGTCTATCTCAACCAGAAGCCCTTCCTGGCGCTTTTCTGTTGTGCTAGTCTGTGGACCGTTACGAAATCATAAACAGCATTTGCATTGGGAGATGTGGGCACGGTGGGGGAGTCGATTTTTCTTCCCCCCTGGAAGTCCTGAGATTCTGCTGATCGTGGAGTTTCTCCGAAAAACATAACCTGCGGCTGTCACAGCACTGATCTGTATAGAGTGCAGCCACGAGCCACAGAAAGTGCTTCTGCTCACCTCACGACCCCTGTACCCCTGTGCAATGGGGCCCCACCACACAGCACTACTTGGCCGTGTCATGGGCACCTTAGCTTGTGTAAGTGCACTTGGTGATAGTCACATGGCAACGTCACCAAATAGTGCTTTTCTCAGACCACATCCTCGCTAACCGGCACATGGCTGTGTTTACAAGCCATATAGATGTGGAATCCATTCAGCCCCTCCTTTAGGGTCTCCAGGCTTACACCTCTTTCCAGTCCTGTCTTCTGGGAAGGCTGAGAAACGTGATCCCTTCCTCAACCTTCAGGGCACCGTGACTCGGGCTTAGAATTTGGTAAAGAGTCACCAACAACAGACCGAGTGACCTGCATGGGAACCTAGAGGGCTCAAAACCTCTTTGGAAGCCAGGAATCCCAGTGGGGAACTGGGAGGCCAGAGCCATCAAAGCTGAAGCTGGAAAGAAATAGAACCGTACACTGCATTGTTGGTTGGCCCAGTCAATCAGAGGGAACAAAACTTTGAAAAGCAAGTCAATGTTCACAAGGTAAGAGTCAATAAAAAGTGAAAAGATGCCCTTCTGCCATCCAGGCCACGGCACCCCAATGAGAAGAGTTCTTAAAGACCTTGGATGAGTGGCTGTGACCTGGAATGAGTGGCTTTGATAATCAATACTTGTTCTGTTCTTTCCTAAACCTTACAGAATCTGTATTTTTCAGGGCCCCTGAAGAGATGGCATCCACCAGAGGCCAGTCGCTGAACACCCAGACAGGATCTTGTCATCACAGTTGCCCCTGTCCAGGATGTCTCTTGCTGCTGTCCCAGGACCAGGTGTCTAAGGAGGTGGACAGCACTCTTGTCTCGGCGACGTCTGGTTTGGCAGTCCTTCCACGGTCACACAAGAGTCAGGAGGGAGGAGGTGCAAACAGCACATTCTGTTTTCATGGTCTGCTTGGACACAATGGATAGACATGCGCTCACTGCCAGGATAGTCAAAGTGTTTCTTACCACCTGTGGAAGGTGACCCAGGGCCAGTGGTGCCCATGAGAACCTCCCTCATGCAAGCCACAGAGTAAGGGAAACCCGGCAGGATTGGTTTCTGAGCTCTTGCCTGGGTTGCAGAGAGAAAGGTGGAGGAGGACTCCCCAGACTCGATGATGATTACAGTGGTGAGGGCCAGGGTGGGATTGGGTCACTCAAGCTAACGGTGCCTCTGAACTCCGGGATATCCCATTGTGTTTTTAAGAGCCCACCCTGAGTAATTACACATAGTCAAGTACATTCCTCACATCCATATGAGCGTCTGAGGACAGTGTGGTCCCCTCAGGCACAATGACAGCAATGCATCATAGAATCCAAACTGCTTAAAAGCTGCTGGCACGGTAACCATACACCACATCTGCCTGGGTTCTATCAGTATCCTGGTAGATAGTGTTAAAATTAAAACAATGCAGCTAACCAGCACTGTTGATATTACGGAAAGATCTATCCATACCAAAACTTTCAAAACCGATTTGGCACATATATAATTTCTGTGTATATAACCCACAGAAATCCTCTAGCATACCCATTGAGAGATATTTATATAAATATAGTAGTATCATTCGTGATAGCACAAAACATGGGAAAACAAGCAGATTTCCATGGTCATTAAAAGAGATAAGTAAATGATGGAATACTCATATAGTATCCAGTAGGTCTGGTTTGCCCAGGGTGAAGGCCTCTCCGGGATGCTCAGTACTAAAACACAGCACCCAACATAGCATGAGAAATTGAACTCTATCTTAATCAGTAAGAAGCAGGTCAAACTTTTCAAGTCACTCAGAGAAATGAGATTATAGGACAAACCACTGTCGCAAACTGGAGAAAAACTCCAGTGAGCACAGAGGGTCACAACAAACCGGGGCAGATACCATGAGCTGAACCCACTCCAGGGCAGGAATCTCATCGAAGACTTGCACGGCCCAGCATGGGCAGGTGTGAGAACTAAAACTCCAGGGAGTCCCTCCAGGGATCCCCACAATTTTGTGAGTTTTATGTCCTGAGGCTCTACCAGTTGCTCACAGTGAATATGAATATCCTCTCCTGCTTCCGGAGGGAGAAGGGGTAAGAGGAAGTCATCTGAGATACGTAAGAGTGCTCTGTTTTCCTTAGGAGTCTGTCCTCTGCAGAAACTTTTCATCCAGAACCTACCTAACCTCCTGGGGTTTTGTTAGAACTTTATCTACCTGGGGAGAAGGAAGTATCTAAAGCTACCATTTCCAGCTATCTACAAAACAGGACACAGCATGCTGAAGGGTTAAAAACTCTGTGGGATGGGACAAGCACCAAACAATAGTCAGAGAGGGCAGGGATGTTAGCGTTATCAAGTGAGAAAGTTTGAATGCCCCATGGCATTCGGTGGAAAGTACCGAGAACTGGAAAGAACGCATAGATAATGTAACCAGAAAGAAAGGAGCTCTAGAGAAGAAGCAGTGAAAGTCAAAAACATTGTAAATGAACTAAAGAAAGCCTTTGATTGGTTTATTAATCACATAGACACAGATGAGGAAAGAGTGTATAAGACAGGACAATAGAAATCCCAAAACTGAACAGAAAAGAAAGAAAAAAACTGGCAAAAAGCAGAATATCCAAGAATTGTGGGGGACAACTCCAAAAGGTATGACACAGGCATCCTGGGACATAAGAAGGACAGCAAAGGGAGGAAGAGAAGCGATATCTGAAGCAATACTGAATGGGAACTTACCCAAATTAATGCTAGCCATGAGGAGACTCAGACGCCACTGAAAAAGATAAAAGCACCCCCCAAAACCCTACAGACATTCCATACTCAAACCTTAGAAGACTCAGAATGAACAAAACTCTTGAAAGAAGCCAGAAGAAACATACCTTACCAATACAGAAGCAAAGGTAAGAACTAAATCTAGTTTCTCAGGCAAGGAAAACAACACTGGAGTGAAATAATTAGAGGAGAGACAAAAAACAGACACCAACCTAGAATTCAGTACTCTGTGAAATTATCCTTCAAATATGAAAGAAAATTAAAGACTTTGTCAGACAAACAGAAATTGAAGGAATTTGTTGCCAGTAGACTTAGCGTGAGAGAAATGTTGAAAGAAATTCTTCAGAGAATAAAAATGATACAGGGAAGGCATTCATATCTACAAGAATAAAGGGCGAATACTGGAAAATGAGTAAGTGTGGGTACAGTCAGACTTTTACTTATTCTTAATTGATCTAACACACAACAATTTGTTCAAGAGTAATAACAACAATGCATTCAATTATCTTTGTGTGTGTGTATGTATGTGTGTGTGTGTGTACTGACTGACAGCAGCAATATAAGAAACAGAAGGAGGAATTAGGACCATTTTGCAATTATAAAGCATTTGTGAAGTGTCATGCTGTTATTTAGGAATGGGCTTGGATTTCTTGCTCCATATATATATGGGGAGAGAGAGAGAGACAGAGAGAGCCAAATATATATACACACTTCAGGAAAAGAAAAACAAGAAAAATAGTAGGTTGTTTTTCAATAGATGGTGTTACTCTTGGATGCAGGACCCTAGAGAATGTCCCATATCACAGAAAACCTGCTACACTGCCAGCCCTTAGAGAAGAGATTCAAAATGCACGTGCAGCAATCCCAATGACCAAGGTTACTCGAGCAGCAGTTTGCTGTGCTAATAAATGCCTAGAAGATAACGTCCACCACTCTGAGCACCTCTTGTAATGGTAGAGGCCAAATGTAACTTGTATTAATCTCATGATGTCTCAATCAATTTAATATTAAAATATTTACACAAGTTTTTCCTTCCCTGAAGTGTGCATACATTTTTTGGTTCTCTCTCTCTCTCTGTCTCTCTCTTTCTCTGCCTCTGTCTCTCTCTATATATTCATATACATATATATACATATATACATATACATATACATATATACATATATATATAAAGAAATATGGTCGATTTACTAGGAAAGCAGAGAAAATATGTCATACAAAATGCCCTCCTAAAGTCACCAAAAGCAAAAAATTCTGAAAAACAAATTTAAGAACAACAAGAAGGATAAGAAATAAAAAATAATAATAAATATAATACATATAAATCCTACTGTCACAATAATTATCTTAACAATCAGTGGTCTAAATACATGGGTTGAAAGACAGGTTGTCACAGTAGATCAAAACACAAGGCCCAGTTTGTCTTGTACCTGTTGTCTACAAGAAATCAGCTTTAAAAACAGAGTACATCTATTAAAGCTAATGTCATGGAGAAAGAAATGAAAGTAGCTCTATCGCTTGCAGACAGCAGCTTCAGAGCAATGAAAGTTCTCAGGGATAAAAGGGGACATTATGTGTTGATAAAGGGGTCAGTGGTCCTAGAAGTCATCATAATTCTTAATGTGCATTTGCCTGACAACAAAGCATTGAAACACATGTGACAAAAGCTAATAACGCTCGACTAGAAATAAGTAAACCCACTGTCAGAGTTGGAGACTTAGTCAGAAATGGGCAGAGGGAGTAGGCAGAAGATCAGCAAGGACATAACTGAACTTAACAGTGCCATCAATCAAAGAGATGTAATTGCCACTTATGGACTTCTTCCTCCAGAAGCAGCAGAAAGCACACCCTTTCTGAAGTTCCTGTGGAATATTCTCCAAGATAAAGCACAGGCTGAGCCATTAGACAGAATGTAAGGAGTGTAGAGGACTGGAAATCCTAAAGTGTTTATTCCTAGCACACAAATGCAATCAAACAAAAGATCAGTAACTGAATATGATTGAAATATCCACAAATAATTGGAAAGTAAACAATATACTTGTAGGTAACACATGAGTCAAAGAAGGATACTATCATATTTAAAAATATTTTGAACTAAATAAAAATACTACTTGTCAAAGTATATGGGATATGGTGAAGGCAGTACTTTGAGGGAAATTTGTAGCACTGTACAGACATAGATGTAAAGAGGAAACATCTAAAACTAACCATGTAATTTTCCATGTTTGGAAGCAGAAGGAAAAGAGCAAGTTAAAGTAAGAAGATGCATGTGTGTGGTAGCACTCACCTGTAGTCCCACCACTCAGGAGGTTGAGGCAGGAGGATCTTCGTGAGTTCAAGGCTAACCTGGGCTCCATAGTGAGTTTAAGGCCACCCTAAGCTGCACAGCAAGACCTTTTCTCAAAAAAAAACAACAAAAAAAAAAAGAGAGAGAGAGAGAAAGAAAGGAATAGAAAAGAAAAACAGTGTAGAAATCAATGGAATTGAAAAGAGGAGATCACTTAAGAAAATCAATGAAACCAAAACCAGTTCTTTAAAAAGTCAAATAAAATCAACTAGTCCCTAGCCAGTTTAAGAAAAAAAGTGAGATGACATAAAATTACTAATCTCAAAAATCAAAGACGAGACAGTAGTGCATAGTCCATACAAAGAACAACTGCTAACTTGGATGAAATGAACCTCTTCCTGGGAAGACACAATTTGCCGAAATAGATGCAAGAAGAAGTAGGCCACATGAATATCTATGTCCAGTAAAGAAACTGAATCAGCAATTAATAAAACTTTCCAAAACAGAAAGGGCCACATCAGTTCAGTAGTGAATTCTCAGAGAAATTGTGAGGAAGAAATCACACCCACTCTCTGTTACCTCTTCTCGAAGACAGAAGCAGACAGAATACTTCCTAACTCTTCATCTGGGCTGTGCTGTGACCCAGCGCCAGGCAGACCACGATGGCCCTGCCTTGAGCACTTGATGGTGAGCCACGCCCGTTCTCTGTCTTGGGAGGCTGAGAGGCATGGTGGCTTCTGTGTCAGGAAGGTAAGATCGGATGGGAAGCAAAGGCAAACCTGACCCCCACCGAGGCACGCAGGGGCCTTAGCTCTGCCCTTGGCTGCATGGCCAAAATCAGCCACCGTCAATGGAACCTTGTGAAGATACGGCCAGGTGTGCACTGCACCAGCACAGTTCAGCTTCTCCTCCTGGAAGAGCCCCTGTTGTGGTCACTGGTTCCCATTTGTGCTTGAAGTGAGGAAACCGAGGCTTGCGAGGGTCAAGTCGCTCCCTGTGGCATCGTTAGAGTGAAAGACTAGAACCGCACAATTCAAACGCCTGGGTTAAGGGGAAGCTGGTTCTCTTTCCACCATAGCCTTCTCCATCCGCTGCCTTCCTGAGCAACACTTCAGAAGACACCAGAGCCTCACAAAACGTTGAACCACAGAGTCCAACTTGGTCAACAGTGAACTAGATATGCTTCCTCCAGTGGACTTCTCAACACCATAAACACTATGACACTAATGGTGACCTTCTTCAGGAGATGGTCTACTTCATTATAAAACTTTCTTTTCACAAGTCCTTGAGTCTCTTGGTGCACAAGTAGCCTTAGGATCCCACACTGCACAGGGAGGCCTTGATGCCCATGTGGACGCTCCTTTTGATTTGCCCCTACACACAGAAAATAACAGGAAGGACAGTGTGTCCCCATAATGCCAGCTAGACCAATCCTCATTACCCCAGCTGGTACAGGGCCCCCACTTTCCAGGGGGACCCAATTGAAGATGTTACCTAGGTGCCTGGAACCGTGCACAGCACCAAACACTTTTGTCCTTACCTGTTACATATTAATGATGAAGTTCAATTAGAAACAAGGGACAGTAAGAAAGATGCAACAATCATTGTTCTCCACTTAACAATAAAATAGGCCAATTATAATAACATGCTGTGATGGACATTATTAAATGAATGAGCTCTTTCCGGAATGTTCCGTTTACCATTTCAGGCTGCAGTGGGCCATGTTCTGTCTGAAACCCTAGAAAGTGGGACTTGGACAGCGACACTGCTCTGTCCTCCTGAGACAGCTTAGACCCTGCTGTGTGCCTCTGACAAGGGGACCTCGCGGCAAACACCGGACTTCTTGTCTTTGTTGTCCATTACTGCCTCAGGGGAGTTAAGAACCTTACCTCATAGCATACAGAAAGGGCAACCGACTTAGAAATGAGTGATTAGGTTGATTAGAAGACAGTGTCTGAGGAGCTAGGCATAGTGTTGCAGGTCTATAATCCCAGCACTCTGAGAGGCTGAGGCAGGAGGATTACAAGTTTGAGCTTAGCCTGGGTAATTAGCAACTTTGTGAAACCCTATCTCAAAATTTAAAAATAAAAAATGTAAAGAATGACTGGGAGCCAGGTGTGGTGGTGCACACTTATAATCCCAGCACTCAGGAGGCTGAGGCAGGAGGATCGCTGCAAGTTCAAGACCAGCCTGTGCTACAAAGTGAGCTCAGGGCCAGCCTGAACTGCATAGTGAGACCCTGTCTCTAAAAGACAAAAAAAAAAAGAGTTGCTAGGAATGTAGCTCAGTGAAGCAGCCATGGGTTTAATCCCCAACATCTCTCTCTCTCTCTCTCTCTCTCTCTCTCTCTCTCACACACACACACACACACACACACACACACACGGTCTTAGCATCCTGGTTAGTACAAGTTCTTCAGTCCAGATGCCCCTAGCAGGAGCAGTGAGACCTTTTAAACCCAGAACCCTTGAGTGTGGCTCCCACCCCTGACAGTCCCAAATCAACCAGTCTTTGTATTGTTTGGCTTTCATGTCCCATTGATCTGGACCATAGAACTATTGCTTGACTGACAACAAAGACAGAACATTAAATGTTTCCAAGTTTTGCTATGGTGTCTTGAGTTAATGTGTCATTTTTCAAAGAAGCTGAAAATCCTGTCATGTATAAGAACGGAGTATTTCTTGAAGAAAACAGTGTACTCATAACCAAATACCCTGCAGCTCATTAAACAGCATGTAAGGGGAGTAATGGGGAGCTTCAGCTATTCCAAGTGACTGGCCCGATAGCCCTCACCTGTGGGTCAGTTTCTACTCCCTGGTGACATCCTTCTGACCCAGTTGGCTAGACAGAGTAACAGGTATAATACCCTTTTTCCCTTGGGTGCCTGTGGATGGCTCTGTGACCACTCAGCTCCTCTGAGATGGGGCTCTTGGGTGTCTTCTCTGGCCACCACCCCTCCCTGGTCCTTGAAGAAGTGACAAAGTCTCCTGCCCACATCCTGCTTTGAGATCCCCCATCTCCGGCACAGGGCAAAAGTCAGAACTGAGGTCCCGCCGCTCCCCCTTCTGGTGTCCTTTCACCACGTTGTCCTCTTTCTGCATGAAGCCCAGCTTTTGTGTCAGCACTGTGGCCAGGAAGGGGAGAACGTGTGTTCATGACCCTGGCTGTCGTCAGCAGCGAGGAGAGCTCACAGACAGGCTGTTGGTCCCCAGTAGTGGACCTGTTTTGATTGATTTTTAAGACTTTCTGTTTTTCAGTGGTAATTTTGCCAACCCCATCTGCCTGCCTGACCACTTCCTGCCATTCCTAGAACTCTTCTTTCTCTGTTGCTTGGGCAGCATCAGCAAGGGGCCTCCTGGGGCCCAGGGTTGGATGAGACTGATTCGCACTGGAGGACAGGGTGCTGGACTCACACTGCAGCTCAGATCGTGTGGCTAAAGCCAGGACTGAGGCTGGAAGTGGCCTCCACGTCTCAGGACACAACGGATCACCGGACTCCCAAGGACAGGATTTGAGTCCTGGCTTATGTCAAGTCCCAGGCTCTTGGTGAAGGAGTGGGACAGTGTCCTTTAAAGAGATGCCCAGGGTTGTGAATGTACTGCAGGAAGCTACCTTCACGTCTGCTGCTGCCTTCAACGGGTCTGTTCTTCCTGCCCCCAAACACTCGTTTTCCTTCGCCTTACTGTGTTATTCTCATTTCCTCTTCCTTACTCTTCCATCTCCTCTCGGTTCTAATATGTATAGATCCACGTTCACAGAATGTATCCGGAACATGCCTGGACACTCACATAGAATCGAGAAGTATATCCCTTGTACGTCCTCAGGGACCTGTCATGACCAGTTCCTGCATTTCATCAATGATGCCCAGAGAGGTTGGCCAACTTCCCCAGAGTCACAATGCTGCCAGGGAACAAGGCATCAGATCTGATTCCTCAAGTCCCCGAGTCTCCTCTAGTGCACTCAGAGAAGGCAAATACGTGCTAACATTAACTCAAGAAATGTACAGATTGCTACATCTATGCGTGCGTGTGCTCTCTCTCTCTCTCTCTCTCTTTCTCTCTCTCTCTCTCTCTCACACACACACACACACACACACACACACACACGTGTGCATGCGCACCCCCCTCTAACTGCTCGTGATTTTTAATAAAAACAGTGCTCTTCCTTGCCGACCCCCCACCTTTCATTAGCTCAGATGACTCAGAGTTGACTTCGTATCTACATTAGTATCTGTAATGCATTTGTATGTGCATCTACATTTGTTAAAGCTCTCCTTGTGAGAAGCAATGCCCATTTTGAAACAAGCCCACACATATGTGAAAAATGTCATGCTTTGTATCATGTGGTGCCTCTGGGCATTTTGTCAAATTATTTCTTTTCTTCTACTTCGGGTCCTAGTGATCCCAGACACTCACTATTTGAGGGAGGAAAATGCCTTGCGCTCTCTCCCCTGGAAGTGCTCACCACTGTGTGCAGAAAGCGGCTGGGGCGAGGGGCTGGCTCCAGGGATCCTCCACATCCTCTCTTCCTCCCTGTCTCTCTGTCTTTGCCCTTATCCTCACCTGCACAGGGGCCCTGGTTATCTGCACCCCGCCTTTCCTCCTTTGGAGCAATCTCTGTTCTCTATGGCCACTCTGCCAACATTACTGTGATTTTCTGTGGCCCCTGCCCTCTCACTAGCTGAGTATTTGTGCCAGTGATCAGAGCAAGTACAGCAAGCAGATCCACGCATCCAGCTCTGTCCTTGTGGAGACGGCGGAAGGATCCCTCCAACTCTCATGCAAGCCCTCCCTTGAAAAATGCCTTTGCTGGTCCCACAGGGAAAGCACGCCCACCGGGACCAACCGGGTCACCAAAGCCACAGGCATGCTCTTCCCTGGACTCTTACACCTGTTTGCTGTGTGGGCACATTCCGCAGATCTTTGGCAGAGATAAAAAATCAATTCCAACCTTCGCAAATCTGCAGTGGGTCTCCCAAGGCACAGGGAGTGATCGGGCCTTGGTTTTCAAACCTTTGCTGCCCACGCCTGTACTCCTTGGTCCTGCTAATTGCCAGCCCTGGGCCTGGGCTTGGCTCTAATAAGACCTGAGTTCAGTTAGCAGTGCTGCTACCCTTGCTTTTTTGGGGGAGGATTAGATCATCCACGAAACAGCCCCCTTAATGTAAAAGGTTTGTATTTTCTAGGGAGGATGAAAGCATCAAAAGCCAGATGAAATGTTTCTGCCGCAGGACGGCCTCAACTCTCTTTTATGTCCAAAATCACAGCAAGTAACTTATTAGGAAAATGGGATATCTTGCTGTATTTAAATTGGAGAATATTTGGCATTGGTAAAATCAAGAGGGAATTGCAAGATCACCTAAAAAGAAGGGAGAAGCTTGGCTAACCCGAGGCTGTAGCACTTTGTACTTCTTGCTGGTGTTCGAGGCAGCACAGGGTAAAGACGGCAGCCCCTGGATGTGAGCTGCGGGTCCCCCAAAGCCTTGAGACAGCAAGGGGGTGACAGAGGAACCCCTCCAACCACTGAGGGAACTGGAAACTCCACTCACAGGGCCTTTTTACTTCAGGGCTTGCTGTGCTGGGACACAAATGTTTCCTAGAGCAGGCGGCACTCAGAGCTGGCACTGCTTCTATTTCAGAGCGCAGGATCCAGGGCAGCCTTCCCAGGGAGGCGGCCGTGGGAAGGTCCGAAGGTGTGGGAAAGAGCATTTAGAGCTCGTTGTTTCAGAAAGTGGGGAAGGTGTCACAATCTTAGAAGAGAGACAAAAAATGGGAAGGCAAGCAGTAGCGCTTTAATTTCGAGTCAGGCCAGCAGTGTATCCTGTGAGCTTGGAAGTGACGGTGTCCTAAAGAGGCTGAACAAGCACTTGGAGGCCAGATACCCCAGGGGCAACTAAAGTATTATGTACCTGGCTGGACTGTACTCTGGTCCTTACATCTGCAAGCGATCACGGAGCACCTTCCACGGATGCAGAGAGTGGACAGAGGGACACTGCTGTGCTCCCAAAAGCCCACTGTCTCGGCCAACAGGTGAATCCTTCCAGCGGCTCAGCTCTGCGTCCAGCCTCGTGCCTCTTCCCTGGGACTCTGTGGAGCACAAGGACACTGTTACTTAGGCAATAATGGTAGCTAAGGCTTCACCCAATGTGTGTAAAGAAGCCAGTAAGTGGTACCCTAGGCTTCTAACCTCTGCCCCAGCTGGAGAGAGAGAGAGAGAGACAGAGACAGAGGCAGAGACAGAGACAGAGAGAGGGAAAGGGAGAGACAGAGAGAGGGAAAGGGAGAGAAAGGGGGAAGGGGAGGGGGAGGGGGAGGGGGAGAGGGAGAGGGAGAGGGGTGGAAGGTCTGCCTGACCAGAGCCTCCCGGACTCCAGGTACAGGGATACGTGGGGCTCTTGGACTTGTAAAGGAATTTTGTACCTCAGATGTTCAAAGTATCCTCTGAAATAGAATTCCAAAGAGCTGTTTCTTAAGAACTATTTAAATGAATAATCTGCTGAATGGGAAACACAAATATTCACTAGAAGTAATTGGCTTCTAAAAGAGTAACCGATTCAAGGGAAGAATCAAAGGCAAACCCAGTCTCTTTCATTTTTGTTTCGTGCATCCCCAGTGCTCTGCTCACCCCCACTGCCCAGGGTCCGCCCGTGGGAGCAGGGGTGTGAGCTCATGGCCAGCACCGGCGGGGGCGTGTGCGCTAAGAGCTACCGGGAAGTTGCACTTGTCTACATGTGCGCACATGAGTGTGCGTGTGTGGATGTGTGATGTGAACAATGTTCCTATCCCAGGGTCTTAATTCAGGAACTTGTGCAGGGCCCAAAAATGGCCCCCAAGACCACCCTCCCTCTGTAAAACCCGCCAGTCATCAACAGCTGTGCACTGAGCATCTATCAGCAAATGATGACCCAAAGATTCACAAATGTTAGAAGTAGAGTTTTCGTTCCAAAACCCCTTCTGGTTATGGGGATGCTGCTAATAGAGCCAATATTAAGGTAGAGCAGAATTTCATCTTGACACTGTTTCTCATAAATATAAGATTCCCTGAGATACAGTGTTTTGTGAAGTATTTTCACATACATTGTTGAATTCCATCTTCAAGAAAAAAATATTAAGTAGATCTACTCTCTCCATTTTACACATGAGCAAATACAATGCCAGAAAGTGAAGTCAAGATTTCTACTCCACAAACAACAAATGAGTAGGTGGATGATCTAATATTTGAACCCTGTCCTGAGGGTTCAAAGGCTAGAACTCCCATCAAATAGGTGCTTCCTGAAGTACTGATTATTTCACAGTAACCAAGGCTTTTAGCGCGAAAACATAGAAAATGCTTTCTTCATCCCGTAGTTACATCAGTCCCTCTGTGAACAGATATTATGCATCAGGGCTGACACGATGAGCACACAAGGAAACTGAGTTGTGGTCTCTACATTCAAAAGGCACAAGCCACATGCCCAGGCAATTACACAACAGCATTGAAAAATAAAGAAACAATCAGTGATGCTTTGTGATCACAAAGGAAGGCAGGAGTGGGTTGGAGTTGGTGAGGATTTCTCAAGAAAAGGAAGGGTAGATGGATGCATGCAGAAGTTGGTCCCCAAAATCTGTGGGGTCAGAGATTTATATGGTTCCAGGACAATGGTCCATAGGACACAGGCCTTGTGTCCTGGATCAAGGGTGACATTAGTGCCAGAGATATATGACTGGGTTTGAGACAAGGCTACAACAGCAAGGATCTCAATCCCTAAACAGGGCAGGTCAGGCAGTGACCGGCATGGGTAAGCAAAAGACAGTGACCAGTAGGTGCTTAGAACAATCCCAACACAGGTGCTCCATCTACAGCAGCTCCACTAATCCATGTGCCACCAGTGGCTGCCGGTTCTGAACCTACTGAAAGAGCGGGTTTGCGAAAGGTTGGCTCTGAACACAGGGGCATCACTCAATGTCAGTAGCTGAGTGGGGTGGAAGAGGGCCCTGAGGCTGACGAATGGGTCCCGAGGAAAGAGAGAACCAAACACAGTCAGTGACTGGGAACCTGCGGAGTGGGCAGTGACAAGCGGCCTGCAGCCTAGTGCCTCAGATTTAGAAAGCAGAACTGCTAGACGATTTCTACGTTGTCCAAAGTTCTCTGTCTTGCAACATGGTGGATGGCACATCTGTAGTGGGTCTGAATCAGCAGTCACTATACACTCATGCACCGCATGGGGGTGTTTCTGTCAACAATGGACTGCGCGTGCCACAGTGCTCCCCTGAGAGAACCCCACTGAAAGCGTCCCACTGCCCAGTGACGTCATCACCAGCATGGCATCAGGGCGCAACCTCTCACCTACGTGCTCGTGCTGGTGTTGGTGTAAACACCTACCCGGCAGCCAGCCGTACGGAAGCATGACACATGCAGTTAGTTCTCTACTTCATACAATAATAATAATAATAAGTGTCTGCGCTACAGGTTTGTGGGTTTGCCAGTATATGTTATAACTTTAGAGTATTCTCCCACTTATCTAGAAAAAAAGTTTAAACTCACAAGATACCTTGTTACACCCACACCTCATATAGACCACGTCTCTTCCTTTGCTCCATCACTTTCTCTTGTGCTTGATGGATCTCACGTTTTGTTCACCCTGGGCCTGGAGAGGTGAGCTCCCCCACAGCGTCCAAGGGTGCAGTGGGGTACATCGTCTACATCTGCGCCCGTGAACTCCGCCATGTCCACACAGTGGCCATTGTGCGTGAAGATGCCTTTCTCAGAAGTGTCCTCCTCGTTGTGGGGCACAGGACCCTGATTGCAATAGTGGAAGGATCGTCACCAAGATACAGCACCTTGTACGTCTGAGGTCTGGACTCTGGGAAGCACCGGGCTAAGCCCAGCACACACAGCGGCTCAGCTAACTCCGTGCAAGTGGTACGCACACCTCACCTCCGCCTTACCCTCGTGCAGCGAGTGCTCCCCTGGAGCGACAGTAGGGTTCCACCCCTGTCCTGTCTGATTTAGGGGCCACATGCTTTAAAAATTAGGCAGCAAAGACATCTTTTTCAGAGATCAACTTGTAAGGGCCAAGGGACTCGGGAAAACACTCCCACTGCACAGTTACGAAACAAGAAACAAGTAAACAGCATCTGAGTAACAAGAGGGGACAGCAGGTTGGCAAATGCAATGTGCAGGCTGGAACTTGTCTCACAGCCTGACCTAGCGTTTGCCTCTGTCCAGAAGGTGCAGAGAATTCTCTTGGAAACTCTTCCCCACACAGTGCCATGAGTCATCTCGGCCACCCCAGGATGCCATCAAGCATATGAAAGAGGCTCTTAGCTCACCTCCCTCGGACTTGAAGAAGCCAAGTCAGAGAATATGAACTGTGCTACTTTCCACCTTGTTCAAGAAGTAAGACTTGTGCACACCCCAACACCCTGCTCCAGACCTTATCCCAACCCCAAGTGCATGGGCTTTTCATTAAGGACATGAAAGCCTAAAGCCTTAAGCAGAATATCCCTTAGAATCTTTTCCCCCGACCTGGCATTTGTGGTACAGAAATGAAACAATTCATTCTGACAAGCTGCACTAAACTGAGGCCCGAAGCATACTGCGAGAGCCTCTCTGTGGAGCCCGTAAAGTTCTCGGGAAACATCACTTGACATCTGGCTTGCCAGATTCCTGCTGGGAGGTGGGCTTTGGTGTGCGGTGGTCGGTGTGGACTGCCATGTTGGCTCTGCACACCCCTGCGCATGAGTCCACAGGAAGGGGTCATGCCCAGGCATTCATTGGGCATGCGCCAGCTCACGCTCGAGGAGGCACAGGAGTGGAGATCACGCAGCCGGATTCTTGCACAGGGAAGGCAGGGGTAACCTAGGGATGTGAATGTTAGGCATGCACCTCTAAGAAGCATAGGACACGAGGTGCATGCTGCGGAATATGATTCAAACACCGAGACTCTTTAAAGTACACAGATGTGGGAAAAGAAAGGGGAACAGATGATCAGGCCTCGGTAATTGCTAGCAGGATCGCAAAGCTGAAGTTCTCTGTGCTTTCCTGGATAGGATGAAGACCTAGCTGGGCCACAAGAAAAAGGTGCTTAAAGTGTGATGCTCATCTCTCTGTGTACACCCGTAAAATAGAAGTGAAACATATTATTGCCACCTTATGGCAGTCATTCTTCAAGGCCCTTTAGGAAGAAGACAGCTACATAATAAGCATACTTGCATTTTTTGCAACTTCTTCGAATACTATTAGCACCTTGTTAAGCAGTGTACTACAGTGGTAACACCCTTGAGGTTAAGTGTTAGACTTCCAGGGCTCAGGCTAGAATCTATCCCTTCTTAATAGCAGTTTAAGGCCACTGACTTCAATTCCTTATGCTTCATTTTCCTTGTCTGTAATGTAAGGGTGATGATGTACTCTTCCTGATATTATTGTCACCCAAATAATAATTAACAGGGACTGGTTTGGGCTCCCTGAGTGCGTGCTGCTTTGATCCCAGCAGCCAGGCTTCCGGGACCTGGCAACTAGAAGCCACCTTGGTCTTCTCAAGGTGGCAGTGGGAACCAGTGCAGCCTTGCGTGTGAGGCCCTGGGTCTGTCCAAGCAGCATGGAGCCTGCTCAGGTCTGAGGCAAAGGATGAAAACTCATTTCTCAGTGCAAAGTCCACCAGACAGCTTGTGGCCATCGTTAATCCATCACATGGGGTTACAGGATACCTTGAAAGTTTACCGAAACCGATAGATCCTTTCTCTAAAAAATGCACATGTGTGTGTAAATGTATTAGGCTGGGTATTGGCTCAATATCTTGTGCCATACTAAAATAACAACAATTTTATCCATGTAGGAGGTTTGCATTTCTCCTGTAGGGAAGTCTCACATGGCAGGAGTACAGCTGTTGCCACAGGAGGCAGGTCGGGACCCAGCTTCCTCCAAATTTGCTGTTCTGCCAGTCCCTGAGATGCAGTTGCTAGCTGTGATGTCCACTTGAATGGACAGAGAAATGCCCAGGTGACTGGAGCACCATTCTGGGTGTGTCCTGATGATTGACAGAAAAGCCACATGCTGAGGAGCAAAGACCCACCGGGGCAGTGACCAGCAGGGTTGTAGCCTGGACTTACTAAACCCGGAAGCAGAAGGAAGTCTGTCGTTTTGCTTGTTTGAAAGAGCTCGCCACTGCCACCTGCATTTGTCGCCAGCTCCTCCAGGCTTCCACTGCAGACCTTCAGCTCCTGGACACAGGCTCCCACCAGATTCTGCAGTGAACTCCAGGCCTTTAACCGGGACTGGATCCTCCTGCTCTCCAGGGCACCAAGAGCCATTTTACACCCTTCCATCTCCACTCTGCAGGGAGCCATGGTGAGCCTGCTTTGTAAATCCATCACATATCTGTGCCCCTGGGAACATGAGTTACTGGCTCACTGCATCATATTTGTCTTCTATCCTAAGGAAACAGAAAGGTGAGAAGAGGCAGCAGGTGCACGTGAAGAAGTTGCCCATAGTGCTTTTGTCCACACAGCGCTTGGTCACACAGAGCCTGGCCACTTTGTCACATCCAGCTAACAGGGATTTGAAAATGTACTTTTCTGAGTGGTCATGGAATGAGTTAAGATGTTAGACAACCCATTACTAAAGAATAAGGAGGAATTCTGTAGCCAGGCATGGTGGCACACATTTGTAATCCAGCACTCAGGGAGGCTGAGGCAGAAAGGTTGAAAGTTTGAGCCAAGAGTGGGTAATTTAGAAAGTTAGCCAGACCCTGGTTCAAAATAAAAATATGGAAACAGAGCTGAGGATGTAGTTCAGTGTAAAAGTCCTGTGTTAAATCTCTAGTACAGAAAGAAAAAGAATGCCAATTATCAATTCTTAGTCCACAGCAAATAATAACAACACCACACAGCTGTCCATGCTGCTGACTGGTGGGAGGGCCTGCGTGGACCATGGTGGGCATTTGCTGCATGAGAGAGTTGTACAGCATAAGAGTTAATCAGGCCACCCCACTGCCGTGCTCTTCCAGTGCCAGCTGCGCTCATGAGAGGAAAGCACCAATAAACTGGAGATTTCACTCAGCTACACAAAATCTCTGCAGGGTAAAGTTCCAGTGCCTCTCTCCTCTCTGAGTTCATCAGAAAACAGAGGGTGCAGTTTTGAATTCTGGTTGCCACCATGGACAACAGGCTGCAGAGGCAGGAGAGTACATACAACGTCCTGCCCCGTTGATCCATGGGCTTGCCTTCCAATTCCTGGATAATAATGCGCTCAGATTGCAGAAACCAGGAGTGCTTGTGTTTTCCACTATCAAATGAGCCTGCATGAGATCATTGCCACATGGTGCTGTGTTCTGGTTCTGATTTGGGGACAGTTCCCAGGACTGCACGATTTTCCTTCTGTCCTGTGGCCACGGTGGGGAAGGACAGAGTAAGAAGGAAGGAGGAATATGAGTGGAAACACTTAAGCAGTGAGTTCACAGAATGTATGAAGCATCTGAAATTTATCAAATGGGTTGTAAAATTCATTACAGCAAACACTGGCTGACTGCTCCATGATAGGTCTTTGTCTGCATTAGAGCCGAGGAACCACAGCCACGCCCACTGACTTCCTTGGTCCACACTGCTCCTCAGGGAATCTTCCACACACCCGCGTGGCAACGTATGCCCATGGCGGCTGAAGGTTCAATACATCCAAACCCCCGAACCCATTCATATGGCAAGAAGATAAATTAAAATCCCTCCCTTCCCTGCTGCTCCTTCTCTGACCCTAGGCATTCCTGCAACAGTCCTCTCAGGAGTCCTCAGTTTGACAAGTTGCCTTCCTTTAAATGAACTTTCCCAGAGGTCTATTGGGAGGCTGCTTCATGTGCAGTGTAGCAGAGTTTAGACTCTGGAGCCAAGATCTATGGGTTAAAATCCCGACTTTGCCAGTTCGACAGGGTCACTTTAAAATTTCTTTCTGCGGTTTCCTCACCAGAAACAGGTGGAAGATAGGAGTACTCTGCATCATAGGGTTACTTTGAGTTCTAAATGATATAATTGGTGGGAAGAGCTTAGTACATCTGGAAGACAATACATATTCAAGCATTGCTTGGTATCATCATTACATGTTATCAAGCCTATTAAAAAATTGCAGATGTAAGTCGTGCTCTCAGTCTAGTTGGGGGTTAAAAGAGAAGATCTGAGATGAGTCGGGGAGAAAACTCTGATACGATGCATTCCAAATGTGTAAATACTTTGAAGGAGGAAACAATCAACATTTGCAGAAATTTCCTAAGAATGGCTAAGTGATATGAACTTACTAGAAGTGGGAGAGCTCAGCTGAATAAAAAACAGGACAGGGGGCACTGCAGAAAAGGATTAAAAAATAGACTAGGAAGCGCGAAAGGTAGGAACGATTGTGCAAGGCAGAGGGAAGGAAGAAGAGCCATATGCCCTCCAAGGAACATGCTAAAATGCAGGGAAGTTGGATGGGAAGATTGGCATTCTCCAGCAACACTGCAGGAACACCGAAATGTGATAACTGTGTCTTAGAGAGTGCAAGACACACACTCTGGCATATTGGGAAGGAGAAGTCTGGTGCTGAGATTCCTTCCACAAATTTGTTCCAGTTTTCTCACCACGCCGTGAACTTCTGAGACAGAGCAGACCAAAGTCATCATCAAAACCACAGCTCCTCAATGTGACTGACACACTGGAAGTGTTCGGCAATTTGTAGAAATAAAAGACAAGGAGGAAGGAGGGCAGGGAGAAAGAGAAACAGGAAAGAAGGGAGGACAAGGGCAACTTTCATTGTCAGAGCTGGGCAGTGTGCTGTCTGTCTGACTGCGTGGTTCATGCTGTTCACTGCCTATGATTATTCACCAAGAGTCTCACCTTTTCTTCCTTGATTGAATTTAAGCTGCAAATTTTGCCTCCTCCTTCACTCTTGGTGACTGTCTCAAGGTGTTCTCTCAGGGTCACTGCCAGTGGTAAGGAAGCAGACCTGTGAACCAGGAAAGCTTTAGGCATCCTGTTTGTAATGTCATCAATCAACCATGAGCTACATGACAAGCTAAGACAAGGTGCAGCAGGGGGACGGGAGAAATGGTGAGGATCAGGTCATCCTGGGGGAAAGAAAGCCCTCCCCTCTTTGCCTTTTCTCTAAAGGTGAAATTCACTAAGACTTTGGGTTTCCTCTGAGAGCTGCCTGGAGCTTGGGGTGTGTGTGTGTGTGTGTGTGTGTGTGTGTGTGTGTGTGTAGGCTGTGAGTTCATCCAGTACTGAAAAGTTTCGGTGATAAAGGAAAAGAGTTGATGAGTTCCCTAGGTAAGAATACCAGGTGGCCTTCAGTGATTAGACAGAGGAGGAATGAATGCCCTCAGAGAAAAATCCCCCTCAGTCCAGTCCAAGATGGCACCCATGGAGACAGTGAGTAGCTCTCTGTGGAAGCCTCCTGCCTCTTGTTGGAGGATGGAGCAGCACCACTGCCTTCAGAAACTGAGGGGTGGAGAAATGTTGGTGTGACTCATGATCACCTGAGCTCTACATCTTTCCCGTGCTAGGTAGTTTTCAGTTCTGTTCAAAATTGCACGCACAAACCACCTGGGCTCCAAACAGAAGCTGGAAGATTCTAGCAGGAGGGAGTGAGAACACCAAACCTTTAGCCTCATCTGTTTCTCTTGTTGTTGTTGTTTTTAAAATAAAGCTGCAATTGGCCCAGTGTGATCTGTTAAGTGTCTTATTATAAACTTGAACATCAACAGCGGTTAGGGAAAAAAAATGATGAAACTTGCGGCCAAAAACAAAACGCAGAAAAAAGAAAAAGAAAGAAAGGAAGGAAGGGAAGGTCTGAATGAGTGGCAGTTCCCATTTCTTTACAAGTGTTACATTTCAGTCCCCCTGCCACTACCACATGTTTCCTGTTCACAGATAATTTGTACAACATATTTTATCATTCAGTTTTAGACACAGTTGAAAGGCTTTTGCCTAAGGCTTGGAACACTTTGAAAATTGTATACCATTTGCAAGGCTTTCTTCTGCTTCACTGTGCAATTAGGTGACTGTCTTTCTACAGACGTCGAATTTATCATTTATGGGACTGTGGATGTGTGCGTGTCTGTGTGCGCACGCGCGTGAGCGTGTTGGAAGCCAAGGTGAACCAGAAAATGAATGGGAGGGGCTTTCAATAAGCGACAGATGAGGGATTAGGAAGCAGAGCGGTCCTCTCGGCTTCAGAAGGGTTGGAGTTTCAAGCAGCAAGTGCATTTTCACCCTTCAAGGACTTGGGTCTGGGACATGTTGGTTCTAAGCGTTGTTTACATATTGATTCCACTTTATGAGTCTGACTACTAGTTAAATCACAGCGTAATGATCTAAAGACACCTAGGCTCATTAATCTCTGCGTATGCCACTCCAGGACTTTCTGTTCGCTCTCCCTGCCTTCTCCGCCCTGCCTTGCTAGATTTCACAGCTTGTGTGTGCAGCACTGGTGTGCTCGGAGCCTCCCCTGGTGGAAGTTCTTGGCAAAGGTGGTCCACCCAGGAAAAGGGAAGCTGGGTCCCGGCCCAGGGCCAGGGTTCTGCAGTCCAGCAACAGGGACGCAGCAATGGGGCCGGACTCCGGCTCTGCCTGAATTCCCAGCTTGCTGCCGTGTTTTCCATACCCTGAATTTTAAAGTCAGATGTGATGAAAGATAACTTATTCTCACCCATATGCCACTTTGTATTTTTCCACTGGATAACGCAGATGCAGAGAGAGGAGGGAACCTAACCCAGCACTTTTCCTCTGAGGAAAAGCTCAGCATCCCTCATCACGCAGAGGTGCGGCTCTCCTCCAGGCTTCTCAAAACACAGCAATAAAATGGGTGGAGAAGGAACAGCGCGGCCCTGGATGGGAGAATTTGGGTCTGCCTCTGCCCTCTCCAGCGCTTTATCTTTTCCTGTGCAAACTTTCCACTTTAATTTCACAGAGACCACGTCTCAGGGATATTTGTCAGTCTCTAAATCCTGGAGTATATCTGCGTTTTAAGTCATGAAGCCTTCTAAGGCTGCTTTTGGGGGGCAGAAAACGGGGGCTACGGAGCTAAAAATAGTCGATTAATACCTGCAAGCACTGTTGATTATGATGAGTAGGATGACAGATTTGTAATCCTTGCCAGTGGCGGGAGGAAACAACAGGATGTGGAATTCACTTAGAAAATCTGTACAAGCCTGTAACAAAACTTGACCTTAAATAACAGGGGCGTAGGGGCTGGGGATTTAGCTCAGCGGCAAAGCGCCTGCCTGGCAAGCACAAGGTTGTGAGTTCAGTTCCCGGTACCGGAGAAAAACCAAAAAAAAAAAATAAAAATAAAAATAACGGGGGCGTGAGGAGACAAGAGGTACAGGAAGCTTCCCCTGGTACTGGTTTTTCAGGCAAGTATGTGCCAAAGAACAGCAACTTTTTGAAACAAATGATTATTAAATTTAAATCATCTTATCGTCCATGTCACTCTGTATGTTAAGCAGGCAAGAAGCACCAGAAAACGTCCTAAGTAAATCTATTAAAATAATTGCCAGACTAATACCCTATGGTATTATAGAACCATATTCTATGGTCATATGTTGATTAGAGATAGATATTAAAAAATACCACAATTACACTGAAAGACGGAGTCTGCCTCACAGTGACCCTGTCTGTTCGGAAACAAGAGCTGGACTTCAGAGAGGGCAGAGGTGCCCAGCCCAACACAAGCAAGCAGGATTCCAAAGCATTAAGGATAATGTAAAATAAAGCCACTTCGAGACGCTCTCCTGTGCACATAATAGGAAAGGACGGTCAACGCTGTGCAGACATTTGCTGGATTTATACGTGTGCACAGAGCCAAGACCAAGGTTTGGGTCAGTCGCAATGTCATTATGAGAGTAATTTATGGAAGACCGGCAGCAGGCGGAAGCTGCCAAGGCACCACGCTGAAAGCCCATCTTGAGTAAAGCAGAAAGTACTTTCCTGTTGAAATCCACCAAGACACTGTGCAACGACACCAACTCCTGGACCAGCAAAATCCTCGGTAGAAAGCCTGCTGTCCCCAGGGACCTGTAGGGTGGATGACAGGAGCTCAGAACAGCTGTTTTGATGGGGTTCACTCACAGTCTCTTCCATCTTTAGGGAGACAGGAACACAATGCTGAGTGTCCCCTGGAACATCTTTCACTGTCCTAATCAGCTCTGCTCTCAGGGCCAGCAGACCGACCTTTCTGCAGGCAGAGGGCCCCATGCTAAGTGGGCACATCACACACCGCTCATTAGCAGCCATGTGGGAGGAGAAGTTTGGAGGGGGAGAAGGGCTCGCTTTTGACACTGTTACTTGCTTGAGATGTGGCTGAAATAGAGCGCGTTTTGAGGTGTGAGAGAAAAACCCCCTCACCCTGTGGATATGGAGTTTGGAGAGATTCTTAACCCTGGCAGTTCACAAACTTAACCCTCCATCTGCGAAGCAGCATCTGGGACCTCAGTTCACAGGTGTGCGTGCAATGAGGCCTGGCCTTCCCAGACACGTGAGCAGCTGAATTCACATGCAGGAATTGTTCCGGAAATTGAACCACGCTGCATCTCTTTGAAGGGAATATGACTTTCAGGATCTGAGTTGAACCTATTCTTGCCACTGACTTTTTATATGACCTTGGGCAAATCATTTAACCTGCAGCTGCCTCTGTGACAGGAACAGTATGATTCTTGGTCTAAGACGCAATTTCAGAACAGAAACTCTCTCTTAATTTTGCTTCCATTTCCACTGCTTGATCTCATCATTGGGATGCAGCGAGCTGCTCTGCAGGGCTTTGGGACTGACCTGCCGCGAGTAGCATCAGGATGCATCATTCTCCCCGTAGCCTGATGAACAACGTGCTTGCAGCAAACTGAAAGGGTGTTGTCCTGGAACTGGGCAGACCCAGCCACCGGCTGGCTCACTTGTGCACTGTGCAGATGTGCAGGCTCAACCCTTCTCTGGACTGGACTCTGGCTCTGCTTGGATCCCCAGGTAGTGGCACAGATGAACTGAAAGTCTTAGGATCTTCTTTTAACTGGGCTCTGTACGTTGTAGGCACAAGCTGAAAGCAGTGCATTTATACCTCCCGTGAGCCAGGGGGCAGTCAAGCAGACTGATTGAAAGCTTTGCTTTCTAAGAGAACATTCTGAGTTGGAAGCATAGCACCTTCAGCATCCTCTTCAGCCTCTCTTCTCTCATCTATGCTATGGGAACATGATAGCTTCAGCCTTACAGGTGCTGAGAATTAAAAGACAGCATGCACAAAGGGTCTGGTACATCTGTGGCACTCAGTCTGTGTTGGCTGTTGTATTTTCTGATCCTCCTGCCTCCACAGCCTACTGGGACTCCTGTCTCACTCCTGTAGGGTCACTGGGGCCAAGGTTCTCCGCCCTACCCTGCAGAGCTATGAAATGCAGCTGGAAGTGGTGGAGGGGAGCAAGAGTTCAGGTCTTCTGGGTCTGCACTATGGTCTTTATTGTTCTTTTTACCCAAGCTGCCTCCTGTTTTGTGTTCCCACCAGCCATTCAGTGTAGTCCCTGTGCCTCTCCCTGTGGTCTCAGTGGCCCTAAAACATGACTGTTGAGGAGCCGAGAGCTTTAGTTTCTTCTTGCATCTCATGGCTGCTAGCAGACACCTTGCCCATGTGGTTCTCTTGCTTGAATTTGGTGGAGTGACCAGAAACCCTGGCACTAGGCCTGGTGAGGAAGGGAGAGAGAGTAAGATGGGCAGGGGGAGCTGTACTGGCCTGTTTTCTGCTGCAATAACAAAACATCACAGAGTGGTGATATACAACGGTGGGAAAGCATTCGGCCCACAGGTTTAGAGGTAGGGAATCCACAGTTGCCGGGCCTCAGCCACGGAGGCCCTCTGATGTGTGACCTGATGGTAGAAAGTGAGTGTGAGAGAGCCCATGAGAGCAGAAAGGCTGATGATTTCCTCCTTTAATCCCTAACTGGCCCCAGTGGCCATGCATTCATCCCTTTCTGAAGGCAGAAGCTCAGGACCCAAGCAGCTCCGAAAGGACACCTTCTCCACCCTATTACAGTGGCAAGTAATATTCCACATCAATTGGGAGGCACATTCTAGCATGAGCAAGAATGAAACCAGCTCACTTGGGATCACAGGGCTAGTGAGTAGCAAAGGGTAGATTTAAACCCAGGCCTACTCTCTGGGAAACCAGGTCACCATTGCTAGAGTCAGTGGGAAGACAGACAACCATGTCCTCTTCTGTAGGACAACAACTACTAAGGAATGACAAGGTGAAGGCAAAAGAGAGAATGGCCTCCAGTGCTACCAGATCTTACAGAGGTGTTCTGTGTGCTGAGACTTCAAGGGTGCAGGAAAGTGATGAAGGTGTGTGGAAGACGAAAGGGTGACCTAGCAAGGGACATCCTGCAAAAGTTTACGGAGAAGGAATGCCAGGCTACTGGAAATACTACTACACATGGGTGGTATTTCGAGTATTACACCACAGCGTTGGACAGGGAGGACTAGACACGGGTAGTATCACTAGTGTTGCACTCACCATGGGTTGTTTCCAGAACTACCCACAGGGGAAGTACCTACACGTATTCGGAGGTCAGAGCTTATCAGACATCAGTGTATGTCAGAATCACCTAGAATCACCTAAGTCAGAATTCCCACCATTGTAAATCACCACTCTATGATGTTTTGTTATTGCAGCAGAAAACAGGCCAGGACTCCATAAAACATGTTTTGGTGCACACCCTCCGTGCGTCTGATTCAATCAGCCTGTACTGAGCTCAAGAGCTTGCCTTTCTAAGGGCTTCCTGTGTGATGCTGGTGCTGCTGGCCCAGGCATCCTCTAGGAAAGCCACGGGCTGCAGGCATCATGAGAGGAGATGGGGAGGAAATTGGACCCTCATGGAAATCTTCTGTGTGACCTCCTTGTGGAGATACGAGGGAGGCTGCTCTTGCTTCTCTTTGTGGCCTCTGCTCTATTTGGAAACAGAAGTCTCAGGCTTCCTTCTCCCATCTGAGGATAAGGATGGAAATTCTCCAGCAGGATTGTTGCTCCCAGGTAAAGCTTGGGCAGCGCTTCCTGGTGCCCCATGAGGATTCCTTGTTCTTACTGCATCTCCTTGTTCTTAGGGGCCCACAGAGCAAAGATGCTTGCTTTTAATCTTAATATGGAGTCTGCAAGCTGACACACACTTGATTCAGCTTGTAGTTGAGCAACCAAGGAAGTCACCTGAGCTGGTGCAGCAGATTGGAGAGTTGGTACTGCATGGTGTCCTGGAGTGCTACATTGCACCCTTCCAGAGACACAGACAGGCCTGTCTCAAGCACTTGGTGATCTACACTCAAAGACTTTCAGAATGTTTAAGATCCTCCTAAGCACATTCTATAAAAATTGAGTCTCACTGAACTTATCATCTTGCATTTCAGCCTCCTCTCTAAAGCAGTTCACATATGCTCCCTGCACATTCTGCAACTAATAACTGGTCTAATAATACTCAATTTGTCTGCATATCATTTTTGGAAAGGACTTTGTACATTAAGTACTTGTTTACATTGAATTCTGCTATTCTGCTTTATTCCCCAAATCCAACTTTTCCAAGCTAGCAGAATTTAAAAACTCTATGAATATAAATAGTTCTTTTCAATGCAATCTTCATCTAAAACAACCATCTTTGTCAATTTTCACTGACCTTGTGACAAAAGTAGTCCAACCTTCCCTTTGAGTATTTCATGTATTATTGTTCCTGGACTTTTAAAAATGATTAATATAGTGACTTTTTCCTATGAGAAATGCAATAATTTATACTGAAAAACAGAAGTGAAAAACAAAGTATGAAAATGGAAGCAAACTACCCAATGCTTTAGTAATAGTAGATACCAGCGTCTCTTGTGTTCCTTTGAATGCTTCAAAAGAGTTCATTTCACTGGAGGTCATGTCTGAAGATTGCATTGTAGTTCTACACCCTGTGTATCTTTAAATTTAGACTTCATGCCCTGAATGTGTTTTAGGCTGAAGGTAAGTTCAAACTCCAGGTGTGCTCACACATTTTCCTTTCAAACTCATTGTGGGATCTTGCACTGGGCACCACTTACCTTTCAATTGAGAGCTCAGTGTTAGTTGAGTAATAATAAAGAAATACTTTCCAGGAATGTTGTTAAAGCGCAGGAGCTTAGAAGGAGATGGAATGACTCAAAAGCTTCCATATTTTTCTTGCTCAGGAATTTCTGTCTTGTCTTACATTTTTCTTTTTTGTACTGGGAATCGAGCTCAGGACATTGCACTTGCCATGCAGGAGCTTGTGTGGCTGAGCTACATCCCCGGCCTCTCATCTTATATTTTTCAATATCGTGTTTTGTTCTTGAAACTCCCTCATTATTCAGTGAAGAACTGATGCAATCCCAGGCAATAAGGAGGGAAGCGAGGAATTAGAAGACAGTGGGTGTGATTTTACGGGAAGGCTAGCATTGAGTGTCAGAACTTCCTCCAAACCCCAAATCACTCGCTGACCACTTGTGCGGATGGCAGGTCCTCCGACTCTCTGGGCCACAGTGCTCACAGCTCCTGAATGAAAACCACCTCCACTGGATTATCATGTTGCCAAATAAATTAGAGAAACGCTTCTAAAAGGTAAAGCAAATTAAAATGTCACAGGTCACTTGTCCAGAGGGTTGAAAATCCAGTGGCTTCAGAAAAGCGGCACACAGACCAATAGCTGTTGGTTTTGTTATAGGGTCAGGGAGGAAATGCTAAGCATGAATTCCCATTCTGCTTCAGTCCTTTCCGACAGCTACATGGAGATCATCTCATCTCTGTGTATCACATGCAGCATATGTGAAGAAACCTCCCGATCATCTTTCACAGGAATTCTTTCCAAGTGAGAAAGCAAATAATGGGGTCATGGGCTTTCTGGAGTAATACAACCCAGCTTTCTAGTGTGATTTTGATTAGCAAATTCTGTCCCTGGTTTTATTGTGTGGGGGGAAGTACCGGTCCATGATTTCATGCATTTTTGAAGGCAATAGAAGGAAATTTAACTCTAAGCATTTTATAGTTGCTCATAGGAGTGGATCCCGAAATTCACGAGGAGTCATCTTCAGAGAGCCTAGTGTTAAGCCGTGCTGAGCATTAATCACAAGGCAGAGGACAGAAGTCATGAATCGACAGATAGTAGAGCACACATTTCCATCACAGCTCATGGCCTTCATCTGCCTCCTCCTCGTTTGCATCACCGGCAGTGAAAGTCGTAAAGTGGGGGTGCAGCAGTTTCTTCTGGTTCTTTAAAATCCAATTCAGGCAAACGTCAGCCCACTTCAAGGTTCCCCGTGGAAGATTTCAATCTATGTTGAGAAGAGCTTCCTCTGTTCTCTCTATTCTTGTCTGTACTTTTAAAATCCTGCACGGCAGTGTTAAGCCCAATGAGCGTCAGTGTCTGAAAATGCCAAGGTATATATTCCATTTACTAAATGTGGATGTGCTTCGTCTCCTCGGATTACCTCACGCCATCCCAGATGTTGCCTGTTTACCACAGGGCCTCAATAACCCCTGTTGCTATTTAACAGAAATCAGGAATACAGGATGATTTTTTTAAACTCTGTTTTTATTTTTTTCAAGAAACTTTGATTAAATTGCAAGCTTTTAGCAAACTCAGATTGCTAACAATCTTAGTTACCCCCAAATTAGAGCTCATCTGTAAATCATTAGGATAAATGTTGTAGCAAAACCAGAAGTTTTTGCAATACCTTCTCCTTGGGCAGAAGACGTTCTGCTTCTGCGTAAATTTAGGTGATGTTGCCATCTAGTTATTCGTGGCTGAACTGTAGACAAGAACAAGGGAAAAGCTCGTATTAGATGGTGGATAGGAAAGAAAGCCTGGACCACAGTGCCAGGGAGTAAACCGGCTTGGACCTAAGCCAGTCCCACATCAGGGTCCCCTGAAGCCCAAGAGCCAGCATGGCTCAGGTTTCTTCCCATTTCTCCACAACAGCTACAAGCTTTTGCATAGCAAAACAATTTGGAAATATAATATAGTGGATCTGGTAACAAGGATGCACCCCTGCTGGGACAGTTACACTGGGTTTGTCGATTGACTGACTTGCAAGCAGCCTAGGAAATTAGTAAAGCACACTCTGGTAGTGTCTGGTGGGCCGTGGCAGCATGGCCGTGGGTACTGTATCTGGTCCCTGGCCTTTTCCACTCTGGCGCTGTTCCCTGCTCTGCTTCCATGATGGAAGCTTTGTTCCACCACCTTTCTGCCATGATGTTTCTGCTTTGGAGCCAGCTGACCACGGACCAAACTCACTGAAACTGTCAGCAAAAGTGAGCTCTTCCTCCATTAGGTTGTGTCTATTGGACATTTGGTCCCAGGGACAACAAAGGTGATCAATATGCTTATATAAAATATTTTTCAAAATTTCATTCCAAAATGAATGAATGAGATACATATAAAGAGTAGTAGAAGAAAGGATCTTCTTTCCTTCTCTGCAGTACACACATCCATGGTGCTCACACACCTGGGCATACACGCATCCTCATACACTGGCACAGATTAAAATCTCGCCCCCCACAGCCCTGAAGGATAAATTGTGAATTACTAACACCTCCAGGATCAGGAACAGGAGGCATTGCTTTCTCCCAAGGTAGAACTACATGCGATGGTAGAAAATCTAAGCTTGTGGACACAAAAGTTTGGCTTGAATACTAATTAGGGCCATGTCACCTAATCTTTCGGGTCCTCAGTTTTCTCCTTGGGAACAAAGACAAAACACATCTGATGAGGTCATTGTAAAGTTGTAAGGAGATAACAGCCAACTAGAACCCCAGCCCAATAACTGGCTCGTGTCTGGTAAGTAGAAATTGATGACCCAAAGAAGCCCAGCAATCCCCGTGAACTTGACACATCACAGTACACACAACTAACTTCCCAAGAAGAATGCAGTTGAGGGAAGAGGTAGAAGCATCAAGCTTGTTTTGGTGAAAAACTCACTCTATCATGCTGGGCAACTGCCACAGCCTAGTGAAGTATCTCTTCCTTATTTCAAAACAACTCTCTGCTTCTTTTTGCCAGAAAGCAAATTTAATATTGCAATAAACTGTGAGCTACATGCTGTGGGAAGTAAAGGAATTCATTCTTTTCTTTCCATAAAACTCTGTACTAGGATTCTGGGGATACAACAACTTGTCATCATGCAGCTAAAAATGGAATTATAATTACCCCACAGAATTTCCCAGCTCCAGGATTCCAACTAACAAAGAATCTGCATCCGTGTCTTTCTCCTTACACCGCTGTGTTGCCCACTGTACGAACAGAATTCCAGATCCACGTGTTGATCGTGGCCACTGGCAGATGGGCTTCTGCCTGTTACTGTACTCCTGTGTCCCTCTGTCACTGAAGGAGTGGCACCACGCTTTGATTCTCACTGTATTTTGGTCAGTGATGAAAGTTCTTTGGAAGACCAGAATGTCAGCCCTTCTCAATTCTGCTCTTGATCTGGTACTTAACTCCTCATTACTCACCTTTTGGTTTCTGTTACTGCTGTTGTTGTTCTCAAAATATGTAGAGATGATGCATTTCTCTGTAGCTTCCTTGGGGTGAGACCTGTGGCCCTGAGGATCCACGCTCTGGCTCATTTCAGGAGCACTTACGATTTTGTACAATTTAATCGCCCTTAGGAAATTCCTTTTTCTAGGTGGAATGTCTGTTCCAGTTTGGTTTTCGTCTACCGTCTGTCATTTCACTGTATCACACTTAAAATTGTAAGGTGTGGGGAGGAGAGAAGGAATAGAATAAAATTGTGAAAATCAAAGGAAAAAATTTTGTGACCTAGATTTCAACTCAACAGATCTGGAAAAAGATTTTCTCCCCTAAATGAATCAAGATTAATGAGGATTGCATATATTAAAGTGACAATTTTATTCTGTTCCTTCTTTAAGCATTTGAGACACACTGGGTTGAAAAATGCCTCTGAGTTTGATGTATCATCTGCTATCCTGCAAGGTTCATGGGGCTTCAGTGCTGGCGCCTGGTGTGTTCTGTCTGGCCTACATCTGCCCGTGATTTTCAAACTCACTTCGTTTTGAGTTGGGGTCATGTGTGTTGGTGAGGTTGGCTTTTGTTCAGAAGGACTTTCCACAGTCTAAACCACAGATTTTCTTCTCTACCTGTGCCCCTCAGCTCCACAAAAGGAGTGCTATATTTATATGAATCTTCTCATCATTTTTCTGCTGGGTAGGAAGGGGCCAAATTATTTCATCTTAAATATTCCATTTTCCAACTGTGTTAATGTTATGAGGGCTGATGTCCTTTAAGATCATTTCTCAGAAGTGTGTATTTCACTTAAAATCATCTGGAATCCAATTGCCTTGGGCTATTAATCCTATTTAGATTAAAGGCATGTTTAATTATCCATTTACTTTATTTCTCACCCAAGGACTCTGGGACTCTGACTGATATCCCAGAACCACAGCCCCGGGTTAGTGTTGCCCTTGTGTTATTTAGAAGAAACCCATGAGATCGTCTCAAGGACCCCTTGGAAAGAAACCATGATTTATTCAGGAACCACACTGATTGACTCAGTCTCCACGAGGGAGGATAGGACTATTGATAAGCATTTAAAGAAATCCTTCTTCCTCAAGGCCCTAGTTTTCACCAGCCCTCTACTTCTTTCTTATAACTCCTTCCAGGAAGCACTGGTTGACCTTGGTCCCTCCCTGAGATTTGTTGTGTGGGAGTAGGCCCCCAGTAGAGTTCTGCCCTGCCTGCCAGGGTAGCTGAGTCCATCGCTGTCAAGTCCTCCTTGCTGTGCATGCAAGCCACAATGTCCAGAATCAACTTCAGCAGCAAGAAGGGAAACCTAACGAGACATCCCACATGAGCCAGCCCACCCATGAAACACCGCCCAAATCCAAAGCATGAATGTGTCCATAGTCATCCAGTGGCATCTTTCTCCTCTTCATTCCACCAATCAGCAACCCCCAGGCCTGTGTCTCACAGACTCATCTCCAGTCATGTGAGATTACCAATGGTCCCAAATTTTATAGTGAGTCCCATCACCCAATTGGTATCCATCTCTGTATTCCTGGAGTCATGAGCATAGTTCATTTAAAAGAAACAGAAAGTTCTGTGTTCTTGGCACAGAATAACATTTGGCAAATTGGTAATAATACAATAATAATAACAATGTGCATTGAACCCTGTGGAGTCCCTAACATCCGACAAGTAGAAAGCACAGATGCTGGTTAGACCCTGGAGGGCAAGACAGCTCCCCCTGAGGGAAGGCAATTTGCCTCCATTTTGGTTCACCTGCTTCTATGTACTGATATCCACAGGGCTCGACGGGGAAGTGCTCTATCCCCTCCATGGGTCTGAAGCAAATGGGTCCAGCTGTGCAATGTGTTGCCTCTGAAGCAAAGCCACAGGTCTGTGACGCCCCCCCACCTATAGCTCCCTATTGTTAAGCATAAGATAGGCCGACAGACAGAAAGAGGCAGCGAGATCCCAGGGCAATTAAAGCTAGACATCAGCGCTGAAACAGCAGACCCAAAACACAAGATACTTCCTCAAACTGTGTTATGCAGACTCCTCTGGACTTAGAGGCTCCCTGCTTCCAGAATCTGCTACTCTTTCTGCACACCTCTCTCTGCATACGGCAGAGGTGATTTCAGGCCTCCTACCCAGCCCAGCTCATGGCACTCATGTACTTCCCACCATTTTCTCAGTCACTCATCCTCGAGCCACTCCTTTCTTCATGATTTAATGAAACCTGGGTTCAGCCCTGGGTGGAGGTCTTAGCTCTGGTTAGCCTTTATTTCAACTGGACTTAGGACACCCTTGACTCCTCACAACGGCAGATATGTCTTTGTGTCTTTATTCTCGCCATGGGTTGCACTGGAAGTGGTAGATTGGAATTTACTTGTGAGAATTTCAATAGCTTTTCCTGGGATTACAATTTATAAGCTCCTCCAGACTGAGACAAGGTCTGGACGGGCTCCTATAGTTTAAAAAAAGTATACTTGTGGGACCCAATCATTTTTTGAACTGCCTTGTTTACCTCTAAATCTACAGTCAGCACAATGTCATACAAATATATTATATATATTACACAAAATTCCAGCTCCTCTTCCAGTGTGTGATCATCTGAGTAGCTACTTGGTATAAGTCATCACTACCCACCAGTCGTCTCAAACGATCAGATTTTAAATCTTGGGCTGGTGACATAGCTCAGTGTTAGAACCATTGCCTAGCATGTGGCAGGCCCTGGGCACAACCACCAGTACCACAGGAAGAAGACATTGCCTTGACATTTCTATCCTACTGTGTGAAATAGCTGAGAACAGACAGAAGAATTTCTTTTTCCACTTACTTAAAGTAAATAAAGAGCCAACTTCCATTCCCATCTCTTGATCCTTCTCTCCACGTCTTCCCCCTTTATTTTCATTCCTTCCTTATTACATTGAAAATAACCAATGCAGGGGCATGGACATGTATTGCAAAAACCTAGAAATGAGAAGATTTGAATCCACTTTTATTTTTTCTCATTTTGACTAAGGTTGCTTCATCTCAGTACAGTTTTGCTTAGATCTAAAATGATCCAGCTCTAAGAATCACCTTCCATACCTCAAAGAGTTAGTTGCCTTGAAGACTAAATAAAAGGATACAGCTAAAGTTCTTTGAAATCTTTAAGTCACCAAGCATAAAATGTGCAAAAATTAAATCACCATGCTTGTCACGGGCAGCTCCTGTGATATCCTGAGTGAGTGCCACTGTCCAGGGCTCAGGTCTTGGCTAATTCTGTGTCTTTGCATACAGGATGGGTGTCTTCAGTCAGTCACATCTAACGAGTGGAATTTGGCACAAGTGTCAAGAAGGCACTTCTAAGGTTAGGTTTCACAAAAAGCTCTGGGTTCTGCTTTGGGTGCTGTGCTCTGCTCCCTCCAGTGTTTGTTCTGGGGGACCGCGTCCTTGCTGTGGAACATCAGAGGCTGAGGTCTGCCAGCTCCCTCGGGAGTGAGGTGGGAAGTGGATCCCCCATCACTGCCATTCCCAGTCAGCACCCTTGACTGGCACTAGAACCACCCACTCTCCTACCCACCAGGAGTGCATCAAGGCTTCCTGCTTTTGGACATTAAGCGTTGGGGTCCTTTGCATCCCTGAGAGCTCAGGGTCTTCTCACCTGTCCTCAGCATAATCATGAGCTCTCATTCGTTTTTCATTAGTCATGTTTGCAGTACTTAATGGTCACGTTCACTGTGGGGGAGGAGTACATTTACATAGCACAATTCAATTCTTTTCACTTCCCCTCACCCCTCCTTCCATCATCCCTAGATCCCCTGCTCATTTGCCAAAGGTCTATCACCTGTTTCCTATTGTCTTTTATTTTGTCCTTTAAATTGTTTACGCTTGGGGTTTCTCACATAAAAGAAGCCATACAATTTTGAAGCTTGTGTGTCTGATTTATTTCATGTATAGGGCAGTCTCAAGATGCTTCCCTTCTCCTACTAATGACTCAAGTATATCCTTCTTTACAGCAGAGTAGTACTCCATTGTATGTAAATAGTATATTTTCTTTATTCATTCATATGCTAATGAACAGAAAGGTCACTTCCAAGATTTAACTATTATGAGTTGTGCTGTTTAAAACACGGGTATGCATGGATGACTATAATATAATGACTCTAATTTTGGGCAAACATACATAAAAGTGATTAGATGGGTCAAATGGAATTTCTAGTTTTAGTTTTTTGAGGAATTTCCATAGGGATTTTCCTGGTGCTTATACCAATTTACATTTTTCACCGATTCTCTGCACCTTGGCTTCCTTGCCTTGTGTTTTTGTCTTTAGCCCAGAGCTGCCCTCTGGCACAGTCTGCTCTCCAGTTTGGAGCAGCACAGGGGAGTGTGTGCGACAGGGTCTCACAGGTTCCAAGACAGTGATGGATCCTCAGGAAGGACACCTCTCTGCACAGTTGCCAAGGACTTGAAATTTCAGACTTTCATCCAGACCTTCTGCAGTGGGTGGTTATCTTAGAGCTCTACTGTACAGAACAAAAAGTGCAAAGAGAAAACTGGGGCTGTGGCGGGGGAGGCAGTAAGTAAACTTTTCATATGCACATATTTAAGAATCTCTTGAAAAGTTAATTCTCACATGCCATGCTTTGGATAAGTCTCCCCCACAGTTCCATGTAGGCATGCTTGGTCCCCAGAGTGTGGCATGCTCGGTATCCAGATGATGGCACTTGTAAGAGGCAGGCCTTGTGGAAGCCTCCTGGTTGCACGGCTGCATACCCTGGAAGAGGGCACCGTGATCTCTCTTGTTCTGACCTGAGCTGAACAGACTTCACCCACCACAGGCTCCCTCATGGTGTAACACCTGGCCACAGACCCCAAGGCAACAGGACCAACTCACTGTGAGAGGAAATCTACAAAACTGTGAGCCCAGATGAACCTTTTCTCTGTTTAAGTCCATTTCCCACAAGCGTCTGTTACAGCAACAGAAAGCTGACACACACAGGGTGTAACTTAGTGAACACTATTAACTTAAGAAATTATATAGAGAACAGATAAGCACCTTTTATTTTCTATTTTTATTATATTTTGGGACAATCTCATTTATCAATATATTTACTTAGGTATTTTCCCATGTAAGTTATATTTCACTATGTTTGAATTTTCTTTGTGTATATTTAGCATATTCCAAGGGAGAGGGCAATGTTTACACACACATTTATTGGAGCATTGCTAATAATGCCTGTAAGCCTGTTTATTCCAGTATGTGTTTTGTCTCTGTACTTCAATTGCTAAAGTCAACTCATGGCTCATTCTTTATTTTATACATGTTTATGCCTTATTTCTTTGGAAATGCACTAAATTCTCAATCATCCTGATAACCATAGTGGATTACAGGAGGGATTTAAAATTCTTTGTGGCTTCTGCCCTGGCTAGGCTCTTGCCAAACTGCTTCCTTTCTCAGTCTGATGGTGGTGCCCCTCTGACTGCACTGTCATTTTAGTATTAGCCACTGTAAATAAAATGTGATGGAAATAAAAATGTGATGGAAATAGTCACTATATGCTCAGGAGGAGAAGAGATAGAAATACCTTTGTCCTGCCTTCTCGGAGAGACTATCCTTTGTTAATTTAGCTAATGGAGCTTCCCCTACATATGTATTTTTGCTTGTTTCTAACTCTGGGCTAAAGCTCACAGAGAACAATGGAGAAGATGGTCTGTAATGTGTATTGCTAGCACTTTGTCCTAAATTTATAACTAAGATCAAGAGATGAATATGACATTAAGTTGAACCTAAATGAAAAGCAAATAGCTCTAAGGGCCCCAAAGATGAGATGTACTGAGGAGTTTGTTGTTTGTTTTTCAAGGCCCTACACTAAAAACTCCCTGACTTGTGTCCTTGGGCAGCCGATCACTATATCATAATATTAAACAGAAAAGGAAAGGTGCTGGGTCTTCTGAACAGAACAGAAGGTGGCTCACTGGATCCTCTGAAGTTGTCCACAGCAAAGTATCTTTGATGAAAGAGACGCTTTTGCTGCCTTTCTGCCATAGGTATTAAGATAGCACACTTGGTGCAGAGCCTGTGTCCTTCAGGGATAGATGGCATCCGTTCAGCATTCCCACACACAGAAGGAGGATAATTAAAACCAACCATCTCATCTCAGAGATGTGTGAAGATTAATAAAATGATTTCTGTAAAGGTCCCTGAGCTTTTGGAAAGAAGAATACAACATACAAAGTATTGCTATGTGGTTTAATTTGTAGTTATGCGAGGTAGCTTATAATCACTTTACATCAAATGAAAAACATAATTAGTGCTACATTACTACTTCAAAGGTCATTTTATATACAAGGCAACAAATGTAAATTCTGAAGATTTAATCATGAATTAATTTATGGCACAGCATATGTTATGTATATTAGGATATAGATTTCAGAATTTAGCTAATAATAAAAATGAAGAAATAAGTACAATGCTGGTGAATCACTTGATTTTCTTCAACTTGAAACTAGATGAAAAAATTGAAGAATCTCTTCCGTTCTGTTTCCTTGTGGATTGCAAGTTAAGGACAATTTTCTGAAGATAACAGAATACAATGCAAGGGAGAAGTTGATCCAATTATGTTGGGAAACTTTTGATCTGGTTTCAGTGTGGCTGAATCTAGCCAGGCTGGACTAAAGTGGAAAAAAAAATGAGGATGAGCAGATCATCTAGGATGGAGATACTGGTTTAAAGAACAAGAAATAGGAACCTGAAATTACAGTGATGGTAGAAAGAAAGAGAATGGAGGAGCAAAAGAAATATCATCCAAGGTGATTCGAGTCTTTAGAACTGATAGCATAAAAGAGAAAATGACCCTTGCCATACAGAAACTACCCTAAGAAGATCTGGGACCATGTTATCCAGAAAAACATTTGGCAATAGTGGGATCACCCTACCTACATCTGCTCTGTGTGAGGTGGAAGCTCCAGGCAGCAACTGTATATCAGTGCAATTCATTTAAGTTTGAAAATTAAAGAGCCATGTGTAACTGGTTAATATCTACTCCCCTGCCATTGCAGATCTAGAAGAACGAACGGCATCAAACTTGCCATTAGTAGGAAAAAAGAAACCAGAAATAAGAGTGGGCTTGGGATCTGGCCAGGGCTCAGAGAGTAGATAAGTATACCACAGAAAAGAAAAAAATAGCTTGAAAAATCACGTGGTGAAAAAGTAGGACAAGGACTACAAAAAAAAATTCTCTTTTGAAAAAGTTATCTCAAATCCCCATTATTTTCAAAACCTCCCTGGACAGGCTGTTCACGGTCTCTTTTTCTCTGCATGTTCCTCTGGTATGTGTTCCATCTACACTGAGCATTGACAGAAAAGCCCACTACCAGGAGTTCAAATGAAGGAGGAGGAAATTTAGACCTAGTCAAACCGAGCAGACACCAAAATATTGGGACATCCTGGAGCGAGTCTATCCCACTTCTGTGAGACCACCAGAGGAGCATATCTTGGTTCTTTCCCCTGCTCCCAAGTTACCAGTATTTCCTAAGGGTTATGTATAATTAAACAGTTTCCTATCTCTTGGGAGTTTACATTTTCTCCTACTTTAGCTAGCTTCCCAAGAATAAGTAATGGGGGGTCTTGTATTTGAAACTGCAAAACTCTATGCTTAATAAAAATTAAGGTGTATACTGGGAATTTTTTCAGGGATTTTATGAAGGTAAAAAATATTGGGTCTGGACACATGGTAGAAATTTATTTATACCAGAGGTCTGGCTTTGTAGTTATGGCTGTGTACTTATTGCTTCTGATCAGTAAACAACTGTCCGTTAAGAAGCGCCCCTTGGCAACACACTGCTACGGCTGACCATAACAATGAAACAGCGCTCCAAGTGCGTCCCAGGGATGAGATTTCACGTTATGGGTGATTAAGGCTTTCTCATGCCTTGGTGCTACAGTGTAAGCTCTCTTTTCTTTTCCAGCTTTCCCATTCTGAGTCTGTGTCACAGGTAACTGATTAGATGATTTTTCCCAGTCTCAAAAGTGGAAATGTTAGGCTTGTCTCCTTACCTCTATGGCAATGATGTAAATGCCAAGCCCCTATAACCATCCACCCACTACTGTGGGCATCAGACTGTGCTATGCAGCCCCCAGAGAGATGCGGGAGCTTCAGGTGGAGTCTCCAGCTTCTTGCTTTGGCCCCAACCCAAGCAGCCAGATTCTGACACTTTAATGACATCGCCTAGGATTTTGCAACAGATGTGGTCCTGCTACTGAAGACAAAGAAGAAAGCCAGGATTGCAGGTCTTCACACATCATATCCAATCCCAGGCCAGGTACAGATTCTACCCACATTGCCTCGGCTTTCATTCTTTCCCCGTCTATCCCTCTGGACCACTTTCCCAGTTTCCACCCGCCCTGTGCTCTAAGAGATTGAACTTAGAATGAGCAGGGTTAGCAGCAGCTCTCAGAGCTGGAGGGGTGCAGTTAAATGTGTGCGTGTGTGTGTGTGTGTGTGTGTGTGTGTGTGTGTGTGTGTGGTCCCCCCCCAACCCGCCTCGCAGAGCCCCAGGCATGGCCACACCCTGGAGAAAGGCCAGCACCCTTGTGGAAGGACCAGCTACTCCACAGAATGCCCTCTCCAAGCACTAACTGCTCGCTTTCCTGCTCAGGTTAGGTGGCTGCCAGGACATTGCCCTGACCTCCAAATCTCTTAAACCAGGCCCACACCTCTGAGCTGCAGTCTTCACCCTCCTCTCAGAAGACCCAGGCAAAGGGTGCTGATGGCTTCTTGCTGCACAGCCCCCAATGAACACGTGTTCTCACGCACAGCCCAGAGACGTCTGAGAGAGCCATCACAACACCAGTGTCACCAGGAAGGATTCCTTCACCATGGAGGAAAGCCAAGACAGTCACCCATCTTCTTCCTAGCCTCTTTAAATAGCTATTATTCCTGGAATTACATAAAAAATTCACTTTTAAGAGATGCATTGCTTCTTAATGTTAAAATATGAACTTATTTAACATTTTGGTTTCTTTTCAACAACACTGTCATGATTTGAAAAAGCATCTCCTTCAAGCCCATAAACTTCTGGGGAAATGAGCTGTGAAAATATACAAGTACACACAATACACACTGAAGAATGCCCCTGCAACAGTGTAGGTAGTGAGGGGGAACACTAAAATAGGGAGAATCCTTCCCAACAGAAGTTAGGTGCTACAGGCTGGATGTGACCCCCAAAGTTCTAGTGTTGAAATTTAATCTCCAACGTGATGGAACTGAAAGGCAGAGTTTTTAGGAGGTGACCCACGCAGGGAAAGGCCTTGTAGATGGGCTTAGGGCTCTTAGGGCTCGAGAGAGTGTATTTCCCTCTTCATATCCCTCCACTGTGTGAAGACCTGGAGCTCCTCGTTCCAAGGTTCCATCTGGGAGCTGAAAGTAGCCCTTAGCCGACATCAAGCCAGCCAGCACCTTAACCTGGGCCCCAGCCTTCAATCTATTAGAAATAAGATCATGGCCTTCGTAAATGACCCATCTCCAGGGACACAATGAGGCTAAGACAAGAGCGAAACACAGATTTTGGTGCCATTTTACTATGCAGTACTATGGGAAGAATAAAATCTTCTGAATAGGAGACAAAGTAAAGATCAAAAATAAATTGTGTCCATAATCATTCAAGCAGTAATATTGCATTTATAAGTGAAAGTGCATCTGTTCAGGTATGTTTATATGGGCAAAGTCAGGCAGGCCATGCAGAAAGGTGTTCCTAGTGTTTGTCTCTGGGGAGCAGGTGGGCGGGGAGAAAAAGGTAGAGGATGAGGGCGCCTGTGCCAGTCATGACAGCAGCTGAGACCCATCAGAGTATTTGATAGGAAATTAGCCAACACGCCCATCAATGCTAAGTGTGAGATGCTGATTCTTCCACTTCTGAATCATTTAGCGCAACGAATACTAACCTGAAAACGGATATGTGCCTTTCGTTCTTCCACATCGGCTTGTAGAATCGCACGTGTGGGCAATTTTGTTTGCTCTCTTTCACTTGTCACAATCCCACACGCTGGTAACGTGCGTAACCAGAACCTCTGGAAGGTGTTTCACTAAATTTTGTGCAGGAGACGAATAAGCTTTCAAGTTTTCCCGTCTTCTTATGTATTTAACTTCATATCCTATTCAATTGTAACTATTTTCCCTCTACAAACTATGCTTAAACAAACATAGAGGCTATCACCCAATTATATATTTATGGAGAAAAATAAAATTTTGGAGTAATAACTTAGTGTGAAACCCTCACCATGAATTGATTTAATTTTCCAATTTTTTAGAATTCCAAACTTCTTTTTAAATAATAAAAGCAGAGAATACTATCCTTTCATCTGGGTTGTAAATTTATAACGTCTGGTAAAGTGCTTGGTAAATGCTATAAAAAATATTTTTAAGGTGAAAATATAACCCAGTAGAGAAAACAAGGAGTTATAGAAAAGTCAGAAGATAAAAGCAAACTAATCTGAGTCATAGAACCTAAATAGCCAAAGAATGCTGAATAATTATAAATATTTATCAATAATTATCAATAGTAATACTTATCAATAATTATCAATTGGATTTCAAAATATTTATTTTAGGCTTATTTTTAGATATTTCACATAAAATTAGAGGAAACATTGAAAATATGATTATATCATTTATTAAAGAATCAGAATTAGCATGATTGTTTCACTAAATGATACAGAAGTACTTGCAAAAGCCTGACTAAATAACATCAAATATAACTGTTGTAAACTGACTCTAGATACATGCATAGAAAACACTTGGGGAAAATGATGAAAAATTTGACAAGCAAAAGCTTAAAATGCTTAAGTTTTGGAAAATTATCCTGTGATTCACGTAAAATGCCCCAATGGTAAATTTGATGGTTCACAGCTTTTACCATAGCCCCACTGTCTGTCAGTGAATTGTCTGGCCATCTGCCCCAGCCACAGAGGGCCTGTGTCACAGTCCCCCCACAAGCTCCCTGTCACCCAATGACTCAGTGACCCACTGGGCCTAAAACCAGGGCCTAAAATATTAACATTTGTCCTGGTTCTTTCAAGTAAGACTCATCCGTATCACTCATCACAGCACACTTTCATAGCCATTCTACTTTACTTTTAGTAATTGTCATTAGTTTCTTTCTGTCCCTAACTTTCAAACTTTGCCATAAGTGTGTGTGTATCCAAAAATATTAAAAAACAAGATATAAAGGGTTGCATCCTGTCAGGGTGTTAGGAGTCTCCTGGAGTCTTGGACCACACTCTCTGTGGATGATGGGAAAGTGCTGGGTAAGATTCAGAAGAGACAGGAACAGAAAATGAGACCAAAATCACAGAATGCTGGTCCTTGTGACCCTTTCTAAACCACATGGTATGGGAGGTGGTCACTGTAGAATTTTATAATGGCACTTCTTTGGATGATGGCATGCAGTTTGGAATGTTTTCCTTAGCACTGGTTGGAAGAAAGCTGGGGACAAGTTGACCTCAGACACTAAGTCAAGTCAGTGAGAAACCCATGAATCAATCAAGAGAGGCAAAAGTGGGAAAAAATAAAGGAACTAGAATCATGACTTGCATGACATGTGTGGGGGACAAAGGGTCTGATGTTACTTCCAGTCTCGAGCAACCTTCTGTGTCACAAGCCCAGTGTCCCTGTCCTCTGGCCCCCAGGAGCCACCTTTCCACTGTCCTGTCTGCTCCTGTCTTTTTTGGTTGAATACTGAGAATTATTTTGGTGCAAGTCATCAAGGGTAGGAGACCCTAACATGGGCAGCTTCTCCTGCTGGTGCCTCCTGAAGTCACTATGCTCATGTTTTGTGTCTCCTGGGTCTAGATCTAGGACAACCACATGGCCTCAGTCCTGCTGTTGCTCAGGACACTGAGTTCCTGAGAGGTGGTGAGCAGCAGGCCGGGGTAGGAAGTGCAGGATCCATGTAGCACTGCCTGCTACTTTGGTCTCTGACAAAACAGATTTCTTAGAAAATCAGGGGGCAGCTAGGAGGTGGTGTCCTGCAGGGTCAGGGGTCTGCAAGGAAAACACCCATAGCAGCAGAATGGGAGCAGCAATGTCCTGTTTGACACAGCACCTCTGAAGGGCCTCGGTCATCACCCAGTGAGTGTGGAGAGGAGCCCTGACGTCCATATAGCAATCATGTGGGTGGGTCATCCAGCCTCTCAGCATGATGAAGGAAGAAAATGGAGAAACAAACAACAACAGAAAATCAGTAGAACAAGAAAGAGGGAGTGGCACCCAGAGGAATAAGATTCATTGCAAGTGACGTGACAGCAAGTAGAAGAGGATTTCAACACAAATCCTCAAGTGAATGCATGAAGATGGGCTTTGGAGCACCAGGAGCATGGGGCATTCCGAGAGGACCGGGTGAGGAAAATCAGCCCTCAGATTGGGTGAGGTAGAACTGGATGAGAGAGGAATGGGACCGCATTAAAAAGACTGATGAAGAAACTAAACACAAAGTAAAATGAAATCAAGATTGAATACAATAAACAATGAACTCATACGTGCACCATGAGTGAGCAGAATTAAATTAATTGAATTAGCTGAATTAAGGTCAGTATACCACAGAATTAAAGGCTGCATATGCAGGGTGATTCCAGCCCAGTTCGCTAAGCTGTGGAATCAGCACGGCAAATACACATGCAAAGAAATGTTACTGAGCCATTTGGAGGAGTGAAGCCATCATTTGCTGGAAAATGGGCAGAACTGGAGCTCACTGTGGGCAGTGAGATAAGGCAGTTCAGGTCGGCAAGTACGACATGCGTGCTCTCATGTGAGGGCTGGAGGAGACGCCAGAAAGCAGAGGAGCTGGTAGAGGAGAGGAAGGGGGAAGGGGAAGGTGAGAGGGAGCCTTGGAGTGGGAAAGGGAATATCCTTGGTATATTTCCTGCATATACAAATCTGCCAAAGTGGAACTCACTCATCTCTATAACTAATATGCACTAATATGCACTCATTATTTTAAAATCATACTCACTGCCCATGAAGTGTTGTGTGACATCTACTGCAAAAACTAATACTTTTTGGTTGATCTGTATAAATTTATACATATTTATATTGCCTCCAATTTAAGCACGTACGTGTGCCCAAACATCAATAAAAATAATATTTGTTAGGAAAAACAATCAAGGAGAGAAAAGACAAATCTGAGAAGCTGTGCAGAGCATAAGGAAAGTTTACAGAGTGAATGTTTGATGAGTACAGAGATCACTTCTATCCCCGAAGAAGACATGAAAGCGGGGAGATGAGAAGGCACAATCAAAGAAATGGGAGAGGCCTTGCTAGGCAGATATGCAGCTGGTCACCTTCTTCCAGGCAAAGTTAATTAAAAATATTTCCACAAGTGGTATTCTTGAACAGAGAAAATGCAGACTGCCATTTTGTTTTTGCTGGGAAAATTAGAACAATAAGAACAATAAGGATAACACTACTAACAACCGAAAAAGTTAAGTTTCTTGATCTCATACTACTTATTGTAAATTTTTCAGAGTGCTCTCAGTATATTTTTTAATCTAATCATTTCCTATCATTATGCCTGGTTCAAAGATAGGAAAACTGAGACACTGAAAGGGTAAGAAATTTGCTAGAGATCACACAGCCCACATGTGCCAGAATAGAAATTCAAAGCCAGGTACCAGACATGAAACTATTTCTTGAAAGATATCTTTAAAAATTAAAAATAGAAAACCTAGCAGAATGTAATAGAAAATATATACCTTCAGAGTCATGCAGGGGATAAACTGTCTACGCAAAAAGAATCAAAAGAATATAATAAGCAAGCATGTGTGCACCGTGTACACACAGCACAGAGCCCAAAAAGGATAAGAAAAACTGATGTATCCTCATAATTATAACCACAAATAAACTACCTTGTCCCCCCAAAACAAAAAATTATTAAGCAAAATCATATTCCTACAACATAGTCTTTTGGAAAAATACATCACAAACAGGAAGACATTAAAAAAAGAAGCAAGCAATAGGATAAGAAAATATAGGTCTAACAAATGTAACAAAAGAAAATCAGAAATTGCAGGTATAGTATCAGAGTAAAATAAATTCAAATAATATATGTAAAATAATTAGAGGGTAATTTTACAAAAGTTACTATTCTCAGGAGATGTTTCCATAGACATCACACACATTTTTATTAAAACATATTAATTATAAACTACCATGTATGTAACATTAAGAAAAATGAATATACAAATGTATTAGATGCTGTAATACACGATCACTGACTGATGTGCTCAATGAAAAATAATTAGGAAGATAGCATAATAAAATCAGATTTATTAAATGTACTCAACAGACAGAAGTTCTCTGCATTTGTGTCATCCTTGAACATTTACAAAGTTAAACAGCAAATTCAATAATATCCCATGGGAATGAAGCATACAGTCATGTACTGCAAATATCTTTATAATAAACTAGAAATACATGAACACTTTAAATGCAAATATTGAAAATATCAATTCTAATGTCGAAGGAGAAATGTAAACTATAATTATCAAACACGTGCAAAATTACAACACTAACTCAAATACACTGTGAGAGACAATTGTGATCACTGACGTCTGGGCAGATTGGCAAAACGCGATTTCCGGTGTTTCCATGGGCGTAGTTTAAAGATGATTGACACGCAGGCCAGCAAGCTGAAGGGGAAGGACCCACCCCGATGGTGACACCAACCAATAGGCTTGTAGCCTGATGGACAGGCAGGAGGAAGAAGGAGGAAGTCAGCCTGCGCCTGCGTTTGAAAAGCTCCGCTGTGCTTGAGCGTGTCTTATGCTGCCGTGGCTGGCTGACGTCAGGTTCGCGTTTCTTCAGGGTTCTCTGGGGAGCTTGCACATCATAGTGCTGGGCCGGTGCTGCGGCGTTTGTCCCTCTCGTGCTGCCGCTTCCAGCTTCCTGCAGGGGCAGCACCTGCGTCCTCTTGCCTGCAGCAGGCAGATGGCGGCTGTGGGGCGTGCGGCCCCCGCCCTCCAGGCGCATCTCGGGAAGCGCTTGCATACGCTTTGAATGCGTACTGATTTTGTTTCTGCGGAGAACCCCCGAGAATCTCTAGATACAGCTGAGTCTCATCTTCTTTTCATCGGGTTGCATGTTTAAAACGTCTAACACATAGCATGTGTGTCTTTTGGGGTACGACTTCGAGATACAATTTTTAAAGTGTAAGATAGCAACGTCAACAATTTCGCACTGAAGGGGGAAATAAAATTTTAAATAACAGCCTGCCCAGGATAACTGCCAAGACCAAGCAGACGTGTCCAGCAGGCCGATAACAGAACACACCTTCCTTTGTGTAAACCCCTGTCCTAACTACCTTTGTGTAACTGATGGCCTTGCAGTTTAACTTCATATCTAACGGGGCATTTCTTTCTTTGTGTGACTTATGCCTGTTTAATTGATGACCTTGCAATGTAACTTGAGATGTTCAGACTCCCTCCACAACCCACGATGTCACCCAACCCGCCAATAACAGTGCAACAAATCTGCCATTGTACCTCCCCACTTGCTCGCCATATAAAAGCCTCAAAACCCATCGCAGGGTGAGGCTGACTCTTCGGGAGAGATACCAGTCAGGCTCATCGGTGTAATAAACTGCCTCCAAAACCTTCTCTGTGCCGTTTCTTTCCATGTTTATTCTGTTTTCTGTAGCAACACAGTGGGATTTTTGAAAAAGGCCAGAACAGTACGGAGGGGATGTAACGAAGCCACACAGACCTTTAAAGGGAAAAGAACAACTAACAGTGACTTTGTTAAACATTTAGCTGAAGAATTTATATAAAATATAACGAAAACTCTAGGAAAGCAGGAGGAAAGAAGGGACACAGTGCATCAGTAAATTGGAGCAGTTTAATTGGTTATTTGCAAATGATAAGAACTCAATAAAATCATAATGCATGAGGCAAAACTAATAGGAAAAACCATTATGCATGTATTCATTACCAAAGACAAAAACTGAAATATAATCGTAGGTTTCGATGACCTTTTAGAATATCAGGACACACTAATATTAGAGAAATATGCATGTGTCAAAGCTAAGCAAATACACTAGTTATCATAAAATAAAAATTTTATGGGCCCAATTTGTATAGTTAAGTTCTTTTAAAACTTTAAAGTAAAGAAAACTCTTGGTTTTCTTTTTTTCAAATATATATGGCACTAAAAAGTAAGGTTTTTTTCCAATTAACTTGATGTCGATATCTGGCAAGATTAGTGATCCAAGATAAAAATGCAAGTTCATCTCATTTGTAATAAAAATATAAAATACTAGAAAACCCAATTCACTGATCTACTCCAAGAACAGTATAAATCAACAGATGTTGCTCAGGAAGGTAAAAGACTTTCCCATTAGAAAATCGAATATGTGAAGTATTCCACTGATAGGAAGAAAAGCTGCACAGGCTGAAAATCACAGTCCCAGGGAGGGAGAGACCGCCCCCTCTCCTCACAGGCCGAGGAAGGTACACAGGGTCAAGGCTGCTTTACAAGGCCTGTGAAAGACAAGCGAATTCATTAGCCACTCTTGGTCGTTAGTGCTAATCTTCCTGATACACTAATAAGAGTATTTTCTAGCACTGCATCTAATGGCAAAATGCTAAAATGACTTGGTACAGCAATGAAAAATACAAATATCTATACCATTAGGGTTCAGTTATCCATATGGGTTCCAGGATTCCCAGCCCTCCTCCCCTCAGTAAATAGCAAACTCCAAATCCCGTAGATAAGATGGTGTAGTATTTGGGTATTACCTGCATATGTCCTCCTACATATATTAAACCATCACTAGATTATTCTTAATGCCTAATGCAATGGAAATGCTATGTAAATACTGCTCTGCTGTGTTTTTTAGGGAATAATTATAAGACATGTGTGCTTGTGTTTGGTACAGATGCATTTTCTCTCCAACATCTTTAACTTTCAGCTGATTGGATCCACAGACGTGACGTCACATCTGTGGATCCAATCAGCTGAAAGTTAAAGACGTTAGAAAGCATCACTGGGAATTATTTTCTGTTTGTTCTAGCCAACTTCATAAAATCATAAAAATAAGTGAGGTATAAATTGCGGAAATGAAAGTTATCCTATAGCGATAAGATGGCCTATCTATGAAATTAGAGTCTCAACAGAAAAACAAATCAGTGAGTAGGAACACCGAGCAAACCAGCATGATACTGTGAAGCATAGTGTTGGACTTACCTACCGTTTCTTCCTGGCACACAGCTCCCTCAGTGCTTGGAATCTTCCAAGCGCTAAGGGTCTGTTGGGACCATGGTGAGTTGCTTGCTTTGAGGCGGGTGTGGTGGCTTCACCAGAGAGGCCAGTACAGATATGAGGGTCTGAACTTTTAGTTCTTCCTCTGCAGAGTGCTGAGAGGTGAAAAGCTAAGTTAGCTACACTGCCCAAGGTTATAGTCATGTCACAAGCCATCATAATTATACAGTGAAGTCTCCGTGAAAATCCAGATCCGAGGGTTTGCAGAGCTTCCCGACAGTTGAACACTCAGAGGTCCAAGTGACCAGTGATCCATCCAGAGAGAACATGAAGCTCCTCACCCCACCCGTACTCCTTACCCTGTGCCTCCTTTCTAATTACCCGGGGAGTGCGAATGCTTCCCTGAGTTCTGTGAGCCGCTCAGGCAGACAAATTGAACTGGAGAAGGGAGTTGTGGGACCTTGGAGTTGTAACCAGGCAGGAGGATGACCTGGGCTTGCAGTTAGCCGCCTGAGAGGGGAGATCGTGGGACCAAGCCCTCCACCCGTGGGACATGGCACTGTCTGCAGGTGTCAGGGGTCAGAGTTGAGGTTATGGGGGAACCCCGTCGGTGTGTGCAGCAGAATTAATTTCTTGCTTGCTGGTGGGGAGAAGCACTCACCACTGCTGAGTTCACAGAAGTCTTTTGTGTTGATTGCGTTGTGAAAACAGAAAAAAAGAAACAGGCTGTTTGGTTTTTTTCCCCTGACATAAATGGCCAAGTCTAAACTGTACACACACTTCACACATGAGAACTTTCTCCTGTTCCAGAAATAACTGATTAGTGAGTGTAATTGAAAATATTTCCTTCCTCAGAGATAATATAAAAACTAGCCAGGACCAAGTTTCAAACAATGTAAGACCTATACTGAGAAAATCTAATATTTTATAGTAGAGAATGCTGTGGGACTTCAAGGAAGGGTTAAAATATTATTATTCTTGCTGATTGAAAAGTACAATTTTGTAAAGCTATCCATTATCAGCAAACAATTACAATTGCAGTTTATACACATTTATAGTTATAATTGTCCTAATAGTTTAATATGATGGAACGTAATTTATCATTATAATTCAAAATTTTAATATAAAATTATAATTGTGAGTATAAACCAATATAGCCTTAAGATAAGCCTGAGTACCTAAAAACATTTAGCATACGGTAATAGTGATATTTCAGGTGACTGGAGGAGGAGTAGAAAATTAGAAAAATTATGGCAATTGGCTGACTGGATATTTACTCTTGTGAAAATGTTCCCATTTATGAAACTAAAGTAATGCAAAAAATATCATGTGCCAAGTGTTTAAAATGTAAGGTATAAATGAATTCATGAAATATCAAATGACTTCAAAATCTAGCACAACAGAATGTAGAATACCTTCCCAGGTGAATCACAGAGCCAGATTACACAATTGTGTCCTACTGTATAAAACTGAAGATGTTTGTGCACCAAAAGGGAGATGTGTGTGTCATTTATGAAATGGTGACATAGAGAAAAAGAAGGTAAATTGACTGCAGAATTGGAATTCAAGTGGTTAATCACTTCCGCCATAAACCGGCATGAAGTTTTGGAAGCACAATTGTACAACAGCGTCTGAAGCCATAAGAGTCTTCATAATATCTCATCTTCGAGTTCTCTTCAAGGGATGCTTCCTAAGAAATTAATCAAGTATATGTTCAGAGTCTTAGTCTCCACAACGTGTGTCAGAGCATTGTTTAAAATGTTGTTTTTCTTTGTTTTTTGTTTTTTTGAGACAGAGTCTCACTGCGCAGTTCATGCTAGCCTTGAGCCCACTTTTGTAGCCCAGGCTGGTCTCAAACTCACAATTCTCCTGCCTCAGCCTCCCGAGTGCTAGGATCACGGCATGTGCCACCATGCCTGGCTAAATTGACTTTTTTAATGGTGTCAGTTTGGTTGATCACGATAAATCAGTGCTTGGGGACTGTGCTGGGTGGTTTCTTGCTTTGTATCTAGATGTGTGGAGGGAGGAGAGAAAACACCATTTCCCGCATGCCCCCTTCCCTTCCCATGCACAGAGCAGTTGCACCCCCCAGCCTCTCCCTCTCAGCCTGGCTGCTCTGACCTCAGTGTGCCCCGGGGCAATGGATTCTGTCAGCAGAAGGCAGCAGGCACTTATAAGCAAAAAATGTTTTTCTTTATAAACAGAGAAGCAAAATAAATAAGTTATCCCGACAAACCAATTATGTGTGAACAGAACGTGTACGTACGTGTGCAGTGTGTGCATGGTCAGGAGAACATATACAGATGCATAAAACTCTTAATTTCTTAAAACTCTTAATTTCTTTGCTAGACAGCTGTCCAGCAAAGGTTACTTCTCCACTTGTGCTATTGTCTCAGGTTAGGCCTGCTAGAAACAGACTCAGAGAGAAAGCAGAGGAGTTGGATGCAGAAATTGGACGCATGTCTGTAAAGAAGGGAGCAGCCAGGAATCAGCAGAGGGAGAGACTGATGTACCACACAGAAATTTCTGTTGCTCCCACAGAGTTCAGGAGCTGGGACCCTCCTCTGAGTTTTCCCCAGTTGAAGCAAGGGGCTGGGTCTGTGACTCCAGGAGATGCTAGCCACAGGCAGTGCTCAGAGGCACAGCCAGCTGTGAGCCTCCAGCAGCTCTCCCAGCAGCCTGGGGAGGAAGACCACCAGGTCCACCATGGCCTGCAGTGTAGCCAGGGTGTAGGGCAGGGGTCCATGAGCAGAGCCTCTCCAGGGACGCACAGGCAGAGCACATGGAGGTGCTGCTGGCGCTGTCTGGCAGGGTGGTTAAGGTGCAAGGCTCCCTGCATGTTCCAGGCCAGGCCACGCTGTGGGACAACAACAAGGACTCCAAAACCCTAAGAATTTTTAACACAGACCAAGCATATTCGTTACAAACCCGCATCCTCTGTCCTGACATGTTTCAAGGAAGTTCTTCTCCATCTGCTGACTCCGGGATCTGATCTGGATCTGCTTCAGCCGTGCCCCTCTGCTCTCTCTACCTGAGGTGGTGAGGGTCAAGGGGGCTGGACCGTGTGTGGACGTCCACTGTCTCCCCTGAGGTGACGGACCTTCTTCTCTGGAAGCTCACTGGTCAGACTGGTCGTGGTAACGCAAGGAGACGGAACACAACTCCTCAAGAGTCAGGGATAAGATGGAATCTTGTCTTCCAGTGAGAACACAGTGACCTTCAGGACCTGGAGCAGGGCAGTGGCTCCTGTTACAATTTGATTCAAAAATGGCCCCCAGAAGGCTCCTACATTGGGAGGTGAGGCATGGGAGAGTGATTGATCATGGCCATGTGCAGAGTTCCTTAGTGGATTAATCCTCTGAGGAGCTCCTAGCTGAACGTGCTGTTAGAAGGTGGGACCCAGTCAGAGGAGAGGGTCACTGCGGGATGTGACCTGGAAGCAGAAACTCTCCATCCAGGCCACTTCCTCTCTCTTGGGTGCTTCCTGCTGGTGTTCTCTCTCCCTCTCTCTCTCTCCCTCTCTCTCTCTGTCTCTTTCTCTTTTTCTCTCTCTCTTACCCTCTCCCTTCCCCACCATAAGCCGAGCCACCTCCTCCACCAGACCCCTCCTGCACACTGTTTCTGCCTCAGAGCCAACCATGGGCAGAAATCTCCAAAAACGCAGGTCAAAATGAACCCTTCCACCTTTAGGTTCTGTATGTCAAGAAGTTTGTCCTAACAACGATAAGGTACCTAATATTTTTCCAGACCAGACACTGGGTCCCTAAATGACCTCCCGTAGGACACTTGGCTCCTCACATTGGACTGAGGAAGAAATAAACTATTACTGCCCAAGTTGATTCATCTACCTGTGTGCTAGATGCATTTGTTACAATATGTAGTGTTACTTCAGCGATTATATTCTGTTTTGGGCTTTTCTGAGTTTTTCAAACTTTCTACAGCTAACATACATCACCTCATAACTACACAAAAATTATTTTTGAGGATGCATGACATCCACTCTCCTTCAAATGTTCAAAGTATTGTGGCCCTTGGATATCTTTTACTTGCATTTTTTCTCACTTACTACTTGATCTCTTCCAAGCTTTTAGCAACTCAGAGTCCACCAAGGGCTTTAGTTCAAATTTAGGTTTGGATTTAGGACATTGCTAATTCAGGACCTACAAAATAAATGTCCTTGCTTGCTTTTAGCCTGTGGACTAGGGCACAGGTTCTATCATACAAAGTAACATTGAGATTGCTGTCCACTTAAATACCTGAAAAACACCTGGAAATGTAATCTGAAGCCCTTGTCTTGCTACAGTCACTAGGTTAAAAAATCGTGGAACAGAAGCCATGCCAATATCGCTATTTTCAGGATCCTATCATTATGACTTAGAAATTGTAATACATTTAAAGATACTTTATAGGATGAGATGATTTCACAGTTTAAGTTTCTTAATGTAGTTGATTTTTAAAACAAATTATTTTAATATGTTCAGTAATTCTAGCCCAAAATATTTATCTCAGTATTAGATGTTTCAATGAGAATATTATCATGTCAATGATTATGGAGAATATATATTTTTAAAATATTAAATACTACCAAAAATTTTGAAGTAAAAAATTTTAAATGAATTTCTTATCAAGAATTTTACCTTAGACTATATATTACCTAATACTATGTAATTTTTATTAGGACATCTATAACACTGTTGTGTCTGTCACCTTCAAAACGTTGGATTATGTATAACGTATTTTGCTAATCTGCATGTAAAATATATAGACAACATACTTTATGATTTTCAATCATGTTACCTATAAATGTCTTTAAGATACTTTCTGTATCATTTTTTAAACGCAAACTTTACTGCGGTTATGATTTACATACCACAATGTAGTCAATAACAGAGGTTAAAATGATGTATTTATTATATAGTATATATATTTATAAATAGATTAATATAAATAGATTCAATAGGTATTTTTGTACCTTTTTAAAAATTTGAAATTAATAATTAGAAAACTTTAGATTCAACATATTTACCCATGAGATATAATTTCTACTGGCCTCTTGATAAAATCAGAGACAGGAAACTATCCATTAAAAATATTTATTTTATAATTTAATCTGTTCAAAACAATAGACTCTTATGTTGCGGGGGGAGGTCAGAAATACCTGGTTGTATGTAAGGAAGAACTGTGAAGTTTTTAGATTGAATAATATTTTATATTTTCTTAGATAGAAATATAATAATCTATTCCAATCACTGAGAAATAGAGTAGGAGATTTTAAATTGAAATGTTTGTGGTATTGCAAAATGTTAGACCTCATAAATTATTATTCCTAACACATCATATAAATATTTTTTAGAATTATATTCTCAGACATTTTATAATAATTACCACAGTGAGCTTCATAGCACTAAATATAAAATATTTATGGAGTATAACACCTTGTATACCATTTGGCCAGACTGTAAACTAGTAACCTTTTATCTAGGTATTAAATATTTGCCTTTATTTTACATTTATACAACTCTAAGCTTGTTTTAGTTTTTGAGGTGAGTTTTTATATCTAATTCCATGGCACATGCTGATTTTTCCATTTAATACCATTTTGTAGGGAGAAAAAGATGACATCAATGTCAAAATTCTCTGAAATAGAAATATTTAGAGAGCTGGTGCAAATGGACACTCATGGAACCAAGTTCAATAAATTATCTGAGGCAAATCGCTAACTATGTGTAATTATTTTAATATGTATCATTAAGCCACATTTTTTGTGGTGTGCATTTCCACTTTTACATTGCTTCCTTGTTTCTAGTCCAAGGACATATTTCAGTGTTATAATTTCTTCCGCCTAATGTGACCATTATTTGTGTTTTAGGAGTGATTTGTAGATTTTTTTTTGACAAGGGACAGGGGGTCCTTCATAGCATAGATATAGGAAATTAGTAGGAAACTACAGTTGCTCATTGTTATGCGGACGATTTAGCGGACTCGTATGAGCTATGCTACCTTCAATTTTCTGTACTTCCTCTCTCTCTTAAAGAATTTCCATTTCTATGTCACTTTTGACAAGGTTTTTTCTAAATGATTTACCTTATGCCCCTGACTTGCCTTGAAAGGGTAGTAAAACTTCAAGAGAGAGCCACGCTAGGATCTCAGACTACACGCAGGACGCAGAAGATAGACACTGATCGTGCAGACATTAACTTACTTGATTCCTGTAAAAGTCTCTCCCCATCAGCCTTTCATGAGGCTCAGAGCCAGTAATCCTCTGCCCAGGGGACTCAGCCAGCTGGGTAACCAGCAGGATCTGAATCTCAGTTCCTCATCCCTGGGTCCCAGCACCTTGCCCGTCCCATGCGGCTGGAGATGGCGCGTGTGTGGCACACAGAATGCGAGGAATGTGCCCAAGTTTCCTGCTACGGTCTGCCCATAGAGAAAGACAGTAGCAGTGGGAAGGTGGGGGTCCGTGCCCCCACACAGCGGCACTAGACGTTGGGAATGAAAGCGTGTCCCTGTCAGCGTGGTAGATGTTGCCACCACCATTTGCGTTTGGGAGAAGATGATTTTTCTTTCTTGTGTGTCTAAAATGAAACAGCCCATCCTATGTCCATTACTCCTTCTCACATTAAGTACCGAGTGCACTTTCAACCCAAGGAAACTGTGACAACTTCAGGCCATCAGCCCCAACAGCAGCCTTCCTCATAAAGGGTGAGTATTATGTCTCTTTCATGAGAATTAAAGATCTAATCTGGCCAGAGCTCCATCGATGCTGATCGGAGACGGAGGCTTCTTCAGAAACGGGAGTCACATGATTACCTTTTATGGATGAAGTATTCTAATTATTCAGTGGGGATTCGTTTCAGGTTACAGGATTTTTATTGGAAACCATTTACTTTTCAGTACCTGTCACTCGAAGTGGACAATGTAGAGGCACATAGAAGAATTACCGGAGCTCAAGGCCAGGCCCTCTGTAATTTGCATACACCCATATAATATAATTTTTATCTTCTTTTCACATAGGAAGGCAGTGAAATTGCCGACATCATCCACAGACTGCTGCATATCATATTGGTTGTAGCAAACTGTTAATAATAATAATGCAGGAAATTCAATTTTAGGAACCGGCTATATTTATCTACACAAGAAGAACTTCCACAGATACTAACTAGAGCAAACGAAGGGGAGAATGTATATTTTCTCCTTCTCTTCTTTTTCTTTACTGTTCACGATGTTAGAAATTAAATCTAGTGCATAATTTCCTGCAGCAACTGGATGATTTTAATAATGAAGATTAAACAAAGAACAGACAGATGACTAAGAGGGAAAAAACCTGTAAGCAAACAAGCATGAGTTGAAATCTATAAGTTGTTCCACTAATGTATGCTACTGGCTGATCTTATTTCTGTTAAAGCAATTTGTGAAGCTGTTACATTTGGTTTATGCAGCTGGGGAAAATCACCAAATTCAGACGGCTGCATTCTCACACTGCGCCCTTACACCTTGCCCACTAATGTGTGTCGCCATGCAGATGAAGTCTCCAGAAGACACCTTGTCTTCGGAAAATATCACCTTGTCAATAAATTTGCATGTCCTCTGTTGCAAAATTATTCTAGGAAATGCCTTTCAGAGTGGCTCCCGTAAGGTGATGCCTTCCCAGCTGATGACGACATGCAGGGATTCGAGACTCTACCTGAGCTCTGCCACAAGCCGCCCACGCGCTCCCCCACCCTCCAAACACCAGCAGCCTGGACCACGAGGAAGCACAATCAGCACCCTGGGGTCTTAGAGGTAGGCAATGCCTGCGATATTTCCCTGTTGGAGAGGAGCTTTGTGCCCCCGTGGGAAGCCTGCAGCAAGTGGCAATGAGAGGACCTGTGACTGAGTTTGTGATGGGAAGCAGAGGAAAGGATTCACAGAGCAGCTGGATAACAGGTAGTAGTGCACCCTGTGGGCATGCTGGGGCTCCTGCCTGAGTACCTGCCAGGGTCCCCTCAGTTCAGAGATGCTGGCTAAGTAGGTGGTCATGGAAACTGCTTACTTCTGTGGATTTCAACATACCCTCCAAAGGAGGGCTTTGGGGCACATGGCAGAACAGGCACCACTCTGGGGATGAGTGATGAGTTATGGCCAGTGACAAACTCACCTATCATTATCTGAAGTCTTCAAAGCACCTCTGAGCTTTCACTGTTGCCTGCTACAAAGTTAACTCCAACATAAGCCCTCGACCCAGTGGCTTAGCAGTCTCCACAAAGCTGCAGGAGGAAGCACCCTCTCCTCTGCTAACCTCCCCTCTCCCGGCACGCTAGATCAACCCCAACCTCAGAACCCTTCACTGCCCAGCTCCAGGAGCAGGAACCCAAGCCAAGTGGTCTGAAGAGAGCCCAGTGTCAAAAAATTCACATTGACACGCTGATCACAAGCAGTGTGGAACCGAAAGTTTTTGAACAAACCATTTGAGAGTGTGTAACACACTTGTGAAAATATTCAAGGCATAATTAGATAAATAACAGATCCAGTGTCTATTTTTACTTTGCGTTGATGAGAAGCTTTGCAGGAGAGACTGCTGGTAGTTAATTCTCCTTAACAACAATCTGTGTAATCACAAACCCCAATTAGCCCTGCCTCCTCCATGCTATACAAACTATTTCCTTAGCGCCTCACATCACTACTTTGTAATTAGCTTTCATCTGCACGAGCTTTGACTAAAAAAATATAAAAGAGTGTAAGTGATTGTACTGCCACTCAGTATTCTGCGAAATAATCGCTAGCGATTTCAATCAGATTAATTTTATCACCCGTATTAAGGAAAATTACCTCCCTCTTCACTCTCTACAGCTGAGGGCTATTTCATTTCCTGAGATGTTCATAAAAGCATAATATAAAGCAATCTGTAATTGTAAATATCCTTCCCTAATAACTTTGAGATATTTCCTTAATACATCTTTACATTTGGAGTTTCCGTTCCATAAAATACGGTAACAAGTGCTCTATTATGTTTTAAGTGTGCGCTGTTAAGCTGGACAACTTAGTGCTGTCCTTCCTGTTTTTACATAGGGTTATATTTAACTTGCAGATAATGAGAACAAGGTTTAAAAGTGATGGAGCGGAATAATGGCGTTACAGCAATAATATATCTTGCCTCTGTGAGGAGTCGAACTTTACAGCCCTATTTCAGGTCAGGCAACACGGATGCCATTTTTCACAGCCTGACAACCTTCACCTTCACCCAAACTCTACGTGGTCTAAACACATTTCCCAGCCAGGACGCAGGCCTCCTGCGGTTGTGTCCTTCCTCATGGACACCTTCAGACAGCAGCACAGAAGGAGGAAGAAAGGAAGGGGGCGATCAGTAGACTGTCTGGATATGGATTCCTGGAGGATTCAAGAGCCCCAGATGTGGCCATCCAAAGGACTGAGGTCTTCCAGGAAGAGTGAGTGGCTGCAAGATAGGTTTCTCTCCACAGTGCACAGGGGCTGGGTCTCTACCGTTTGGTGGGGGGTCACCTCTACTCAGTCAGATGTCAGGCACTGTTTGACATCTACAGAGACAAGCGGCTGTCCATGGTGTGTTGGATACTGTACTACAGCCTCTGATCCAACCAGTCAGCTTATCAGCGGGCCATTCCATCCAAGTTAAAACCAGCAGATCTGTCTTGGTTACTTTTCTCTCTTGCTGAGCCAAAATACCTGACACCCAGAACTAAGGAAAGAAAGGTTTATTTAGCTCACAGTTTGTGGAGGTTTCAGTCCATACTCAGCTGATTCTAAGGCAGAGTGGCACATGGTACAGGGCAACAGTTCACGGTGGAGGAAAACAGCAAAAGCAAGAAAAGCAGAAAGGGAGGAGCAGCAGAAAGCAGCCTCTTTCCCTTCCTTATATTGTATGCAGGCTACCTGCCCTAGGGCAGGCATAGCACTCATACCCATAATCCCAGTATTGGACTGCAATCCCAGTATTGGGCCACAAATCAATCATAAGCTTTAGAAACCAGCCCCGAGACAGTGTGAGTCTTTGGGGGGACGTCCAGACACAAACCATAACAGATGGGGCCACTTCTACTCAGCCAGAAGTCAGACACTGTTTGACATGTACAGAGACAAGGGCCATCCATGGTGCCCTGGACACTGCATTATAGCCTCTGCTCTCAACCAGTCAACTTATCAGTGGGCCATTCCATCAGAGTTACAACCAGCAGCTGGATTTTAGAAGCCCTGAGGATTTAGAGTCCCAAACTGCATCAAAGCCCAAAGCTGGAGGCCCTGGGGAATTCCTTTGAAACTGCACTGATAGTATTAAAATGCAGTTTGTATCATGAGCTACTTCTCCATAGTTTCATGCATAAGAAGTTTACCAGCGTCTAAAGTCTGACATTCTTAGACAAAACACACAACTGTATATATCTGTCCTGGTGGGAACAGATCATTTAAATTTGATAAAGACCACAGGGGGTGGGCTGCCAAAGAGGGGAGACCTATCCCTGGAGGCAGTGGACCTTGAATTGTTCTCCTACAGCCAGGCCCCATAGGGAAATGAAGTGTTCAGATGACTTTAATCTTCTCCCCTTCAGCAAACACAGTGGCTTTGGCCAGCTCGGCTCCAAAGTACTCTCTCCTGCTTAACATTCTTCAAGCTTCCCTGCATCTGGAGGGTTTGCATGGTTGACTTTTTAAAATTTTCTGTTCTGTACAATCACATAATGTGAACCAAAACTTTGGTGTTTGAAATGAAAAGGGGAAAGAAAACAAGGTCACTCAAATCATTTGTTCTCTTTGCTCTTTGCTGACCAGGTGACAGTGGGATGCAGGGCGTCCTTCCCCAGGCAGCGCACAGCTCCCATTTCCTGGACTGCTTGTTTCCCACAGTTCAGGCATCACACGCAAGGGTGCTGCAAGACTGGCACCGGCTCTGTTGCTGAGACCCTTCCCTCAGCCCATCTGTTCTTGAGCAGGGCCCTGACCTGAGATGTAGGCAGCTGCAGGCAATGGTCTGGAGTGGCATTTGCACTCTAGGGCCCCGTGACCCTCACCACCTCAAGGACAGTGTGAGTGTGGAACAAAACCAGGACCCTGTAAATTAATTACACTTTTGTTTCCTCACTGCCTCAGTAATCAGAGGGAAAGGGGCTAACACATGTTCTTGTCTTGTATATCGAAATGCTTCCATCATAACAGAAGATCTTTCATAGCATGAAGATGCCCTTGGCGATTATGAGGGAAACGCAGAGTTGTGCATTTCACCAGAAATTGTACACCTGCGCAGACAGCAGCCAGGTGGGGACGTGGGTGTGTCATTATAGAATCCGTGATAAAGCCCTCATCCTGACCAGGGCAACTGCACTGTGGTATTGAAAACTGTCATTCTTCTTTTTTTAAAATTTTAAAAGTAAAAGAATGAAAACATATTAACAAACAGACAAGCATTTACAAAGTAGCATAAGAACAGTGCAGGCAACACTGAACTACATACAAGGGGACAGGGAATTAACAGTGGTTGTTGTATTACATACTGATAACTTCAAAATGGTTACTCAAGAAAACAAACACAGACGTGGAAGATTGATCAAATAATCATTAACTGTTCCTTTCAGTAAAGCAAGAGAAGTCAGTAGTACAACTATGTTAGCTCTCCTGTATGTACATATATACATAATTTTCCTCTTCTTTCTTTTCTCTTTTCCCTCATCCCAGTTGCTCTTTACTTTTGAGCAGTTTCCTTTCATTTCACAATGTTTATCATGCCTCCAAAACTGTGATTCTTAAACTTTTGAGCAATACCTCCCGACGTGGCTGGTGATAACAGACAGCTCATGAAGGAGTTCAGGGCAAATAATTGTAACACAGAATGCATGTTGGGAGGATAACTTCGTAAGTAGATGAAGAAGAATATATTTTGAATACCTTGCGCCCTACATTAGTGATCAATCTTCTGAAGGAAATCCCATGCCCTGCTATTTTCTCTAAAGTCCTAAAAAGCCTCAGAAAAAAACAACACGCTTGTAAATGGTGGTGACAGGAACATATGTTCATACCTGTGAGGCTGATGAGGGGCAGAAATGACCAGGGAAGTGTGCGATGCTGTGTCTGACCCACATATGGTCCAGGAAGGTGGCCTCTGTAGGAAGCTAAGCTCAGTTGCTCTCTGCTTTAATGGAGTTTCAGGGACACAACCAGCAAAAGATTGTCTTTCACACTGGAGAATTACCTTAAGAGAAAAAGCTGTCATTACTGAAACATTTCTTAACCTGTTTACTTTGAAATCTCATAAAGGACAGTTTAGTTTAGAATCATCACTTTCTATGAGCCCAAAGAGTTGTGAGGATTCATTTCTTAGTTTATTTCTTCCTTGGGTGATGTTTTTTATTGGATACTTACGATATGCTGAATGTTATTCTGAGAGCTGGATGTTAAAGTGAGACTCTTGCTTGCGTTTAATGCCATACATGGGAAATACCAGTCGGAACTTTTATTATTTCTCTTTCTTAGTGCTTCATCCCTGCTGCAAGGGTAACTAATGCAAGGAAGGAACACAAGGTGGGAAACTGTGAGATCCTTTTCCAAGTTTTTATGTCACATGTGTCTGAAAAGAGGGTAAAGTGGAGAAACTCAAGTCACCCAGCACATTTTAAACTTGCATCTTTCAGTAATAAAAGTAAAAAGAAAGATATTTAGGCTGATCTGAGACAAGTCAAAAATGTTTAATTTTATTTTAAGCCGTGCTGTTCAGAGAGAGCAGCTCTGGCAGAGGTCCCCTGCCCAGCCTTCTGACCCTGACACCCCACTTGCCCACATGAGCAGCCTGGTGCCTGAGTCTGTAGTCCCCAAAGGCCGGTTGCTGAGCTCAGCCTGGAGCACAGTGTGAGGCAATGCTCACGTGTGCAGAAAGAGCAAGGAGTAACAGAAAAAGACACAGGAGAACCAGGCGTGTTCACTGGGTGTGGTGAGCTACAGAGACTTTTGCCCTAGTCTGACTGGGGAAAATGTGACCAAACCCCTGTCTAGCAGAAGAATTGAGGGCTGCACAATTCTGATTTTAAGAACGATGGGGAAATCCCTAAATATTCCACTCACTTCCACTGAAAGCAGGGTTCAAGCTCCATGAAGACTTGGCGTTTCATAGTATTGTGCTTCTGCTGTTTAGGCATGTATTAGTCAGCTCAGGCTGCTGTAACAAAATCCACAGACTGGAAGTTTAACTGTTTTGTTTTCTTCCAGTTCTGAAGACTGAAAGGACAAGATCATGGCCTGAACAGGGCTTGTGGTGGGGGCTGGGGGTGACAGCCTCTTCTTGCTGGGTTCTCATGTGACCTCTCCTCTCTGTGAGTCTGGAGACAGAATAAGCTCCCTGTTGTCTGGTCATACAGTACAGGGGTCTTACTGGATCACAACCCCACTCTTAGAATCTAATTTGGGATGAATTGTTTCCTTAGATGCTTCGTTTTCAAGTATAGATGCACTGCAGCTTGGGCCTCAGGCTGTGAATTTCTGAACACACTCAGTCCATAACGAAGGTGTGTCAGCATCCCAAGTAGGAGTACCCCACAGTGAGTATCCACTCACCTTCCAAGCTAGCACGAGATAGAATGGAAGAGTGGGAGTGGGCCTTGGTGAAGAGATATAACTCATCATACAACTAAAGAAGATGTGTATTCCAGGGTTTTCCACACTTGCTGTGTACCCAAAGCTAAGGGTACAGAGAGGAGGAAGCCAAGAACGCGCCCTCCTCGTGCTTCCTGTCTCTTTGCTCACTGCAGGGAGCAGTGAGCACGAGGAGCTCCTGGGACCTTCTGCAAACTAAGCAACAACATGCTTTATTTGCTTTGCTTGTGTATTGTTTTTGTTTTCAGAAGATGCCCTCTTTTCCCAGACTTTATTTTAAAAAAGTCACATAAAACTGTTCTCTGGGAAAGCCAAGGTGCATTAACCAAGGTCAGTAGTGGTTCCTGCCCTTCTTGGTCCTGCACTAGCTACAGAACATACACACCTAGTGGCACTCAGACATTTGAATAAAGTAAGTCTGTAAAGGATGAGAGAACTTCAATCCAGACATAAATATTCCAAATAAACAGGTACACAATTATACACAAAAAAACATCTGCTGAACATTTTTTTGGTAGAACTGCTCTGGATGGTTTTGTGTTTTTGGAGGTTTTTCTCTGTTTTTTACTTGATTATCTGTTTGTCCTTAGATCTTTTTTCTTTCCCTCATAGTTACTCTAGTATTTAAAATATATGTATTTACCTTATCACATCTATGTTAAAATAATTATACCACTACTCATGGACTATAGGACCCTCACAATAGTGCACTGGCATTTTCCACTCAAAACCTACTGATGACAAATTCTGTTAGCTTTTATTTGTTTTTAAATGTCTTGATTGTACCATGAATTTGAAGGCTATTTTTACAAGTTGTAGAATTCTACAGACTTTTGGTTGTTTTTCAACATTTAAAGATGTTTCAGTGACGTTTGACTTATATAGTTTCTAAACAGTACTGGCAGCAATTCTTTGGGTTCATTTATATAATGTGACTTTTGTCCAGTGAACTTTGAGACATTTTACTTTCTTAGAGCTTTCTGGCAACTTCCTGACCACGAATCTTAGAGCTCATGCCTGATGGCTTGCTGAGCATCTCAGATGGATGGGTTTATAATTTTCATTATCTTTGGAAATGTTTGTGCCATTATTGTTTGAATTATTTCAGAAGTGCCTCTCTCTCTTTTCCTCCTGATATCTGCAGATATCTATGTTATAGACCAGTGGTCTGTTCATCATTTTGGTCTTTTCTTTCTTCCGTCTTTATATATTTTCTACGGGCTTGCCTTCAAGTCCACTGGTCTTTTCTTCTACGGTATCTAACCTGCTATGAATCCCATCCTTAAATTCCCCACATCAGGTAATGTATTTTTTCTTTTCTATGGTTGCATTTGCCTCCTTTTTATTGTGTGCATTTCTGTGAGCATCGGATGGATGATCTTGGTTGTTAATTTGACTGGATTGAGAACATTGGTAAATACACTTCCAGATGTGTCTGTTAGGATCCTCTTCCCAGAGATGATTGTCACACACCTCAGCAAACTAAGGGGGTAAGACTAACCCTTAATGCGGGCAACAGTGTCCATCAGGCTGGGCACCTATGTGGAGGAAGAGCAGAAGGAGAAAGCTCACACCACAAGCACACCCAAATTTCTTGATCAGGCAAATTGTTTTTGCTGCTGCCATTTGCCACAGGCATCTGCCTCCAGATCCTTCAGCCCAACACAGGACTCTCCAGTGACTTAATAATATATATTCTCCCAACCAGGGACTCTCCAGGGAATCACCAGGCCTCCAGCCTCGAGCTGGGGCTGCATCCTTGGTCCCCCTTGTTCTGAGACCTCAGCTTCTTGGACAGAGTAGCTACTGGTTTCCTAGCTTTCTGTCCTGCAGATGGCCATCATGGGACCACCCAGCCTCCCTTGGATGAGCCAACCTAATCAACTCCTTAGATGTAGTTAGCAAACTCTATGGACATTGAGTAGAATTGTGCATATATCATTTTGGTGCTATTCCTCTGGAGAACCCTAATACATTTTGTTATTTTCATGATTTTCTATTAAGCTTTGTGACACATTTGTAATAGCACATTAAATCTATTATCTGCTCATGATATCAGCTCTGTCACTTATGTATCTGTTTCTAGTGACTGATTTTTTTTTCCTCCAGGTTATGGGTCACATTTTCTGGCTTCTTTAAATTTCCACTCATTTTTATTGGTTGTATCACACTGTGTGGTCATTACATTGTTGCATGCCTAGGTTTTGTGTCATTTGTATAAACTGTGGGACTTGGTTCTCGAAGATAGCTCTCTTGCAGAATCATATTTTGCTCTCTCTCTCTCTTCCCCTCTATCTCTCCCTAACTCCCTCCCTTCACCCCCCTTTCTCATGTGTGTCTATCTGTGTGTGTGTGTGTGTGTGTGTGTGTGTGTGTGTGTGTAGTTCTCTCCTCTCTGGCACTCTGCTTTGCAAATTTTAGCCACACGAATAGACTGAACTCCATTCATTTCCCAATGATAAAGCTTCTCACACACAAAAAAAAAATATTCTAAAAGGACCACATTCTAATCCTTATCAAGCCTCAAATACTACCTAAATGTCTAGAGAATAGCTTTTAGGATCCATTTGAACAGAACCATAAAGAGATTGTCTGAGGAGGATTTAAATCCTGACATTTGAGATCCCCTAAAAGATGAATAATTATTCCAACTAAACTGCTCACACAGGCTTACTCTGAAATGAACTTAGTAAATAAATTTTAAATCCAAAAACAAAGAGAGAACTTGACACCTTTTGACCTAGTGAATAGCTACTGGCACGAGAAGTGAGTGTGATAAGTGTAGATGACACTTATTATAAAGGCAATAACTGTTTATTAAAGCCTTAAATGCTGCCTCTGCAGTGTGGTCTTAAAGCAGTTTTTTAAAACTCTGTACTAGGGATGGATGACTCAAAATTCACAGAATAATTATTTTGTCCCCAAATTCATTGATTTGAAAGGGTTAAATAAGACCAAATCCCTGTAAAATACAAGCACCCAATTTACTAATGATTTGTACCCATGCACAAATCAAATTAATTGTACAATTTCTGGAATTATTACAAGTAGAAAGGGAAATTTCACATTCACCAAACCCATTTAAATCCATTTGGAACCCTTTTTGAGAGACATTAAAACGATTTAGCTATTTAAGGAATGAGCCAGACTATTTGGACATGATTATTTAAAAGTATTAAAACACACTCCGGTTCCCCCTAAATTTAGTAGTGTGCCAGCCTGGACCTCTTACGACCCTGTCCCCAGCAGTGAATCCATCTGACATTGCCCTGAGCTATTTTATTTTAGCAAAACTTCTGGCATGATAAGATCCCAGAGCACTTTCCCCTCGAAGAAATATATATTATTAAGTCTCTAATTAGAAGGGAATCAAGGACTAAGCTGTCAGCTGAAATTTATGATTACTTATAAAGTGTGAAGGGCCACAAATGGTTCATTTTAAAATGCTAGCTGCCACTAACATTTCCTTTCCTTTTGCTCCAAACACTTAACAAAGAAAAGCATTTCTGAGGCACAGACATTACATCTCAAGACTCAGGAGCGATGCCTGATGAAGTACTGAGCGGGACAGCAGCGAACCACTCGGGTGGGCCCGGGTTTCAGCCTAGCGTACCGAGTCTCCGTTTCAGAAGCCCCTGAAGATGCTTTTCAGGGGAAAATGCAGCCATTTCTCCAAATTTCAAGTGTCTTGGTTTAGTGGCATTAGTAGATATGTGCGGCTGAGACTAGGAGGGACAAAGTAGATGAGGGGAAGGCCGAGCGGCTACCCGCACAGAGCGGGTGCATTTACCAGCATGCCTGCCATTTCTGTTAATAGAAAGCGTGCAGTTATGGCCCCATCCACCCAGTGGACAAGGACAGAGGCCCAGCTTGTCCTATTACGGCTTTGCATTAGGGAACAGCTGCAGCCCATGCCTTCTGCAGTAACCACCGGCTGCACTTCATGGACAGAACACATGGGTGTTCGACTGGTGGCATGTACTGGCCCGACTCTGGTGCCCACCCAGTGCCATGCATTTCTGCTCCACAGTGAGCTGACAGGTTCAGGCTGCAGACGGTCAGTCTGTGCATGAAGACCATGGTCTTCTGAGAAGGTGGCCAGGGGACACACAGTGGGACAAGCCTGCTCCCACCTGCTCAGCGAGCCGGATAGCAAGGACCACCAGCAGAAAGCTCCCTGGGATGCTAAAACAAAGGGGTCTCAGAATTTCCTTTTCCAGATGTGTGTCTTGAAATGTGCATCGCTGTGAACACACCGCAGAAACATGCCCAAGCCCCGTTCCAGAGCTGATGTTTCAGTGCTGTCTCTTTTCTGAATCTATTGTCTGTTTATGTTAGCCCTTTTATGCTTAGTGTTCCATGACCCCCTGTGAAAAGTCGGGAATGTCTGAGAGAACTCCCATGTCTGACACATTCTTTACTTCTTCAATCACCAGAGAAAGATGAAAGAAAGAAACACCACCACCCACCCTGTTGCCGCAGGGGTGGTCTCCTTCCGGGACGAGGCTGTCACGAGTGGTTTGCATCTTCCACCCTTTCAAAAGTTGTCTTAGATTCCATAAGAAACACCAAAAGCAAGTTCTTGTGAGGAGTTTGAAGGAACAAAATACTGACACCCGAAAACAGCTGGTAGGAAAAGTCGCAGGGAAGCCGGGAGCCGCTGTGTGGTGGAGGTGACAGCAGCCTGTGAGGGCGTGGGCGGACTCTCCAGGTCGCGCTCCCGTGGCCAGTTCCCCCGAACCCTATGTGGCCCTGTGCCCAGAGCACGCTCTGTCTCTGTAGCCAGCAGCGTGAGGCTCGGGTGCTGGGGAACTGCCCTTGAAAGCACGCTGCATTCTGTCACAGGAATGACCTTGACAGTTCTCATATACAGTCAGTGCCAACATGGAAGCTGTCCACATTGGTAGCCAGCCCTCCATCACAACATCTGTATGCCCACACATCTGTGTGCACTTCAGAGGCCTGCAGTTCCTTAGGTCAACACAACCGCTATTGTTTCCTCCAAGCTTCTACTTGGCATCTGTGTGCTTGGCATCTGTCCTCCTTGCTCTCTTTCCTCCTCAGAAGTCAATAGCAGGCTTCCTTTGTAAGAGGCAACTAACCATGTTATAGATTATGCCTATCAGAATATAGGGGATTGTCACTGATTTGGTTCTTTGTAAATCTTACAAGAAGTGGGTAAGTAACAAAATGTGCACATTGACAGGGAAAGTGATCCCCCTGTAAAGTTAAGTAAATTTTTCTCCAAAACTACAGATAATAAAGCCACCCAAGGCCCATGCCAAATTCCACAAGCAATGAATGAAAAGCTTTGTACCTTCAGACCACAGATTCCAAAAGCTTCGATATTTAGGGGCAGGAAAAGCCATCATGCCTATAAATTGAAGATGCAGACACCTGATTTGCACATAGAAATATGTATTTTTTGTAGCCACAGAAACTTTCTATGTGAGAAAGACTATCACACATGCAAACACATTGGCTGCTTCCAGAAACTTGGCCCTGAAAGTTGACTATATTTTGCCACTGGCAGATGTTGTTGTTGTTTTTATCATTGGAGATGTCGGTATTTTTACACATTTTAGAAAGGATCACTGAAATCTCGAATGCTTTTTAAAACAAACTTAAAGTAATCATTTACATTCAGTGTCCAAAACAAGGTAAAAGAGGCGGTGGCGTTGTATATTGACACTTTAATGAGATGTCCCTTTTCGGCTTCCCAAAGCAAATGCAGAATGATGTGTGATTCGCTTTTCAAGCCAGGTCACCTTTCCGAGCCCACGGATGGCCGTCACCACTGAATTGGTAGCCAGTCCTCAGCAGAGGCGTCTGCCTGTGCAAAACCTGTGACAAAGGACTGAAATGACAGCACTCTGACTCACTCCTATATTGTGTTTGTTTAGGAAGGTCCTAGAAATTGTATTTCACCAACCACATTCGCTATCAACACACAATTATCTGGCTTAATCATGTGGAACAGTGGCAAATTCACCTGGGGCTTAAGAACTAATGACATTCTCGTCTGAGCTGCTTTAGTGAAATGGCCTAGCACCTGAAGCAGGAACAGCAAGATTGCTCAAGAAAATTTGGTTTTCTGTTTTCATTTCACAGCATAGGGCCTCCGCTCAAATCAACAAACACTCCTGATTAAATAGCTGTGGTCGTCGACTGCTCTGCACGCCCGTGCGTGGTTCTGAATGAACATGGAGCACCCCGATCTTTGCAGGAGAGGAATCGTCTCCAGCTGGTGGGCGATGCATTGTCTTTTTGATGGCACAAAGAAGCAAACAAATGGGCATGCAATCATTTGGGTGCAAGTCGCTGTTGTTAGCGTAGACGGCCCTCTGTGACTCAAGACAACTCCTAGCCAGGGGCCCCCGCGATGCACTTGGAGGCCCGGGTCTGCGTTTTCATTTCCTCTCTCCATCTGCAGCGAGGGCATTAACATTCCGCTTACTCCTGGAAAATGCAGCCCCTGCCCTTGGCCTTAAACCCCCAGCACGCAAGGGCTTTGTAGAGCCACTGCTGAGTCTGCGGCTAAATCCCAAAGAGAGGGGAGGCCAATTTTCAAAAGCTGGCAGTGGCAAGAAATTGAGTGTTCAGACTTCCAAGTGCCTCGAAGAAAAGGTCGGGGGTGGCATGCCTCCTCCTGGAGGGCTGCCGGGGCAGGGGCCCACCTTTGTCACCAGGCTCATAACTCATTTTCACGGGTGTGCAAAGGCCCATCCCAATCTGCTGCCAGATTCCTGGCTTCCCTCTTGGTGGGTGCCCTAAGTGAAATGCCATTTTGCTTATTATTACCTTCTTAATTTTTGTTGTGCCCTTCTTCTTTGCAAGGCTGCGGGGCTCAAAGCTGATAAGGAGAACCGCAGAGTGAGTTAACTTCAGATAAACCCTTTGGTGTTTCTGCCGCTCTGTGCTGTGCTTCTGGTACCCTAGCCCTAATTCTGGCTGCAGAGGGAAAATTCACAAGTCCTGGGGTTTTCAGCAGTGTGTGCTCTGCCTCTACTTTTTGGTCGTCTGTCTTTCTGCCTTTCATCTCACCACTTCTAACATCTCCACCACCACCGCTCTCTTCTACCGCTGCCACTACATATACAGAAATGGACCATGCAATACGCAGCACTCAGAAAAGGGTACCAGTGATACATCAGGGCAGGCCTTCTCTCAAAATCTGACATTCGTGATCCTCCAAAACCTGAAATTTTTTGAGTATTAACGGGACACCACAGTTGGGAAAATCCCATACAATAACAAGTCCTGCATGCACAAAATTGTTAAAATTGCCATATAAAGTTGTGCTGAAGCAATGTATATCATCAATATAAATCATTTCCTGCTTAGACGCCGGTCTGATCCTAAGATAGCTCAGATGTCAAAATCTAAAAATTTCCAAAATTCAACACACTTACAGTCACAAGCATTTTCGGTTAAGTATGCTCAGCTTGTAAGGAGAAATCAAAACCAGGAAAGATCTGCAGAAGGAAAAAGCAAGAGAAATGCTGAGAAGGTTGAGGATTAGCAAGATTCTGAAGATTCACCTTCGCTCTGACTTTGAATGTCATGTTTTTAGCAGGAGGGCACATTTTACAGAAGCCTCTTTTTTGTAAACAAGTTAGAGTTTTTCTCTTTTATTGAGCACCAAAACTAGACTACTTATAATAAATTCTTAATGGCACAAACAAGAGCACTAGCGGCCCCACAGGAGGCAAACTCATGGCTCTATTTATCTCAGCCAAGGGCGATGCATGTGGCTCTTGCGAACGCTGATGTTTCAACTGTTCCACCAAAGATGTAAGCAGCCTCCAGTGCCTGGTCCACATCGAGTTACCCCACGCAAGTTATAGGCAAGGCCTGGCCGCACACGAACCCCTGGCCTTCAGAGCTCCTAGCTCACCAGATAACAGGCCACGCTGCTGCCAGAAATACAATGGACACCTGCGCATTCCTCATCATCAGTAGACCTGCGCGTGTAAGAAGGCAGTTTGCCTGTGAGGAGCTGCAGCTCAGCGAGGGAAAATGATGAGTTTAAAATCAAATATGTGTGAGAAGCAGGTCTACAGCCATCACCAGCACCTTTTAAAGTATTTCTGTGAAGTTTCGGGAGTGAAAATCACCTAGAAATATCTAAAACCACGTTCTTCCAAAATATCACCCCTACCTGGTAAAGAGTTCAGTGCTTCATGGTTTTAGCATTTATGCCAGTAGCAGTCTCCTCGTTAGAGTCATCTTCCCACTGGGCCTTCAGGCCATCCACGTACCCACGGGTTGACAGGTATTCGCACACCTCCTGACACACGGGCCACGCAAGCTCACAAAAACCATTCTGCCAGAAAGAAGCCCAGAGGTGGGCACTGTGGAGGTCTGAGACACAAGATGAACAGGTCTTGCGGCATACACTCTATCCATTATAATTGTGCAGAGGTATGCAAGGAGTTCATGGCAGAAATGAATTGCATTATATATTGATACTAATTTCTGTAGGTTTGTTGAAAGGAACAGTTAAATTGTTCGATCAATCTTGCATTACCTATACCAGGTAACCTGAGCAACTACTTTGAAGATAACAATATGTAATATAACAACCATTGTTAATTTCCCATCATCTTGTTTTGAAATTCTGTACCTTTTTATTGTTTTTGTGTTCTTTTGCTTTTGTTCTTTTCTCTTTAAAATATAAAAATTAATCAAGAACAAAAAGGAGGAACGTGAAAATGTCCCACCAAAAAATGGCATGTCATAGGGTCTTAAGATATTACTAAGAGTTTTGTTTGGGCTTGTCTGAGAGAAAGAGGGTGGGAAACAACTTTCCCAGTAGAGGAAGCAGCTTTTATTCACTCCTCCGGTCGTGTACTGGTGATGACTGCTGCTGTTTGAGGCGCTGAGGACAGAACGCCGGGGAAGGGAAGGAAGCCTGACTCAGCACACAGGAAGTCCACCGGGGGATCAAAATGATCAGATGGCGGCTTAGCCGCATTCCAGGCTCAGCGGCCTGAAGGGAGGCTCCTTACGCAGATGCCTGAACCGGGTGAACCCTGGCTGTTGGTGCAAAGTCCGGGCTCCAGCTGCAGAGCATGAATCTGCAGAATTCTGACTCAATTCCCCTCTCTCCATGGGGTGGGCGGGCTGGGACCCTGTGTGAGTGACTCTCCTCCCTGCACCCACATCTAGACAAGGGAGGGGAAAGGGGGCAGCCCAACTCTGACTATAAAATAGCAAAAGGAAATTCAAAGAAAAGCCATCCTCTGAAAGTGCTGGGTTTCTTGGACTCTTTCCTCCCCGCTCCTCTGCAGGAAATGGTGCGGTGCCAGCACTGAAGCTGAAGCGATCTTTCCTCCTTCCTCAGCCGGCAACGTTTCCTTCGTTTCCCACAGCGACCTGAAATACAAATACCATCTGACCATCGAAACTTACAGGAATTGCTTGTCTAAAAGAACAAGCAGAACACCCAGAAATTTCATATCTCTGTTTCCTACATCTCAACCTTTATACTGTTCAACGATCCATAGTTTTAAAAAATAATCCCATGCCAGCTCATTAAGTAGAATGGCATGCAAGGGCCCACAGTTGTTCATGCTTAAAAACAGCCATGTTATTCTCAACCTTAGCCATATATTTTCAGTTTCAAAAGGAAACCAGCATTCATGATCTATGAGCTAAATAAGGGCTGTCAGGAAAGAAGTGGTAATAATGTATAAATGAGAACAACAGGGAAAAGCTAACATTTGCCAAGGTGGAAAAACACTGGTCTAAGAATACACACAAACCTAGACTCTACTCAGCTGCTGAACAGCTGTGTGGACACGGTCCTCCTAAATTCCACGAGCTTCCCCTTGGATTTTCCACCCACCGCAGATGGGCCTTAGTTTTCCGGCCTCCTTAGGCAATGAGAAAACCAAATGAGCTGCCACGGTTTAATAAAACAAAACCAAAACTTCTCCAATCAGCTAACTAAATACTTCTCAGCTTATTACACTGTCACTGCAAAGGAGATTCCTTAAATCATTAAAAAGATTGTACGAAAAATGTCCATCCATCTACATGGAGAAAAGTTGAGAGAAAATTTTGTAAGGGATAAAGAGGCATGCTCAGAAAGTGGTGCAGCACTAGGGCTGAATCCACCCTAGCTGGTAAACCCTTCTCTTGGCACATTCCCTGTAAAAGACCCAACGTGTATTCCAAAAATAGCTTCTTACCCTTTCCCAACAGTCTTTTTGTCACGTGCTGTACACTGTAAATATCGGGCTGTCCATAAGTACCTGGCACCGCAGGAAGGCTACTAGATGAGGCTGGGACTCACATGGTTTGGACACGTGGAAGGAAGGATGCAACCAATATCTTTTGAGCAGGATATAAAAAGTTGTAGATGTTCAGGGCTGAAATGACACACGCATGCCATTCCTGGAGCTTAGAAGAGCAGGCCAAGGAAGTAGAATTTCACAGGTACCCAGCTGGTTCTTCATATCGGCAGGTTTAAGAAATGTTGCCATGAGCCTTGATGTGCCACTGAGGAGATTTAGGCAGGAGATTGGCACCATCCCACCTACACCAAAACCAAGTGTTGTCATGGGGGACACGTCGGACTTGGAATAAGAAAATGACTTCCACCAATCAGGGAGGAAGCTACTAAAATCCCAGTGCCCAACCAGGGCAGGCCAGGAAATTGCCGCAGAACCTCTGGAAGTAAGACCCAGGCCCAGTACTGTCAGGCTCTCCAGTGACTCCCAGGTGCATCCCAGTGTGAGAACCCAGAGGACACTGAGCGTTCTTGTTGCTGGGCCCTTGCTGTGTTAGTCACTTTCCCATTGCTGAGACAGAATACCTGGCGCCCATGATTTAAAGGAGGACGGGTTTAATTTGGCTCACGGTTTGGGGCAATACAGTTCATGGTTAACTCCAAGGCAGAAACTGCATGGTGAAAGGGTACTGCTCAATTCACGGCAGCTAGGAAATACAGAGAGAGAGAGAAAGTGCTTGGGACCTACACCCTCCCAAGCCACACTCACTGTGACCCGCCCCTTCCATCCAGGCCCCCTCTCTGAATACGAGAGACTTTGGGCAACATTTCAGATCTAAACCATAACACCAAGCAGGACCCCCAGCTGTCTGTCTCTGGCAGGCTTTTGACTAATAATGAAGAGTCAAAGCTCAGGGGATCTGCTCTGAGCATCATCTGCTTTATTTCTTTTCACAGAACACATCTCTGCCTAACACTGCAATATTCTTTGGAACTATTTAAAACACGTACACACAGAAGAAGGAAAATATGCACAGCCTATCTTTTCCTTGGACTGCAACCATGGGGTCTGAGACTTCTGTTGCAGTGATAGTATTCAGTGTGTGTTTCCAAGTGCTTTTCATTTTGTCTGAATTAAGACTACATTTATAAACCGGGCATGGTGGTACACACCTGTAATCCCAGCACTGGGGAGGCTGAGGCAGGAGGATCGCTGGGAGTTCAAGGCCAGCCTGGGCTACAAAGTGAGCTCAAGGGCGGCCTGAATTGCATAGTGAGACCCTGTCTCAAAAAGACAAAAAAAAAAACTACATATATAGTGTCAATCAGCACAAGAAAAGGGAGATGTTTCATAAGCCATTACAACTTTTAAAAAGCAAGCAGGTTTTTCAGTATTAAAGGAAAGAAAAAGGTAACTGTGAGCTAAAATGTTGTTGCAGTGATGATGGAGAGGGAGATTTGTATCCAGCAAGAGAAACTGTCCAAACTAGTGGGCTAATGCTACTGCTAATAATATAGGCATACTGGAAATTAATTCACCATTCCATAAGGGGAAATGTTCACATTGGTAGCCAATGATTATTAAACTGTGTAGCACAAAGTTATTTAAACAACACCACTATTCCATTGCATCTAAACTCTTAATAGAACTTCTCATGCTTCTGTAAGACACAAGTCAAACATAAACCCATACACAAGTAAAATGTACTGGATAAAATGAATAGTTACAAGACTATTGTCTTCCAGAAACAAAAATGCCCATTCATGTATTTAGTAGTAAAGAATTAATATTTGCATTCTTATCCGGAACTTGTCTAGTAGGTTCTTTTTCTTTTTAATGTGATGGAACACCATCTGAATCACTTTTGTTGAAAGAGTGTTTCCTTTCTGAACAATAAATTTGTATTTTAAATGTTTTTCCTAATGTTAATCAGCACATGTGTTTAACGCTGGACCTCAAAAGGAAATATTGGCAAAATTATAACATGCTAATTTAATTAATCTTTTCCATTGATAAAATCTATGATATTAAGCATGTTATATTTATGATATTCATTATAAACAATAAATAGAAGTCAAATATCTGCAGAGACTAGACCCCCTCACAGTGCAAATAAAGGTTAGGAGTGGTTTTATTTCAATGCAACTTGAAAACTCAGGTTACCAGAAGGCCTGATAATAGATAGCATTTGTATTTACCTGTAAGTATTAACAGATCTTTCCAAAAGATAAAAGTACTACAAAGGACAAATCATAGTTAATTCAAAGCAGTGAGTTTATAGATTTGAGAGTTTTGTTTTTATCTTCAAAACAAATATGCATTATTGAATAATAAAAACTATTCCTTTGTATGAAATATTCCTTTATTAAGTGGAGAATTGCCCAAAGTTGCTAATCACATGTGCTGATTCCTCAAGGAAAGCTGATGCAAATATATTTCAAGGTATGAAAAAGCATACATATGCATATATACCAAAAACTTACCAACAATTGCCTATGGGTGATGAGATTATGAATAAGATATTTTAAAATTCCTCTTTTGTGCTTTGATGACTATGGTAGGCATCTACCCCCAGGGCTGCTAAGGACCCTACCACCTCGGTCAGTTCCTTCTGTGCTTCTTGAAGCTGAGTAGGATTTAATGCTTGGTTTCTAGCAAGTAGAACGCAGCAGATGTGTAGAACACCCCCCTCTTTTCAGTACATGTTTGTGATACATGAAGTTTACAAGCATCTTGGGGGGTAAGTACATGCACACAACAGTTTCTTTTGCCCTTTTCTTTTGTAATCCCATTCCCCTTCTTATTCTTCTATTTCCCCATTTTCATCCTTGTTGACATTATTAATCTTACCTCATGTTCATGACCTGCAATGTTGACATTTGCTGAGGTCATTAGGATCCTGGACATGGTACTTCTGAATTCTGCTTACTTCCCCTCCCCTCCCCTTCACTCACCCTGGGCCTCCTGGACCATTCCTGTGTGTAAAAGATCTATAAAGACTTGGTTTTAAAAAGATTTGCTTCCAACTCAGTCTCTCTCAGGCTCTTTCCTAAAAATGGCTTTTTTAGGAAACCAGGCACCGTACAAGTAGCTCATACAGTGGAGGACTTGTTCCCAGAGTGAGTTTAGAAACAAAGGGTGCTCTCCTTCCCTCCTGCTCCCAAGCAGATCCTTTGGCAGGGCCCACCATTCCAGCCTCAGCTGGACCTTGAGTCAGACACACTCAGAGTCTTAACTCTTGAGAACAATTAGACAGCAAACATTATTCTTTACAGATATTGGTTGCTTATGTGACAATAAATATGTAATTTTCTTGTTAAAGTAAGCATTACCTTTACACTCAGAAAGATTGGTGGTGGATAGTTTGGCTTTTTCTTTACTGTTTTCTCCTTTCCATCCTATTGGTTTTTTCCTAGAATAAAATAACTGAACAGGATTACCTGGGATGCCAGGAGCCTAAGCTTGATGGACACACAAATTCCCTGTTCTCTCCTGATTCTGTGCGGACCCTCCTTTGTCCTTTCCCCCTGTGAACTCAGGGTAAGCTCTACACAACTTACTATTGCTATCTAGGCTGACGAGGTAAAGACATGACCCCGACGCTCTTGGACACACTGTTCTGCCCCTGGCACTGCCGTACCCACCCTCCTCTGGAGGCCATCTTTGGGGTAGATCAGTAGAAGAATTTTGCCCTAGCATTTTTGCCTTGGGATTCCTCATCATAAAGACAGAGCAGCAATTTCTTAACAATAAATGACACAGCAAATGGATTAACTTGACCTTCAAGACACTAAAGAAGTGAATCTGTTCCTTGCTATATTCAGAGACACACAGAAAATGGAATCTTCAAGGGGAAGAGGAAATGATGGGAAGCAAAAGGAGAGCCAGGTAAGTAGGCCTCTAAGCGGAGGTGGGCAGGCAGGGCCCATCGTGTGCTCACCGAGCACTGCTTCCTTCGCGGAAGCCCCTGTCTGTGCAGCACTTACCGCTAAGCCCAGATTCCATAGGACACGTCTGAATCAGGGATAATATGGTAATTTTCACAGTTACGGAGTGGAAAATATTTATAGTGTAGCAGCTGAATGTGTCTTTATTTCACATTCTAAGAATCATGCCACAGGATGGAAGTGAAAATGCTTTGAATAAGATGTGGGTGAGCCCCAGAATTCCTGCCTCAGGAGCAAGGTAGCTTTTTGATAGAAAACACTTTCCTCGTTCATCAGGGTTGCTAGCCTATGGTGAGCTTAATTAAAATCAATGGAGAAAAAAATTGAATACTCAGAAGCACGATTTGGGGCTCATGAAATGTAAATGAGTCAAAATATGAAATACCCAAATAACCTTGGGTCATGGACTCTGTTTAGTGATCACTTTATTGATCCATTGAAAGTCGTCTTTCCCTTTTCCTGACTTCTGCATCTCTGACAGATGGGGAGGGGATTCAGTGTGAGTCCCGGAGTCAGAGCGCCTGCCTGCCTTCTTTCCGCCCACACCTCTCTGCCCTCCATCCCACTGTTTTTGCCTCTCTGTCCTCGGTGTTTGCTCTGTGCCTGTCAGTCTCTGTTCACACCTTCACAGCAGAAAAAACGCCAGCAGTCTGCAGAAAGGCTTGGGTTTTCCACCAGCCTGGAAATGAACATGTCTCTCTATTCTGTTATGAGAAAAATGTATATTTCTTCCTTTATCTCACTTGGGTACAATTCCATTCTGTCTACATGTAATTCAAACTCCTGAACAGATAGAATGAGGCACAAATCCATGTCCTTATTTTAAAGGGAATCAATGAATAGTGAATGTGCTCATCACAAAACTGGTCAACTCCTTCGCTCCTGCCTGCACCAGTGTTCTTTGACCTAGGTCTTTGGAGTTCTTCCCTTAAAGTAGAATACCTTCCTTTAACTACTGTGCTTTGACTGGGCCAATAGGGTAGAACAGAAGTCTCAGCTCCATGCCAAGGCCTTGGAGCCTGTTGGTTCACCTTTTGTCATCTTCCATCTCTGCTCTCCAAATTGAGAGCAAGTTCTGGAGGATGAGAGACAGGTGGAGCTGAGCAGAGTTGCCCCACTGGTCCAAGTGACCTGGGTCATGCAGTAGCCGGTGCCCTGATGCATGAGTGAACTCATCCATAATCAGTACAGCCATGTAGCCAACCCCAGCTGATTTCAGATGTAGAAGAATAAATGTTTCTTACTGTCACTTGGTATCTTGTGGTTCCGGTCACACAGCATTATGATGACAATAGGTAATTGTTTAAGCAGTTCAAGGCTCTACTCTCACTAAAAAAAAGAGTCTATTGAAAAGAGTGATTTGGGGAATAAATTGTTATGCAAACATGGTGTGTGTGTGTGTGTGTGTGTGTGTGAGAGAGAGAGAGAGAGAGAGAGAGAGAGAGAGAGAGAGAGAGAGAAAAGACACAGCTCATGTCTCTCACTACAGATGATTAAAGACTATGTCTGTTGCTCTGATATCAAGATGACTGGGTCAGTTGCCCACAGAACACTCATTCACTCATTCATCCCATTACTAATTCTCTGTCATATAGCAATCACACCTCGGGCATCGAGGACACAAAGATGAACAGGCTGTGATCACTGCTTGTAAGAATCTGCCTACCTAACGGCACATTGGAGAACATGCCAGCATGGAACAAGTGCTCTGTCTTCTGTTTCGTAAACTATAAACATGCAGTGATGTTCCACTATTGCTAATGGTTATTAACTTTTATAAATACCATCTTTGGCTTAATCATCTATAAAAGAATGGTTCAAATAAAAAAACCAATTTACTTATTCTTCATTCCATAATGCCGCACCTCAAGGTAAGACTCCCTTTAAAATATGAAACTCTTGACATTGGCAGGATGCAAAAATAAAGTACATGTCGCTCAGTGGGTGCCAGGGACCTATATTATGTCCTACTGTTGGTTACAGAATTTTCAATATTTCCTTATCCTTTTTCACTCCTATGTATTGCAGCTTATAGCAGTGGTAATCATTTCCTGTGTTTGAAAAAGAGATGAAAGCATTCATGGATGAAAGCAAGTTGGATTTAATCTCCTTCTCTCTCATCCAGTGCACTGTACTGATCATTTTCCAAAAAAACAAGACTTAAGCTCATTTTTGTCACGACAAAACTAGTTTCATAATAATCAGATGGCAATTCCGAGTGTACACAATTCTAATATAATTACCAGGAGGAAATGCAGAGGGAGGTGCAGGTTTGAGATAAAGAAAAGCCTGTGAATTTTGTATTAATGTCTCAGACTCTCTTATTTGTGCAAGTAATCAATCTTTCGGGGAGTAGAATAGTAATTCTTTGTGAAAAAAATGACAAGAGTGGGAGAAAGAAAGAAGATAATCTGAGTTCCATTCGGTACACAGCGGGTCAGCTGTGATTGACAAAGCTCATCACAAAACTACGGCTCACGGAGTAATCCCAGCAGCAGAGTCTCATTTGCCGCGGAAGCAGTGTTAATGACATGTTTAACAGCTGCTTGTTGAAGTTTGGAATCTGCATTAACCCGCAGAGCAGTGAACAGAAAAATGAGGGAAAGCATTGAAATCAAGCCTTCATTACTCTGGCAGCCCAGGTGAAAGGGTGTCCGGAGGTCGTGCAGAGGCGGGCCGGAGGGCCTGGAGGCGGGCGTTCAATTGCATGTTAGGACCCTCTCTGAGACAACGGGTCTGATCAATACACGCAGAGGACAACAAAAGCAACCCGACACGCTCAATGCAGAGACAGTGAGGCAACCAGAAGGAAATCGTGGCTTGGGCCATCAAATATTATGCTGGCTTTACAGTCATCTCAGATCAACGCAGCACAGTTCCAGGTGGAGACTGTCGCATCAGGAAGACCAAGCGAGGCCCCGAGGAATGTTATTTATTCATCAGCCTCCTTTGCCCCAAGGAATGTAATTTATTCATCTCTGTGCCAAGAGTGAAAGGGTGCCACCTGTCATTGTGTCCTTGGTAGACTTCTTAAAATCAAGTTAGGGTAAATGATCAAGGAAATGTGGGGTCCCCTACATGTAGCCCTTTACAATGGCCTCGTTGTTTTGTGCATGTGTAGTTCTGGCCTATTCCTTGGGAGGCCGCCCCTGTCGTTCAGGGAGGAGAATGAAGACACAGACCAGGAGGTGTGGGAAATCCCCAGGTTCTTCACATTTCTAAAAGCAGCCTTCGGTAAGTCCCAGTCTTACCTGTACGTGGGAATAGTGCCTAATCTCAAGGTGGTTGTGAGAATTAAAATGAACCACATACATCTCCTGGCACATGTAGACCCTCCCTGAAGATGGGCTGTTCCTTTAACTGGAAAGGACACCCTGTCCATGGGTCAGACGTCTCCAGTCTGCCCAATGGCCCTCTGGCAAACTCTGTCTCCACAAAACCACTGCCCTTTGGCAAAGTATCAGCTCTATCAAACTAGCTAATTATTTTCTGCTTTATTCACTGATTTAGCCTATGCCTAAAAACAGTGGGTGACACACAGTAGCCACTTGAAAAATACTTGCAGATGACTATGCCAGCTGTAACCATTTGAGGACTCTCTCACACCCTGCACACTACTTCCACTGAAGGTCGTGTGAATATGCACCCCAACACCCCACAATTTGTATATTTATTAGGTATCACAAACATACACTAATAAATTTTTTTGAAAAAGGAAAGAAGAAACTGGAATTCTGGAATTCTAGCATCTTTGGACTTGTTTCAGCCCCTTTGTCTGAGGGAGATGAGTTGCTCCAGGCAAAGCAAACTGGAACAGGAAAATTTTGCAACCTAAGTCTTCCACACATGGAGGGATGCTTTGACTTTTCTGCCTTTTAATGGAAGCTGTTACAGTTTATATCTCGAAGTTCCCCCAAAGCATCATTCAATCTCAAGTGGGGCTTTGTCCCAGGTTGTGACCTTGGTGGCCTAGAGAATTAATTACCACTTGGAGACAATACTTAGTTCAGTCACAGAGCGGCCCAGAAGGGCTAGCTCAGCGGAGAGTGCCCAGCATCAGGGAGACTTCCAGAAGAAGCCCCAAAGCCAAGATCTCTCTGTCTTTTATTTAGAATATCAGTGTAAGTGAAGAAAACAGAAGCAGAACAGTGTGGGCAATGAGCTGTCTCAAGGTTCTGCAGTTTTTCTTGGGGAAAGGGGAAGGACAGTGGCTGGACGCAGCATGCTTCACTAACCTAAACTTCCTGTTGTTTAACCATTCATTTCTCATAGAACCTGTGTGCTTTTACCCCTGTTTAACCATTCACTTTAACCAAGTTCCCCACAGAGATTTGGGGAGGTGATTGGATCATGGGGCCCTACACTTATCAGTGGATGAGTTTATAGCTAACTGTGCCAGTAGGAGGCGGGGTCTGGTCAGAGGTGGTCACTGGGGCGTGGCCTGGAAGGATATGCATCTCTTCTGGCTCCTCCCTTCTCCCTCTGCTTCCTGTCTGCCATGAGGTGAGCAGCTATCCTCTGCCAGACCCTTCCGCCCTGCCCCTCCTGTCTTGCAGAGGGCCAGCTATGAACTAAACATGTGAGTCAAAATAAACTTTTCTTTCTTTTAGTTGCAGGTACCCTGGCAACATGACAGTGACTAAAACAAGGGCCTGAGCCAATGAATTATCGAGGTCGTTTCCATCATCACGGCCTGCTTACTCACAGGCCTTCTTCCCTTAGCTTCCTGTCATTGACTTTTCAGATCCCCTATGTCCTGCCCTATAAAATGATGCAACTGGAGTAGAGAACTTTGTTTTACAGGGTTTTCTGTGGAACTTGGTGACCCTGGAGAAGTCTTATCCAGGAACACTTTATCCCCTCTTCCCATCTTTGTACTCCTAGTCAAAGTAGAACCTTGCTTTTAAAGCTTGTTGTACATTCCCCTGTTCACATAGATTTGTTTAGGATTAAAAGTTGTTTTTCCTATGAAACTTCAACTTCAATGGACAATCTCTGGAGGACCTTCGTTCCTGCTCATCTGTGAATAGAGAGGTCAGGGTCAACCAATGGAGAAGCTGCTGGTATCAGACTGGCTTTCACCCATTTTTGCTTCCCAGAGAGTGAGGCTCCCTACAGAGAGCAGACGGGAGAAAGAGAGAGAAAGATCAGACAAGGAGAAACAGCGGGGCCTTTGAGAACACGCAAGGAAGAAAGCAATCAGTTCTTTAACACTTTCAAAAAGTTATGGTCCATATATTTCTGTATCTATCATCTCATTTAATCTTCACAAAACCCTGTTGTGTAAGCAACAAATGCATTAGTCATGCATCGGTAACAGCAGGGCCGTGTTCTGGGAAATGCAGCGATAGGCGATTTTGTCACTGTGTGAACTTCAGAGTGAATTTCCACCATCACAGCCAGCCTGCACCACACAGCTGCTGCTCCTGACCCACAAACTCATGCAGCATGGCTCTGCAGAGTCCTGCAGACAACTGGAACCCAGAGGCCAGTGCTTGTGTAGAAACATAGGAAAGAACTAGGGAAAATGTGAGATGAGAGGAAATTTCCAGCTCCATTATAATCTCATCATACGTAAGATACTTCACTGACTAAAATATCCCTATGTGGTAGGTGACTTTATTTCTATTTACCCTGGAGGGAAATGGAAACAGCCTAATTTGCTGCCTAGGGTTCTGTGTGCCACATCTACTGGCACTATGGTGATGAAATGCCCTTCTCAAAGTTCTTCCTGCCTAGTAGAGTAGTTTTGTCTTCTTTGTAGTTCTGCCTTCCCAGGTGTTATGGTTGATACATTGTGTCAACTTGGGGAGTCTAAGCGACTCAGCAGGAAGCCAGGGTGCTTACTTTGTATACATCCTGAGCCTGTGGAAGAGGAGCCCATGGAGATTATGTGAGAGCTGCACGCCCTTAGGTGGGGGTAGCCTGTTGACAACGTAAGGGAGGGAAAGAGGCTGCTGGCCGCGATGCCTCCCTTTTGCTCTTGCTGTTTGCTGTTCAGCTGCCATTCCCCC